>NW_015090805.1:3349997-3352904 GCF_001431845.1 Calidris pugnax
TTGAGGCCCCCACAAAACCCCAACGCGTTAAAAAATTTGGAAAAAAAAAAAAAAAAAAAAAAAAAAAAAAGTTTTTCACCACTTGAGCTCCCCACAGCAGCTCATCCAGCACAAGGGAGAAGGCAGGCTCTCGTGCATGCATGACAGGCAGGGAAAAGCGAGCCTGCCACAGCGTCAATTCAGTTTTGTTTAAAATCTCGTCGAGTTCCTCCTGTTTCTTCACATTCAGGCCAGAGCCCCTCAACAGAAGAAGATGCACAGTACCCTTTTATCACAGGCACTGCGAGAGGGACTTAGCTGCACTGTTACTTTGCAAGCAGGTCTGAGCCAGCTGGTGAGTAAGGTGGCAACAGGCACTGTAGGCAAAAGGTGTGACAGCAACTCAGGCGTGCAAACCGAGCCTCCCCGTGTGCTAACAGCAGAGCCACCGCAGCAGGATGCCAAATAACACACCAGGGTCTGCAACATAACCCCTGCCCTCTCAGTAGCTCAGCGCCAGTACCATCCACTGCCATGCTCCTGGATGGGGAGGTGGTAGGATACAGGACTAGCTCTCCCGGTAAACCCCAGGGAGATGAGCTAAAGCAAAATCTCCTCCAAGAAGACACACCTGCCCAGACCGAGGGCTTGTCTCAACCCGGGAATTTTAGAGGCTGCCACCGGGCAGGCAGAGGTGTGAGCCTCTCTCTCCTCTCATCCTTATTCCCCCATCTTACTACAGAAAGTGAAACTACTTCTCCTCGGCTGGCTGAATGACACCACCAAACAGTATCTGCTGGCAACTCGAAAGCTTTGCTGTCCACATAGGCTTTTCCCCCAAGAATGATGGAAACTGCCTCCTCTTCACGTAACACGTATCCCTCCAAAAGATCACGGCTCTGCTCCCTTATGCTAACACATTTTTGTCATACCTTTAATTTTTGCACAGTGGCCTGGTTCAGCTTGACACCTCCTCCCCCTAAAAGTGAATTGACTTGCTAATCTCGTTTGGCATGTTCTACCTCCTCCTCCGGGCCTTGAATCAGATAACTGGTTGTGTAATTAATCTGCAAACCCCATAATCATTCCCACCCAAGGTACCTCCCCTCTGAGGCTGCAGAGGTTAGGGAAAGTGCAACCCTACATCCTCGTCCTCCCTCCCATCTGCAGGTCCCCGCCTCCCTCTGCGTCAGACCTTGCAGACATACAGCCATGGTTCGGGTGGCTGGTCCCTCAGACAACCTGCCCTGAAAAGTGGCTCATCCAACAGAGAATATAAACTCACTCTGTGGCCACCAAGCTGCTATGTAGGATGAATCCGAAGCAGCAGGGACTAGAGGTGGGACTGCCCTGGCTAGCTAGTTAGGTTGGCTGAACTCTAAATTTCAAACCAGCAACTGCCCATCAGTAATTTCGTGTTGGATTGAAATGAGCTGTGGAAAGCTCCAGTGAGATAAGAAAGGTAAGAGGAAAAAGAGGTGGGCACAAGCAGCCCAGAGTAGGGGTGAATTCTTCTTCCAGCAGTAATAGATCTGTTATGGGGTGATCCCAAACCCTTTTTCCCCTCTCTCACAGTTATCCCAAACACCAAAACTATGATTTAACTGACCACACTTTAGGTGACGTGACAGAATTATCTACTGGGAAAAAATGAGAGGCCAGCAAAGAAGAAAAATCTGACATAATAAACGTCTTTAAACAGTTCCCTTGAAATATAATGGGACAAGGCACTTGTCATCACAGAAAAGTAATTGCTTAGCAGGTTACTGTTTAACAGCGTGTGGCGATGTACTAAATAGCGTTAGTGGAAGTGGAAGAAGACTTCACACGTCTTACAAAAAGGTGGTTTCCATGCTAAGTGGTCACACAAGGCTGCACATCTGTGCACCTGCTGCACAGACCATATTCACACCACCTCCCAACAGCGTATCCTGGCCCTAAATCCCGAGTCACAAGGCCCGACCAAAGATGACTGGACTATGAGCAGCATTTAGAGAACTGCACCCTAACTCTATTTCATAGGGGCTGATTTCATCTCCTGCAGGCAGAGAGACCCAAGTTCTCATTTACTCGTCAACAGCTTACCTCTCTCCCCATATATCCATAAGCTCCTCTGACAATCATATGCTTTTAATAAACAAATAAAGCCTCCTCCACAAAAGCAAAGAAACTTGTGGCAATAAAACCTGTGGTGACAGGTTATAAAGATCACATTCTGGTATAGATTAAACCAGATTTTTAAAACCAAGCTATTCCTCAGAAATGACATGAACAGGGTACAACACATAACTGGTAGTTTACCCATACAACCTTTGTATTTCCGTGTCGCTAACGAAGCCCAAGGACGGACCCCAATCACCTGAACTGATCCCAACGCTCTTTCGTTTTCAGCAGCTACTTTACCTGAAACAATGCCAACAAATAACTTTGGCTTCCCTCCCTGCTGCCCTGCAGCTACGCGTACAGCCGCACTCCGGCAACTTACTCTGAAGCCATATTTACCTTCACCAACTTTGCATCGTCTCTCCGGGGCTGCCCTGGCTGAAACGCAGCTCCCTCCCTCTTTCAGGGAAATAAAGAGTCATTTGTCACCGGCCTTTACCACCCCAGGTACGGCACACAGCCTGTCCTGGAGGGCTGACAGGAACTCTGTGTCCTCATGGGGGTGTCCCTCAAGGGCTCGGACGGGCCTTTTAGTCACAGGCAGCTCAACCGGCACCCGGTGCCCCGCAGCGCTGCCCCTCAGCCGCAGACCGCCAAACCCACCGGCTGCGGACCTTACAGGGCCGTGTAACCTGCCATTTCACACACACAGCACACAATTACTCCCCTCCGCTACCGACAAAACCCAGGGGGGTCCCCCACAAAACAACTCCTCACCGGGACCGGGGCCTGACCCCGCCGGCCGGGGCGGAGGAAGGGGGGGAG
>NW_015090805.1:3353510-3421558 GCF_001431845.1 Calidris pugnax
GCTCCCCGGGCCTCGCCGCCGCGGGGCTGAGGGGGCGGCGGCGGCAGCTCCGCGGCGGGGCCAGGAAGGGAAGAGCCGCTCGTTGAACCGGCGCTGCCCGCCCTCCTCGCCGACCCACCTATCGCCCCGGTGGCGTGTTCCGCTCCGGAGCGGCGGCCCGAGGCCCTGCGAGCGGCCCGGCATGGCCGGGGCTGTCCCGGTGGGCGTGCGGGGGTGCTGCCCTGCGGGCTGCCCGCCCCAAAGGCGCCAAGGTATTTCTGGTGCCAAACGGCGAATGTCAAGAAATCCCGCAGCCAGGGCACCTGGAAACGGATGGAAAAATTCCGTGTTGCTTCTTTAAAAAAAGGAAGTGATACGTTTATTTTCATTTGCCTTCTAGTTTCCTGCCTCTGTGGTGCGTTTTCACCTTCAGCAACCACACGTATTCCGAAGCTTAGTCATTTATATAAATGAGCACTTAAACCTGCGGGTTTCTTTTGTTATCGTGACCACCTCACCTGTGCAGGTAACCCTACGCCTTATATTTCACCCCAAACTGAGCAGTTGCTAACGTTTGCCCTGTGCAGGTGGGTTTGTCCCTTGTAGGGTGCCACCTGCCTGGCACAAGCAATGGTCGGCTTTATTTTGTCTCGTCCCTCGCCTCTTGCACTGCCTGTCCCTGGAGGTACAGACCCTGGTACACCCTGGACAGGTAGATGTGGTGCTTAGGGCCGTGGTTTGGTGGCGGTTTTGGCAGTATTGGGTTGTTGGTTGAACTCAGTGATCTTAAAGGTCCCATCCAACCTAGACTATTCTATGATTCTGTGCTGCTGATACTAATAAAAGAAACTCTTTGACTTCCAGCATCGTATCACTTAGGCCCCACGTTTCAAACACTTGAGACACCTGCTCAACATTGCTCCAGGACACCGGTGCCATCTTTCCTTCACTTTCTCCCAGCTGTGGGAAATGAGCTAAGTTTTGCTTCCGCTAATTGATGTATCATTGTTAGTGTGATAGTACTAACGAAGAAGTCTTAGTAGTAGTAGAGTCTAATAAATTGTATCCAATTAATCCCCAGAAATGCCCATGGTCTGTCAAGGGATCCTTGTTCGCAGAGCATTACCTAGGTGAAGAGAAACAGACTGGAACACGGCCTTTGACACAGGAACCCAGAGGGTAGGGGAGAATCAATAAGGCCAAAGAAACCAGTCTTGGACAGTAAATCTGCCAAGTAGATGGTAGCAAAGACTGTGAAATAGCGTATAGCATAATCAGCTAATCAAAGGCGTGTTTAGGATAATCATTTCGTAGAATAGGTGTACGTGTGCCTTATGTGGGGAAAAAAAGTGCAAAATAAACCTGTAATAGGTCAAGCGGTCGGGAAGAATGTGAGCTCCAACTTCTCAGCCAGTGAGAAGGGAGACAGAAGCTCAAGCGGCCGGGATAAGGGTATAAAATACCTGAAAGCTAAAAGATCATCGTGCATCTATTTTTGGTGCACCCGATTCAGCGCAGTTTCGTATTAATTATTTTTTTAACCTTTGCTTCGGTGACTTTGTCCTCTTTAAATTCTAAGATGTGAGTCGGTGTTTCTCACACAGTCAATAAATAATCCCTTCTCCCTCACAATAACATTTGGAGAACTGGGGTCTGGGAGTTGCACCAGACCATTGCAGTGCAGATGGGTGTTGCACAGCCTGCTGCTGCTAAGATTGTAGCTGGGAGACATTGTCTCCTCAGGCTTACATCCTTCTAGCTGAGATCTCTAAGTAGTGATCAGAGGTTAAAAAAGATTCTTTGCTATCTCCCCAAATGCTATGAAGTTCCTACTCAAAAAGCTAATGCCCTGCTCTTGATTAGTATCAAACTTATCTTCTAAAGGAGATGATTTTGGTTCACAGATAAAAGCAAAAGCTGCTACTCAGCATCAAAAGGTCTCGCATTCGCGCAATGTGAGACAAACCACAGTTTCATCCAGTGTCTTGAGGAAAGGACAGTGCGCAGTTGCTTTTTCACAACACTGTCCCATGTCCCTTGTGAATCCAAACAAAAAATCCTCTGCCCCAAACCCTCAGCAGCTCAGCTGAAGTGGCTGATGCCCTGGGCAGCAGGGCTAAGTTTAGTGACCGGAGGTGGAACATAAACAGGCACGACCCACAGCCCCTTCAGCTCACCACATTTACTGTCCCCTCTATGATGGTGTGTGGAGCAGACAAGGAAATACTTCAAGCCTCATTATTCTTCTGAGCACGTGTATCATGGAAATGCCATTGTCTTACTGAGAGGCCATTTGTTCCCTGGGGTGGAAAAGCACACGCTTAACATCGGGTGCAGATGGGGTACTTAGAGCCAGAGCAGAGCATCCAGAGCATCTATGTATGCTGATGTTTGTCATTTCTGCTGTATCAACCATTTAGCAGAGACAAAGCCAGGCAAGGGATGCTCCTCTAGGAAAAGAGATCTGCATAAATCATGTGGCTGCATTTTTGAGCCATCACAGGAAAGCACCCAGGCACCATCTATTCAGATGGGCACACACACACACACAAAAGTGAAGATTTGTCTCTTTACAGCAGAAAAGGTCAGACACATCACGGTGCATTTGTGCGTATACATGATTAGCCCTCCCAAGTTATCACAACTATCAATGTCATGCAGGAGCCTCATATTTTTTAAACTGATGTTGGCTTGGCCCTTTTTAAGTTTCTTAAAGAATTTAACCTTGCTTGAGTACCTTTCTGTCTTCAGTTACAAGCAACTTGCAAAAAAGCACAAGCCAAACAGCCCCCAAACCCCCCCTTTTTTTTCCTACTTAAAGCAGAAGCTGGATCTCCCATTAAAATGAAGGTCCCTCCTAATCTGTTCCTCTAAGATGACTGAAACCTGCTGGCTGCCACGCTTGGCACAGCTGCTCTCTCTGCTATGCCAGGGCTGCTCCCCAGCAGCTGCAGTTGCCAGAAGTCCTCAAATCAGTAAGGAAACAGAGAGAAGGAGCAGCACAACCTTGTGCTGCTGGTTGCACAACAGCCCGCTGGTGGAGAGTTATCAAAGGAGGGCCAGAGGTCCCTCAGAGATAAAACGGGGTCTACAGACAGGAGTAAATGATTTAAAAACAGAACACAAAACCCCCGCATTATTTAAAATAACACCTGAAAGGAGACATTTTGCCAGTTCCTTTCTAGAAGGAAATACAAATGAAGGATACAGTCCAGTAAATGTTTGTATTGGGTAGCAAGAGTGGCAGCAGCTCAGCTTGCTAAGCCTCTGGCAATGTTGATACTAGAGGAAATAGAAAAGGGTGTGTTCTTGTCTGCAAAACCAAACAGAAATAAAGATGTATGAGTTGACAGATGCTTACGCATGCTTCTGCTGGCCTTTCTCTCAGAAAAGATAATCTAATTTCCTGGCTGACAGTTAGATTTTACATCCAGGGAACGCGAGTGGTGCTCTTAACTCCTCGAGTCCTGACTTAGCAAAACACTTTGCAGTCGGTGGATGTCAGCATAGTCTTTCCTTTACTGAACAGGTGATGCTGCCTGAACAGGGGTCTGAATGCAGACTGTTGCATCTTTCAGCTGATTATTGTATTTATTTTCCTTCCTGTAAACGGCACAAGTGTTTTTTATGATCCATAATTGCACAGATGGACAAGGCTAATCTGTTTAGCCATGGAGTGATCTCTTTGTCTTAGGGGATCAGAAAAGTTCATAACTTTACATAATAATGGGTTGTTAAAAAGTACTTTGCTATATAAAAATCGATATTTACTTAGACTTTATTTCACACGAGTAGTAGGATTCTCAGGACTGATAAAATCACGGCTTTTAGTTGACTTTATTAATTTTGCATGCTTTGTTTTCCCAACAGAGCAGCTGGGATATGGCATAAGCAATTCACATCAACACTGGGTGCAATCCAAACATAACCTGCCATCGAGCTTTGGCAGACAAAAAAAATACAAAATCCAAAAGAGCCAAAAAAGGAGGCTGTGAAGGCTATGCCTGTATGTGTGGGAGGAGACAGGTACAGCCCTGCAGTATCCATACTCGGGAAGGGCTGGAGGGAAGCCAGCTGTGGTCTGGAAGCTATCTAGCTGAGTTAGCACAGTATGTCCTGCCTGTGGATGAGAAATTTTAGTGACGGCACGGTGCCACGCTAATAGGACTACACAGTTTCCAGACTGGTACTTTCATCGCATCTAGCTTGCCAGAAAGCTAGTGAGAATCACCAGTCAGTAGCTTTAGGAAAAGAGACCAGGGGACAAGACCCCTGTGCCAGCACAGCCTTTTCCCCAGCCAGAGCAGGATGGTACCCGAGTACTAAGGGCTACTTATGAAGAAAAAAACCTATAGAATGTGCAACATGGAGAGGGAGGGGCAGTAAAACTGCCTCTAGGCCTCCTACATAAAAATAGATAGGAGACTTTTAGGAATAACAGTATTTATTTGAACCCTGTGAGTTACCTATCAGTCTCCGGTTCCATTCAGAAAACCGAGATGGGTGGTGATAAGAGTGTGCTACTCTGACTCTCCCTAAGGCTTTCCAGAGATGTGGACAGTGGGACTGTTAAATCACCTCCTGCCATCTGAGAAAAGATCTGTAAAAAAAGCAGTTGTAGCAACAGTGGTATCTACTGGGGTAGGATCTACTGGAGGGAGTCCTGGGCAGAGCTGCTGCACGTGACTTGTTTCTACAGGGATCAGTGGCCCCTGCAGCTAGAACGGAGGTTCCTGGTTACCTTCAGCCACCTGCTCACAGAAAAATGATGAAGAATGTACTGAGAATGCAGAACTAAAAAAACCCCACAAATAAATCAAAGAACTCCAACCAAGCTGTATTATTATAAAAGGAATCTGCAAAACAACATCTAGACCATCTTTCATTACAAAATAAGAACATTTATCTTTAGGGACTTCTCTTGAAGAACTTAATTCTGTTTCCAGCAGGAAATGGAAGAGTTTCTCTTGTTACTTTGCCTGTATTTCTACTCTTCTTAGATTGCCTGGAGAGCTGAGTGGAAGTGCAAGAAATGTCTACAGAAACAATTGCTGAGGAGTGAACAGATTGAAATAGACAGGTAGACTACTGATAGATTTCATCATGCTTTCAGACTTGGTCACTGGAAGATAGTTATATGAGAAGGGAGGACTGAGACATATTTTAATAGAAATCAAATACCAGAACAATTACACTTACCACAGTAAAATAGAACGCAGACCAGAACAGAGAGCTTCCACTAAAGCAATTGCCTTGCAACTCATGTATGAGAAGATGAAGCACAAAGGTATTCAAGTTGACAGGAATGAGGAGGCAGCAAATTAGTGCCATCTACCTCAATCGTTTCATTCTTCTCTATTGAATTCATTCCGAGCTACCAGGTTAGGACTTCAAATGGTATGGACAAAAGTATTGGGCTGCTTTAGCTTTATGCCATTACAAGCTAGGCCTAAATAAAGAAGCTTAGGTTTGCGGGTTTGCTTATTTAGTGAAACAAAACCCACTTTCAGAGGTAAGTAGAGAAACATCTAATATTATCACTGCTTTATTCTTATACTGACTATAAGAGCTAGTTAATCTCATGAATGCAAACTGCTTTCTTGATAGCAGTAGTAGAAACGCTGACTGTCATAAAAGTCTTGAGAAAAGACATTAGCAACATTTTCCTAAATGGAATAGAAGTGACCTGCATATATCCCTATTGCAATTTAATGGAAAGGCAGACCCCATATATAAAAGAAAAACTCAACGATTTTCCCATATGTCTGAAGAATGGAATGCGCTCCGTACTTCAAAATGAGTAAGGTCAGAGAAATGGGAGGCAGGGTATAAACACAGCAGAATGCTTCCCCTTGGATAATTTGCAGAAGGGAACTGAAAGGTTGTGTTTAGCCAAGATGCAAAAAAAGTATTACTGGTATTTCTAGAATGGCTTTCATACGAACTTTTCTTTCCTAATCATCCTGCCTTCAGGATATCCCAAAGTTAATTGTACTTGGAGGAGTCAGTTGTAAACTGAGTGACTAAAAGGTCATTCACTTGTTTTTTCTGGCTTGCTTATGAGCACAAAAAGAGGCTATCTTTACTTGGCATACAAACATACTAAGCAGCTTTCATTTTGCCTGTAAAGGGCTTAAAAAGAGCTGTGCGGAGAGAAGTTCCTATTTGCAAAGGATTTTGACATTTCAGAATCTGGCTTCATTCTGAATTGGAGGAGAAAACCCCAATATATTGAAGTTAGTGACAGTAAATTCCATTTTGCCCACTGTTTGCTCCCATGGTCTAAGAAAATATTTTGAATTGTGTGTCTGATAGTATACATTACAGAATAATAAAAAGACCTGAAATAAAAAGTTCCCTAACAAGAACTCCCCATTAGATATTATTTTAATTCTGTCCTAGTTTGAGGTAAAACAGAACCGATTTTCTGTTCTGTAATTTTAATTTTTAGCTGGGCCTCTTCTGTTCGCTCGCAGAGTGATAAGACCTGATTATACCAAGGAATGGTATGCAGAGAAGCTCTTGTTTATACTTATTGTCAGCTAACTTCATCATTTGTCCCATTGGAGGTTCAGAAGTGAAAAAGCATAGAGGGGTCACAGCTGTAGGGAGAAGCGGACAGGACAGGTGACCCAAAACTGACCAACGGAGTATTCTGTCCCATCTGCATCATGCTCAGTATAACAGCTGAGGGATCAGAGGGTCAAGTCTCTTTCTTCAACGGCCAACATCTGAGGAGGACCCTGTCTGTTCGTCTGTCTTTGATCCCAATCTGAGCATTCCTGACTCCATATCTGGAATCCAGCTCCTGTCCGTCACCGAGTCCAGTCTGGGACTTTTCCCTGTGCCTGATGGTGATGTGATCATCACCATCAGGCACAGGTTGATACGGTTTTGTATATACTGTATACTTTATTATTATTATTATTTTCTTAGTATTTCATTATTTATTAATATTTTCATTAAAGTAGTTTATTTTTTAAATTCATAAATCTCTTTATCTCTTCCTCTCCTCTCTTGGAGGGGATGGGGGGATGGCAGGGGAGGAGGGGCCTTCTGTCATTCTGATTGGCCAATCCGGCCAAAACCACAATAAATTCCTGGTTTATATTAAGTTTCAGGAGGAAGAAAGCTGATTCATTAAGTTTTTCCTGACAACTCCAGTTTACACATTGCTAGTATCTGATACTGACCAGTACCCTAGACTGTGGGTTTCGCTTTTATAAGAAGAGAGACATAAATTACTGTCCTCTGAGAGATAACAAAATATTTGCCAACAGATTTAAGTTCTTTAAATTCCTGTCAAAAGACATAATATTGCCCAGGTCTCCCCTACCAAAAGCAATAAATGCTCATTTGCATCTCTAATGTAACCCAGAGCAAAACTCAAACTGACTTGAGTACCCAAGGACTGGCCCTCACGACGTAGCCAGCTCTGCCAGTAACAATTGAAGAGTATGTAAAGTGAGGAAACCAACCCATGAATCAGGCAAATTACCTCCACTCTCCTGAACAGTTTTGCTGGCAGAGTTTGAAAAAGTGGCTCCCTAGAGCCACATTGCTGGCTGAGTGGAGGAAAGCTGGCTCATGGAGGCATTGCCCCTGGGAGAAGGATGCATGGCAGGACAGAGCTCCTGGAGGGCAGGAACGCCGAAGCGCACCCAGCCTGAATTAAGCAGCATGCCACCTTGACCACATCAGAGGTAATGTGTGCACCCTGCTGTATTTTTAGCACCCCTCTGAAGCCAGACACTGACTGCGGCGTCGAGGTGAACAAATAGGTACTGTCATTTCTAATGTTCATTGTGCAACACGTGTTTTCAAAGCTCGGTCAGTGCTGGAAGGAGCCCCTGAGGCCAGGCCTGCCACAGCACCGTTTTCCCTGCAAAACCTCTGCGCTGCCAAAAGTCTGCCCCCTCAAAACACACGGTAAAGTCCAAAGAGAGCCAGGAGCATAGAGGGTCTTAAAAGTGCCTTTTGGCCATTCCTGCCTACGGAGGAGCTCTCTGGCCAAATTCAAAGCGAGGACCTGCAAAGCAGGATAAAAGGACAGCCAGGGCTGTCCTCTCCCGCAGGAGAGGCACCTTACCATGTCCTGTGCCTACCAGCCTTTTGCTGTGCTGTGTCACTATCTTTTCCCATTTGTAAGCAACCTCCAGCAGCAACGGCTTCAGGTTTCTCTGGAGCTCGCTCCCCATCTAGACCTACCTGCTCAAATTGCAAACCGGGAGCTTCTCCGGGGCAGCTCCCAGTGCTGGCAGCTTCTGCCCTCTCCTGCCAGGGCGACCAGCCATCGGTGCCGGCAGCTGCCAGCTGAGCCAGCAGCAAGAGCAGAGCAGATAATCAGCACATCTGCTAACCCTCTCGGGCCTTTTGCCAAGTGAAATTTATATACAAGGTCAGCAGGACCTTAAGAATACTTATGGTATTATGTTGACGGGAAAGGAAAAAGAACAAGAAAATAAGGATGATAGCAGCCCTTCTTGCGATAGTAACATACGTGAAGCTTAACTTTAATCTGACATTGAAACACACCCAAATGCAAGCCCAGAAACTACAAAATACATCCTCCTTATCATTAATTATATGCATCCGTATAAGCTGTAGCTGTCCTCACAAGACAGTTTCTGGGTATAGAAAACTTTAAATGATGCCTCCCTCATTTAGGTCAAACTGCATGATCCTGACACACAGGCATTTGTGCTACTTCCAGGTTCAAAGCAGCTTAAATTTTATAAAGAAATGTTTCCTGGCTGTTTCCCAAGAAAAGTGAACTGTTCGTCCTTCAGACCCTTTCCTCCTTCAGGACTCAGAAACAATACGTAGAGCAAGAGCAGTTGGTGATCATTTAGGGGGACCGTATCTGGCAGCTTGTCACTGTGTCCTGTTTGTGTCACAGCTGTGACCCTGGGCTATGTGAACTTTGGAGCCAGAAGACATAGGCGGTTATTTTTGTCATTGAGTTTAACAGGGACCATCTCTATACGTATCCCGAATATATTTTCCTGTACAAATCTGAGCCACAGTATCTGCTTAGAATTAATAAGCCACACACAGACTAAATAACCAGTTTTATAATTAGAGACATTACCTTATTGTAGATAAAAGCACTTATCCATCCTTAGGTCAAAGAAGAAACTGGGGCATCATCAAGAGTGAGAAAGGAGGAAATGAGCAGACTATGTTTCAGATAACGTGCACTCATATCCAGTTCTGGAGAAGGTAAGCAATCAGAGCAGTAGTCTGCATACTCTGCATTTACTTATTATCAGTATGGCTATTATGCAAATTAGGCATCCCTAGTTAAATGCTGGGCATGTGCAGGAAAGAGAAAAAAAGATACAATTTTGAGTTAATAAATGTATAACTTCTTAAAACTCTGCCAGCTAACAAATTTAATTTCAGTGTTCTTAAGTGTTTCAGACAGAAAACACTCTCAAATTAGTAACGGGTGTTAAGTTGGAACATAACGCTTCCTATGAGCTAAGAACATGATGGTATTGAGCAATAGTTCTCTTTCATTTTCGTCTTTGCCCAATTGAAAACAAAAAGACATGCATGCCACATAAGTGACACATCTTGATAAATACATACTATTTAGTAAATAAATACTATTTACTAATAAATAAATAGTATTTCTTTATTATGTAAATACTGGCTATATAATACCTACCTATGAAAGCTAAGAAAATTACCTGAATATGTGGTGTATCTTTGTATAGAGATGACCCTGTTTTTCCTCTGGTTTGGATGGTAAAGCTTTGACTTAGAGTATAAGGTAACCTCCATCACATCTTCCAAACACTTGCCACTCCTTTTGCTGCCTACCTCAGAATCACCACCTCCTCCACCCAGGTCTTCGTTAGCTAATGGCATCTCACCACACATATCCACGTGTGGCTCCTCTCATGAACCCTCGGCCATTAAATTACTGTGCAAAGTGACAGAGAGGTGATTTGCCTGACTCCTGCATCACTGGCAGGCCCTGAGTCCTGCCAAGCTCCTGCAAGCACGGTGAAGCTGCCGCTTTGCAGAGGAGCGAAGTGCCACTTGCATTCAGCAAGACAACCCATCCTCAACATCTGCAGGAGGCAGGCATGAGCTGTAATGCAGTCACCATCAACTCTCTGAGACAAGGCAGATTTTTAGAGCATTTTCCTCTGCAAAACGTAAGACAGCACTACTTTGCATTCAGGCAAATAAGATCTTTTTAAAAGAGTGATTGTTTTTGAATACTGCAGCTCACATATGAAACATAAAAAACTGTGACATAAAATACAAAGCAGGTCTTTTCTGTTTGGGATATTATGAGTGATTAATATGGACTGAGGGTGGCTATGATTTACTATCCTCTGTCCTTTTCCTTATGATTTACTCCCTTCCATTCTTCTTGGCCTTTTGAGAAAGGAGAGCCCTTTCCTTGCCTCCCTGCATTGACTTCGCCACAATTGAATCTGTGCGGGAGGCTCTTGACTGGCTGAGGTGACTGAACTTGTCATCAGAGCTACGTAGACCACTGCTATGTCTGACTGAGTAGAGGGGCTTGGGGAAAAGTCAGGATACAGAGAATCTCCTACATATTGCAATCACTGAGAATTGTAGTTGCTAAAAGGAGAAGAAAAAAAAAAATAGTAGAAGTAAAAGTAACTGTGTGTGTGAAAGCAGAAGATACTTACATTGTGTAAAACCTGACTGACTCACCATTCTGCTGTCTCACTAGTAACTCTGTTAGAACTGCCCAGTGCCCCTGTTGCCACAGCAGTTCACTGCAATCCAGAAAAAATAACGGAAGAGGTAACTTCCATTCCCCCTTCACCCATTTACGCAGAAACACAGGATTTTCCCGGCCAGGTCACACGGTGGTTTGATGACCTCCAGTGCCCAAGCTCCACAAGTGACTAGTGCCAAAGCATTTCCCCACTTCTGTCCTGACCCCTGAATTAGAGGGACCAGATGGTTCTGCTGCATTTTCCATAGAAAAGAGAGGAATTTCTTCAGATCCTGATGGCTAACAGCAGGACAGTGCCCCAGGAGTGCTGGTGACAGCCCAGGCGTGTTTCTCTGATGCCTCTTGAGGATACATGTGGGTCTTCTGTGTCCCACTGTGTCATCAGTGGAAAATGGGTGGAAGAGCCAGCCGTGAGGGTCCTGTGGGATTTCAGAGACCGGAGCTGAATGCCGTTGGCCTTCTGGCCCCAGCTCAAGGAACGTACTCCATTTCCAGTGGGATTCAGCAGGCTGTGTGTGGGGAGGGGAACACGTCTGGTCAGTTGGGCAGGTGAATGAGACTGATTGGGCTGAAACGGTTAAGATATAAAATGAAAAGATGAGACTGGAATTTCTGAACATAGAATCATAGAATCGTCTAGCTTGGAAGAGACCCTTGGGATCATCAAGTCCAACCATCTACCCTACTCTACAAAGTTCCCCCCCTACACCATATCCCCCAACACCACATCTAAATGGCTCTTAAACACATCCAGGGATGGTGACTCAACCACCTCATAATTAAACCTGACAGGGAAAAAAAAAATAAAAAGTCCCCGCCGGGGCTTCTCCTCAGGGGCGAGGGGGCGGCGGTAAAGGAGGCCCCCGCTCCCCCCGGCCGTTGGGCTCAGCACCCGGGACAGCAGCAGCGCGAGCCGCCCCCCCCCACACCCGCGCGCCTTGGTTGCCAGGGGCGACGGCGACGCTGCGGCCATGTCGGATCTGAGCGAGGAGGAGGAAGAGGCCGAAGAGACCGAGGCCAATTTAGGGGTTCGCCGGGGCGGGCGGGGGTGCCGCTGGCGGCTCAGCAGCACGGGTGGCGGCAGCCCTGCCCCGTCTCCCGGCCCCTGCGGCGGCGGGGGCTGCCGTCCCGGGGAGGGAAGAGGCGGACGGCCCCGGGCGACTGGGGCAGGGGGTGGGGGAGCGCCGTGGGGAAGGGAAAAGTGAATGTTACCGGTCAGGGCGTCTTAAATACGGTGTGCCGGCCGTGCCGAGCCTGGGAGGGCTCCCGGGGCCCTTCATCGGTGGTTCGGGAAGCGGGGCTGTGCCGCTTCGCTTGGGACCTGCCTGACTTTCTCCACCGGGGGAAAACAAGTCGTCCATACTTGCCAGAAGTGTGTCAGGAAGGGAGGAAAGCCTCTGCCTTCCAGGATCCGAGGAAAGGGTCTGCACAAGCAGCCAGGTGGCCCTGCAGTCTCTGACTCAAAGCCAAACGGGAGCAGCCTTCAGCAAACACCTGCTTTCCTCTGTTTAATGAGGCTAGATTCAGTCAGGTCTAGCCCTCTTAAACAACATTTTTTTTTTCCTACATGTGATCAGGTGTATGAAGGTGAACGCAATCCAGAAGGTGAGCGACACGGACATGGAAAAGCATTTCTACCCAATGGTGATACATATGATGGAGAATATGAACATGGTTTTAGAAATGGACAGGTAAGACAGTGAGAGAAGGCAGTGGCTGTGCTTATGTTTCAGCAGTTCTGTTATTTGGGACACTATATTGAAACAAGATTGAGAACTGACAAGTATTTTATCTATACCAATATGTTTCAGGGGACCTACAGATTTAAAAATGGTGCTTGCTACGTTGGAAAATATATTCAAAACAAAAAGCATGGCCAGGGCATTTTTTTTTATCCAGATGGATCAAAATATGAAGGTAAAACCCAGTTGCAAGGATTTCTGTAACAGAAAGGATACATTCTCCCATCTAACCCCTCCTCACCTCCCTCCCCACTCCCATGTCTGGAATGCAAGGAGGTAGTGAACTGAAGAGCATATTATTTTAAGGAGATACATTTTCTATGAAATGTTTTCCTTTTAGTCCTTTTTAACTACAAGCCCTAAAAAGTGTGAGTTTGTGTCAATTACTGTGAGAAGTGTGGTGTTTAGTAGCAGTTTATGCTTGTCACGACCTCCTTTCAAGTGCAGTGTTTCAAGTCCTGAAAAATATTAAGCATCTTCTACAAATCAGTGCAATCCTGGTAGAAGAGAGTGTAATTACATATTTCTGAATGATGATTAGAACCACAGACTGTTCAGAATACAGTATTTTAGAACTTCATTACATCCATCCTTAAAGAAAACCTGATTAGAAGACTTAGGGACTGGGCTATCTCTGAAGTCTGAAGAAGTTGAAACTTACATTGTTTCCCGTCTTTTAGGATAGTACTCAAAACTTTTTGAATATCACTTAGGCTAGGCAAGACAGAACATTCACATTGTGAGGGCTAGAGCAGAGAGGAAAAAGAGCAGCCCATTTCTTGCCTTATGGGAGCATATCCATCTGTGATTTTTTTTTTTATTTATTTGTTTAAGTATGAATAGAAGAATAGTTAAGATACGCAATCTAGCATCCTTTTAAATATCTATGCCCGCTTACTGACAGGACAATTTTAGCAAATGAGTCAAACTCAAGTAGTCCCCCTTGTTATTTAAATGGAGATGTCACAGTATCTAATGAAACTGTAACAAATTACCAAATGTAAAGATAGGAGCAGGATGTTACATAGCTTTTTGTGTTCATCTTACGATAATGGAGATAGATAGATCATTATGGACAAAATGTGTTTGGAGTGTAAGGGAAAGCAGGCAGCTGCATAAATATGCATGGTGAGGGACAGAAAGAAACAAAAAGACAAGGGTGTAGAGTAAGGAATAGTGTAAGGAGGGGTAAGGAACCACAATGATGTTGTAGCTTCCTTTTCCTTCTCTAAAAATTAATGTATAATAACTTTCCAAACAGTCCACTGTATCACACAATGAAATATACCACATCTCACTCTGTTTTTATTGTATTCTCATTAAAGGAGACTGGGTGAACGACCAGAGACATGGCCATGGAGTGTATACATATGCAAATGGAGACACCTATACTGGAGAATGGTTTAATCACAATAGGTTTGTTTCATTCTTGCAGTGGTGTTTCAAGTCACCTAGTGGCATTAAAATGCAGAGGTTATTTTCAAAGTATGGCTGACTGTAGCAAATCAAGTGCTGCTGGGTGACCTTGGCAATGTAGGCCAACTTGAGTCATTTCAGCTGCTTAAATAATACAGTTGTAATACCTGAAGTATAACAATATTCTACATTCTTACTATTCAGTAATACAAAGCATAATTTTAATTTTCTCCTTAGGCATGGACAAGGCACATATATCTATAAAGACACAGGAGCTATATATATTGGTGGCTGGGTGAATGGAAACCAGGAAGGAGAAGCTGAACTTATCTACTTAAACCATAGATTTAGGGGCAAGTTTTTGAATGGAAATGTAAGTATGCTGGAAAGCTCTCTATTCATCTGGACAGTTAGCATGGAATTGCTTTAATATAATCTATTTCCACTGAAAATAAGAAGCTGGGCTGATTTTTTGTAGTGCTTCTGGTATCATAAGTGCAACAGAAGAAACCAAATTAATCTGCAGGACAGAACGCCAAGTTTCTCTGCAACTTTGCTTTCAAACTATATTGTTATTGACTATTGGATGAATTTTGCAGTAAAGCATACTTTACATTTATATGCTTAGAATGTTCTAACTTTATAGTTTTGCTGACTTTTTTGTATCTTTGTGCAGCCTGTAGGTCATGGGAAATATATCTTTGATATTGGATGTGAACAGCATGGTGAATACATACAAACAGAGCAGGTAAAAGAAATAGTGCAAATTATACCGAATATCAGAGAACTCAGTAAATCAAGTTTATTGTTGAGTAATCTATAAAATGCCTTATAGATACTGACATTAAAGTAGATCTAACCTGTCAAAAAAGGGTAGACACTCATTAATTCTTAAGAACTAAATGATGTTTCATTTTGCTTTTTTCTTTAGCTTCTCTACTGTGTAGGCTTTGACAAGTACAATGTCTGATTTTTGCACTCACTTGCAAACAGGAGTCCTCTCTGCTTAAAGTTTAGAAGAATCAGGACCTTCCCAAAACATTTGAAGTTTCAAACCACAGAAGAATGTAGATGTATTTATACATTTAGCCTGTATTCCACTTTGTTCTGAACACCAGAAAACAAAGAAAAGTATTTCTTCTTATATTTCTGAATTGCTTGATGCTATGTGTACAGATGGTACTTTCCAGCAGATTCGTGTTTTGGAAATACGTCTCATTGTTGTCCTGGTCCTGTTAGGAGCTTAATATCCTAATAACTGTAGGGAGCAGCTGGGATCAGAGTCTGTTTTGATCAGGGCCTGTTTTTCCTTCTCCTTCACGCATGAATGTTTTGAAATGTTTCTGATTAATATGGTGCAAAATAGCTATATAAGTAAGACATATATCTTAATACTACTGTTTTGATTTCAAGAAAATATGCCACATTTTAGCTTATACTTTGCTACTTAGGTTGTTAGTTCCCATTACACACACTTTGAAAATTCTCCAATGCAGTAATTTTTTCTTGAGGAAAAAAAAAATAATCCTATCCTTAGTGATAGAGATTTGCAAAACATGGAGAAAGTGTTGCTTTTTTGGCTACAAACAAGAGATCCTCAAGTTAAGTAGCAGATTCATATGAATATCCAAAGTGAAGTGTATCTAGTATCCTCAGTTCAGTTGAGAATTGTTGGATGTGCTGATTTTGGAATATCAGGCCATTGATGTGGGATTTTAAATATGAATTTAAGAATCCAAAGTTAAGCACTCAGCTTCTGAAAATCATTACTCAGGGATAATAATTTCTTCTCATGTGAATGCTGTAGTGATTGTGTAAAGGAAGGGACAGTGCTGTCACTAAAGTAAGATTGAATTTTGCCTCTGCTTTAGTTGAAGTAATTACAGAACAAGGCCTATTTAAAAAAAAATTAAAATAAATTAGCTTGCAATACAGATAATGATTCCATTACTAAGTCTCCCTTATATTTGGTGTCGCGGTTTTGGCCAAATTTACCCAAACCAGACTGACAGATGGCCGTTCCCCTCCCCCCCCCAGCCAGAAAGAGAGGAGAGGAAGAGATAAGGAGATTTATGAGTTTAGAATGAACTAAACTACTTTAATGAAGAATTAATATTAATATCAAAAAGAAGAAAATAATGAAATAGATACAATATATACAAAAATCATATCAAGCACCCAGGATGATGATCACATCACCAGCAGGCACTGGGGAAGTCCCAGACTGGACTCAGTGATGGATGGGAACTGGATTCCAGCTCTGGAGTCAGGAACACATGGATCGGGATCAAAGGCGGATGAACAGACAGAGTCCTCTTTGGACGTCGCCTATTGAAGGAAGAAAGTTGACCCTTTAATCCCTCAGCTTTTATACTGAGCATGATATGGATGGGATGGAATATCCTGTTGGTCATTTTTGGGTCTCCTGTCCACTCCTCCCCACATGCCCACTCCCCCCTACACTTTTCCATTTCCAACCCTTCAATGGGGCAAATAACAAAGTTAGCTGACCTTGGTTGTTATAGCAATAAGTACAAGCAAGGGCCTCTCTACATACCATTCCTTGGTGTAATCAGGTCTTACCACTCTGAGGGTGAACAATATGCTGTTAATTTCAGAGTTGAGTTAGAAGAGGCCCAGCTAAAAAAGTAAAATTACTGAACAAAAAATTAGTTCTGTTTTAGCTCAAATCAGGATATTTGGATAAAATAAAGCATGTTTTTTTTAAGTAATAATAGCAAAAAATCTTCAGATTTCAAAAGCGTAAGCTTTGTGCAGTACCTTACTGCTTCCTAGACCCATTCCAAGGTCTTCCCTAAGCAAAGGTTGAGGCAGAAAGAGCTGTTTTGCCATTTCCTTCCTCTGTGAGAGACAGTGTAGCATCTACCAGGCAGACCATTAGGGCTTATTTGCTGCTCTTATACTGTAGACAGGCATAGAAGAGGAGAGATAGTTGTCAGAACCCTCACAGCCATTCTGTTCCAGGGAGAGACAAAATTTTCCCTTTAAGAAAACGAGCTAGGAAGCACTGGTCATTAATAATAGTCAACTGACTTCATCAAGTCCAAAGTGTAGTTATCTTCCAAGATTTGTAACTGCTGAAGTTTCTCCATCTGTAAATGCTTTAAAAAGCCATGTCATTGCCATTTTGAGCCCAGATAAAGAACCATCATCTTGGTTACTTCCTTAATACCTGTAAGATGTGATGCTGGATTTCATGCATTGTCTTCTAGGATAAAAGAGAGGTAGAAGAAGAGGAGGAACTCTCATTTCTTGGGGTACCAAAATGGAAAGCATCAGAAATTACCAAATTAACACTCTGGACTCCTCACGGGGAAAAACAGCCTTCTCCCAGAGAAGCCTCCCAAGTGGGAGCAGAAGCAGAGAAAGAAGGAGAAGCAGCAGGAGTAACTGAAAATGATGAAAAAGTGCCATCGATTACAGGTTTGTTGTTCTGGACAGCTGGGAACTCCATGCTTTGACTATCCCCTGAAAATGTGTTTTTCAGGTTTAGTATTAAGTGGTGTGAGAGGTTTGGGTTTTTGTGTTGGTTTTTTTTTTGTTTGTTTGTTTTTGTTTTGGTTTTTTTTTGTTTTGTTTTCTGTTTGTTTGTGGTTTTTGGTTTTGTTCGTTGGTTTGGGTTTTTTTTCCCTATAATTACCACATATTAAAAAATGGGAGCTTCCAAGCCTGTTTGTAAACTGCTCTCTCTGTTTTATCTCACATAGCATAATGAGATATAACTGCCTTGGGAAGCCTGTGAATCATTTTAGTCTATATCATGGCCTGTTATACAAACTTGGTTGTAAACAGCTACAGAAAATTTTGTGGGATTTCTTACGTGAATAAAGACTGCAGATTTCAGTAAGAGTTATTAGCTACTGCATGAGAACAATGGCTGAGTGCGAATTTGTAAAAATTAATTTTGTTTGCTATTTTTAGTTTCTCATATTTCAGTCACTAATGAGCCTGCTGACAGTGAGGAAGATGAGCCTTCTCTTCAGGAAGTATCCACTGAAGATTTTAGCCCAGTAAAGGATGCGGGAGAGGAAGATGAGGGAAACAGAGAGGAAGAAGAAAACCAAGATCAGGAGGATCAAGGTGAGGAATGGAGCATCCATACTCATTCTTTAATTAGCAGTCAGGGTTTGGAATTATGTGTGTCAATCAGCTGAAGGTATGCTGCTGCTGAGAGGTCCATTATCAAGCTGAAGAGACCATAGGAATCTGTACCGTTCGTAAGGGGTGCAGTCCTCTATAGATGTGAACTGGTTTTGAGTAGTCAAATGCATGTCATGTAACGGTACAAATTAGAAGTGACAGTTCTGCGTAGTGTTATCTCTGGATGAACAGTTGACAGCACTTGCAAAGCTGAGTTTATCAGTGATTACATTTGCAAACTTTTTTTTTTTTTACAAAAAAAGAGAAAATTTCAGACCCTAGGTTTTGAGCACTCCACTTTTTTTCTCATGAATGGAACTGTGTACTCTTATTCTCTCAACTGAGGTTGAAGAGCAGGCAAAACAAATCTGAATAAATAAATTTTAGTTGTTATGCGTTATGGTTTGAACAGTCTCTGGCTGATTTTTTTTGTTTACAAACCAAAGAGATTTGGAATTAGGATCCTCAGGTTTTCTTCCAGGCAGTTCAGAAGCCTGTTTTAAATGCAAAATTACTAAGAAACAACAAAAGGATACACCTATGTTTATTCATATTTAGCCTATAGACCTCCACCCAATTGTGTTTGTATTCATTATGTGTTGACGTTTACAAGCTTACATATCTGATGTATGAAAACATGAGATAAATGTATCCATTTGTAATCAATCCATTTTACAATAAATCAAAGCAAAGCACTATCCACAGGGATCAGAAAGACTATTAAATCATGTGAAAATGCCTGGAGATATGCACTAAACATTTAGGTTTCATAAACATATGAAAATTTGGAATTTTCATAGTTTTATTTGTTGTCATTTTTTTACCTATCACTTCTGAAGGTGCACTCTTGCTTCAGGGCAGACTTCAGGCAGACAGCTGGCCTCTCTGGTGTGTAGGACTGACATTTTATGGGAACCCTGACCTTGGTTCAGATCCACCAGGAATCTAAGCAGGTTTCCTGCATAGCTCCGCTTTGGATTTGGCAAAAGTTCATGGAGACTGGTTTGTCTCAAAGTCGTTTGGACTCAAATAACCATTTTTGACTGAACTCGATTCTAACAAATTTTCTGACCTTCCACAATGAAGCAGTTCTGGTATTCCCACTTTTTTTGTGTGTGTTTTTTGTTTGTTTTTTTTTTTTAAAGAACAAATGGACCCAAGAATCTGTCAGAGACAGTATAGATGCAGATTCCAATGCATGAAAACACAGGAATGTGACAGATATTCTCAACGTTCCTTCCAGCTCTTTATTGCTAGAATCAAAGAGTTGGATTTTATACATTTTTTCAGTGTAGCTCTACATCCATAATTAATTAGGCAACACATTGTTCCCCTTGTCTTTATGTTTAGCAAGATTAAGTTATAGTAAGAGGAAATGATTTGAAGAAAATATGCATACTGTGAAGAGCAGATGTAACAAAATCTGGTTTCTTGCAGCCTTATATTCTCTGTCCCATTACCATCATTTTTTTCCACACGGGAATTCCATCCATTTTTTTTGCTCCATGTTTCTTATTATACTTGTCTAGATGGAAGACATTCTTTGGCTATTCCAGAGTTACATATGGGCTGGCTGGCAGTCAATATGTGTGTACTGAGCCTGTCTGGCAGCTGACAAACAACGTATAACAGTTAAATTCAAGTATTGGCAGTGAAAGGCAATGGGAAAGATGACTGAAATAGACAGCATAGTCCTAGAATTATGTTTTAGTTTCAAGTATTACTTTCCCATATCTTATAATAAAATGCATCTCTCTGTCCTCTTTCCTTCACCTCCACAGAAACTACTGGTTTAGATAAGGAAGATTAATCAAAGGAAGCAGAGTAATTGGATACAACTAAAGACAAAGAGCCCAAAAAACCCATTATTTCGGAGTGAATCATTTATTATGGTAACGCTGCGATATTTTTATTCAGTTAAGATGCTTTGAATAAACATTTCTGTCACTGATTCGTCTGGAATATGTATCTCTGAAACTTTTATGATCTCAGAGTACACAGACTCATGACAACTTTATTCCATGCAGCAGGTAGTAAATTCTTGAAACCAGTACAGGATTATTCTGGATTGTTGTGTCCTCACAAGTTTGCAGAAGCAAACTCAGTCTTCTCCCACTACTGGTAGTTCTTCTCTTCCTTGAACCCTGCCTCTGGGCACATAGGCCTGGGGTTCTTGCTTGTGAAGACAAAGACAAAGGCAACATTAGTCTTCCCAGCTCTATCTGTATCCTCTGTCACTAGACTGCTGATTACAGGCCTACCTTTTCTTTGGTTATTTTTTGATTGTTCATGTAGCTGTAGAAGCTCTTCTTGTTGCCCTAAATCGCCCCTTGCCATTTTGAACTCAAACTAAATTTTGCTTTCCTAACACACCACTGCAGTGTATTTAAATTCTTGTAGTCTGTTTTTTTTTTCCCATTTTCATAGAATCATCTAGGTTGGAAGGGAACTTTAAGATCATTGAGTCCAACCATTAACCTAACACTGCCAAATCCACCAGTAAACCATGTCCCTAAATGCCCCATCTACATGTCTTTTAAATACTTCCAGGGATGGTGACTCAACCACTTCCCTGGGCAGCCTGTTCCAGTATTTGATAACCCTTTCAGTGAAGAAATTTTCCCCAATAACCAATCTAAACCTTCCCTGGTGCAACTTGAGGCCATTTCCTCTTGTCATATCACCTGTGACTTGGGAGAAGAGACTGACCCCCACCTCTCTACAAAGTCCTTTCAGGTAGTTGGAGAGAGCGATAAGGTCTCCCCTGAGACTTCTTTTCTCCAGGCTAAACAACCCTAGTTCAGCTCAATCCCAAACTTCTCGTTTGCCTTGTGACCTTCCTTAAGCTGTTTAAAGGAGGCTGTCAACCATCAGAGTGAGGAAGCTGATCTGTAATAAATTCCCAACACCTATGTCCTGGTTAATACACTTGCTGATCCACAGACTCTCCAACAGCAAGTTGTCCATAGCATAGAAGAGCTCCATGCATTCAAGCTACTCCTTCACATAGAAGAAAACTCTGCCTCTCATTTTCCCTTTCTGGCTTTACTAATGAGCCATTCATTCACTGGAGAGCTCCAGTTGTGGTGTGAGCTGTCCCACCATTTTTCATTTTTTCCAAGAATGTGACAGTTTGCATCTGCACACAGAGCAGTTTCTAGTTCCTCGTTTTTGTTTCCCAGACTGGATCCACTTGTATACATACACTTAAAGTAGGCTCCCTTTTGGCTTGTTTTACCTTGCCTGAGGGGTGCTCCCACCACCCTGTCCCATTTACTTACTACTCCTGAACTCCATTCTTTCACTTAGTGTAAGCGTTTATCACCATCCTCCAAGGTATTGAATTTGCGTCTCTCCTCACCAGATTTACAAGCCTGTTGTCAAAGATAGTCTTACCCCACTTTGTTAGATCTCCTTGTCCTCCAAGATGGATCCATGGTAACGAAAGGCAAAGCACCATCTATGGCAACAGCCCCGTGACCAGTTGCTGCCTCTCACTGTTATGTCCCCTATTACTTGACCTCTTCCCATGGAAGATCAAGGGGACATCCTGTGGGTTTCCATGCCCTTTGCCACCCAGAATCCTACAGTTACTCTTGTTTTGCTCCAGGTGTCCCCCAGCAGTATCACTAATGGTGATGGTCACACTAATGAGCAATGAAGGGTAACAATCAGGGGACTGGACGAGCCTTGGCCATCTTTCTACAACACCCACTATCTGGTTGTCTACCAAACAGCAAACCCCCCATGACAGCATGTCTGGTCAGCAGACAGGTTTCTTTATTCCCTGCAGAAGGGGATCTCCAACTGCTACAACTTGCTGCTGATGCTCAGCTGGGCACAGCTGGCTCTGAAGCCTCCCTTGGCATCATCTGTTCCCCTCCCATGGCTATTAGGGCCCAATAGCAACTCTCTGCATTCAGGTCTGAGCAGTGAGGAGGAACATCTCTCATGCTGCCAGCAGTCAAGAACTTTAGCAGCATCCCTCAGGGGACTCCCTATCCACCACTCCATTCAGCACAGCCCCTAGATGTCCTTCCACCTCAGGCTTAGGCTCTCACCTCTGTGGACACCCTGCTGATATCCCATTTACTCTCCTTAATAGTGAACAATCTGCACTCCTCCTTCTGCAGGTCCTTGAACAGACAGCACCTGGACCATTACACACCTCCCACAGGACCCCATCACCCACAGCCCCAGTGAGACATCTGGACACAACATCCCCCTGCCCAAGCCCTGTCTAGGCTGACACCAGTGACATGCTGAGGGCACTTTCTTCACTGGTGCTGGAGATCAGACCTACTAGCTCATCAACACTGGTGTCACACAGTCCCACATGGTTTGCAGGAGAGCTTCTGCCTTTCCCTACCACCCACAAAAACCACCAAAAGCTCTGCTTGCTGTATTCCCATCTCCCAGCTGAATAGGCACCCCTACACAACAGCCAAAAAACAGCACAGCACCCCCTCATCAGCAGGCAACTAACTCCTGAACATGCAGCTCCTTTTAAATCAAGAACCTGTCAATCAGGAGGCAGCCAGCAGGAGACAGCAGCTGCAGAAGGCCCCTAGATGCCACCAGAATCAAATGACATTATATAAATAGTAAATTACAAGCACAGAGGAAGGCAGAACTGCACAAAGTGTTGTACAAGCACTAAATGCCACGGACAGATCTTTTCTGCAGGTGAATAAAGCTGCTCTGGAACATTTTTTTTCCTGATAATATGTAAGGAATACCTTAATTATTAACATGTGTATCTGCCTGACTTTAATTGACTCTCTCAGTCTGTGAGAACATTGGTATGAATGTTGATGGGCCTGGAGCCTGAGGAAGAGAGTTGCCAGCCAGTAACAGTTTGATCTTGAAATAAAATAACTGGTTTTGGCCCAGCTGGAATAAGAGATGTTGTACTGATATTGATGAAACAAGACCTGCATTTTTTTTATTCTTCACCTCAGAGCAGGAAATCTATACTGAAATTTTAGTGTAGGGCAAAAATGGGAAAACATTTTAACAAGTTCCTTTTCTTGACAACTCACAATTTCAGCAGAGGTATGCTCAGAAGTTTGAAAGGTAGCGATAAAAAGGGATTAACAGAAAGCAGAGATAAAAAAAAATGAGTCATATAAGTAGAGTTTATTGCTTCTTCCTGCAATTTTTCTCCTATCAGAAATGTCATATTGAGAAAATTCCCATGCAATCTTTCCCTTCCTATCTTACATGTCATTTTGTTTGCAATTTCTTGTCACACCGATTGTGACTTCAGTGAGCACTTTCAGAGGTGGTTATCTTTTCCTCTTTCTCCTTTCTTTGGCAAAGAGAAGTGCTGTATTTCCATTATTACTGTAGCTAGATCAAAGCAAACTTGCCTTGCTAACAATGGGATTTTTTTGTCTTTTTATGAAAAACTAACAATCCTTAGTCATTTCCATTATTACTGTAGCTAGAGCAAAGCAAACTTGCCTTGCGAATAATGGGATTTTTTTTGGTCTTTTTATGAAAAACTAACAATCCTTAGTTTACTTGCTAGTTTTAATATATTCTACCGTAAATTTGAGAAATAGCAGCGCAACATATTTCCCAAGTCATTTAGATTTTAAGGTAATCTTCAGGTCAAGCTGAGTTCATTCTTGGGTGATATATGAAATTACTTTCTCCCCTGCAGCAGCTAGTACTGTACTGTACGTTAGATTAGTACATGAGTGACCTCCAGTGGTATACCTGCAAATAGTGCATCCTGCCTGGAATACAATCAAGAACAGCCAAGAACATTTGGAAATCTCTACTGTGCTAAAAAGTGCTCCCAAGAAGATGGCTTGCTCCTTTTGGAAACCACCAGTGCTTTTGTCAGAGGAGACATTTCATTTTACTGTATTTTCCAGAAATACCTTAAGGATAATTTGGAAACTAGTTAGTAGTAGTTTGTTCATCCCTCTCTCCAAGAGAGGGAGGAACCCCTGCCAAAACTTGTTGCATGAAGGTATGCTAAATCTCTCTTGTCCTTCTGCCTCTTCACTTTTCAGTCATGAGGAAAGACCATTTTAGAGAGCATTAGAGCTCAATCTGCCAAAATGGGATGGGTGAGAAAACTGGAAGGTATAAAAGTGAGAAAACTCATGGGTTGAGATAAAGCCAGTTTAATAAATAAAGAAAACGCTGTGGGAGTAAGCAAAGCAAAGCAAGGAATTAATTCACTGCATCCCATCTGCGGGTAAGTGTTCAGCCATCTTCAAGAAAGCAGGGCTCCATCATATGTAGTGGTTACTTGGAAGGAGAAATGTCATCACTCCAAATGCCCACCCCCCACCCTCCCTTCCTCCTTCTTCGTCCAGCTTTTTTTTACTGAGGACAACATCATATGGTAATAAAGAAAACGCTGTGGGAGTAAGCAAAGCAAAGCAAGGAATTAATTCACTGCATCCCATCTGCGGGTAAGTGTTCAGCCATCTTCAAGAAAGCAGGGCTCCATCATATGTAGTGGTTACTTGGAAGGAGAAATGTCATCACTCCAAATGCCCACCCCCCACCCTCCCTTCCTCCTTCTTCGTCCAGCTTTTTTTTACTGAGGACAACATCATATGGCCTGGGATATCCCTTTGGTCGGTTGAGGTCAGCTGTCCCAGCTGTGTCCCCCTCAACTTCTCATGCATCTCCAGCCTACTCACTGGTGGGGTGGTGTGAGAAGCAGGAAAGATCAAGATGCTGTTTAATCACTGTGCAGCAATAACTAAAACATCCCTGTGTTATCCAAACAGTTCTGGTCACAAATCCAAAACACAGCACCATACTATGAAAAAAATTAACTCCATCCCAGCCAAAACCAGTAGAGTAACCCAAAAGATGACATCCCTTGATCAAGTCTTTGGTGACCCGCCTTGTTCAGCCTGTATCCAAAAGATGACATCCCTTGAATAGGTCTTTGGTGACCCGCCTTGTTCAGCCTGTAGGCCCAGCAAAGAGATTATCTCTAATCTGCTTCTCTGTGCCGAGACCATCTCTCCAGGTGTGATATGGACACAAAGATCTCTACACGAAGCGCTGCTGTGCTGTGTGGGCAGCTGAAGGGAGAATCTACAATGCAGATGCAGGCACCTGTGATTTCAGCCCTCCTGAAGAGCACAGATGACCGCAAAGTCTGAAGTTTTATTGTGTACATAAAGCGGGAAACAAAGCTGTAGAAGAGATTGACATGTGTGTTCCTTATTCTTCTGCCTGCAATGCACAGCTTGGCTCCACTTGTGAGGGCGAGCAATTGTTTGTCATTCATCTGCCAGCCCACACAGAGGTTTTCACCGGCAGAGCTATTTCCACAACAGACTCTTTAGAGGTTTTTTTAAAATGGCACAGTTAGTCTCGTGTGCCAGAGCAGTTTCTGAACCCTACGCAAGTACAGTGATGTACCACATGATTTCAAACTGAACACCACAGTGTGTCATAAATTAACGATGTCCTGGCACAAGCTCTGTGGGACTGCAAAACCCCATTTCTCAAGTACATCTAGCTTGCTATTTTTCATAAAGACTGATGGCTTTGGCATCTTTTGAATAACTTGGTACCAGATAATAGGTTATATTGCATACACTTTCCATTCTGTGTATTATTTATTCAACTTTGTAGGCCACAGGTGGCAAGAGAAATCTGGCAGAACAGTTGGGAAACTATATCATCTTAGCATCAGACAAATTCAGGGACAACTGAGCTTTAAAAGACAGAAATGAGGTCATTTTATTTTAAATGTGTTCTATCAAAACTGGTTTAATGATTTTTCTTGAACAGATTTGCAACAGAAATTCCTGCTGTGAATTAGAAAGCATATGTCTGTTTGTAGCATCTCTATTTGCTCCCCACTCCCCAATCCAGCAATATCTGAACACCAAAATGTTACAGATTTAGGCCCTGGTTTTCCAAACACTTAATTACACAACTAGTTCCATTGAGGAGTCATTTTCAGGTGGATCAGGTTAAATGCTTTTAACCATATGGTTTTATTTTTATTCCTTACACCCATAGAGATAGGAGATGCTGCCTCCTGGGTATCCTCACCAAGAACGCAGGATGCTCAGAGAGATCCCATTTGGAGGTTTTGTGCAGTTTTCCTCCAAGTTTTTCTTCTAAGTAGATGTTAGAATCAAGAGGCTTGAAGTGCTCTCCAGACCCTTTGTGATTTCCACAAAAACTGGACTGTAAAATTAAATGATTTACTATCCTTCCTAGTCCCCATAGTACAATTTTTCATTTGTT
This sequence comes from Calidris pugnax, assembly GCF_001431845.1. Classification (NCBI taxonomy): domain Eukaryota; kingdom Metazoa; phylum Chordata; class Aves; order Charadriiformes; family Scolopacidae; genus Calidris; species Calidris pugnax. Next base: position 3,379,782 of record NW_015090805.1, read on the forward strand.
CAAAGCTTTCATGCTGTTCTCAAGTTCAAAGAGTCATGAACATTTTAATTTTTAATCACCCATTAAAGTAAGCACTAAAATATCAGGATTAGACCTATACATTCTTTTGAACTCCCAAGAAACAGCTGCATACAGTCTTTTCAAAAAATTTCCTTTTGTTTCAGAACATTTCAATAACAAAGCTCTCAGGGGACAGCCAGAAATCTACTCACTGCTTTACTCCCAGCCTAATGATTTAAAATTGTGCAAAGTGTACAGAAATAACTACTGTTCTGAGTCAGCAGAATTGCACATTCACCTTGCATCAGTATCAACTCTTGCACAAGGAAAAAGCTTTGGAAAAATCAGGAACAAATATTCATAACATTTTTTTAATCTTGCTTTTTGGAAGAACTTGGCTCAAGTGTCTCTCCACTCAGTTCTGCCTAAAAGTAGTCGCAAATATTATAAATATCTGTTACTGTGCTGTCAAAGTGTATGGAAGGAGCATTCTTGCTCAAAAAAAAATAATGCTGCTTCTCTTCCCCATCCCTCAATCACATCAGGTCCTATTTAGTCATGTAAATCTGAGGTTGTGTTTTCCCACAAGGTGTCACCATACATTAACTTCACTGTAGGTCTTTATCAAAAGAATACATATTTTCAGTGTCTAAGATATAAACAAAACATTCAGATTCTCTAAGTATTACTAAAAGCATCTGTTAAAGTACATAACATTGTAATGAAATAGATCCGATTAAAGAAAACTGCAATGGAGTAAAGTAACATCTATTTTTTGAAGTTGCATAAGAAATATCGAAAGTGGAAAAGAGTTTCTTATTTCTTTTGCCTATTACAAAAAGAACTTCAAAGATTCTGAGGACATTTTCTTCATTTCACCTGTGTTCAGCGATTAGTTTCATATTATGAACACATCACATTAGGAATTCTCTCTCTCTCCTAAGCACTGGATTTTACAACTAAGAACCTTGGTACATTAAAAAAGTACATCAATTTCAGCTCTGATCCTAAAAAGTGTTCTTTAGAGATGAACCTGTGCTCACATGGGGCCCCAGGAAAGTCAAAAGCAGGGACCTTGTCAGTAGATGAGCTTCTCCTTTCATTATTAAGACTGAGATACAGTTTCAATGCCTTGCTATTTCTGCTGCCTGTTCTTTCTGTTCAATTGATTTGGATGGCAGGAATAGAGAAGTATTTATAAGTTCCCAAAAGTATTTCGCAACTAAGCACTTGCCCTCATCTGCTCAGCACTGCAGGTCTAATTCAGTCTGAATTAGAACCACTGCAAGAGAAACATTGAAGTCCCCAAAACCTCTTTCCCTAAGGTGCTCTAAGGTTTACTTCATTGCATTCACTGAAGTTAAATTAATTGGAGTGCACCTGTGTCGAAAAAAAAACATAGAGGGATTTTGATTTAAATGTCTTAGCAATCTGCCTATTAAGAATTTTCAGTTTGCAAATAGTGTTCATGCTTTATGGGTCTTTTGATTACATGCCAAGACTGGGTAAGCTGGTTGAATCCTTCCCCCGAGTCCTCCCCAACCTGTAAGAAAGGTCCTACCAGAGAGAGGCACTTCCCCCAGCCATGTCCATCTCCCCTCTCAACACCTTCCTCTAGGGCAGCCTGCATACACTTGTTTTGAATAGAAACTTGATGGACAGTAACAGGATTAGAGTGCCATAAACTGACTTTTAGTAACATTATTTCTGCAGACCAAAAGGAGTGAAAAGCAGAGAGAAGTATTTCACTGCTGTGTTGCCCACAGCAGCAGCAGTGTAGGAAAGATGTTCAAAGAAAGAAGATGATGCTGTTCTTCCTGGTTACTTTTCACAACAGACCCACTCTGACAATGATTTTGGGTGAAGAGATGTCATTCAGTGGTAAATTTTGGTGTTTTAGAAGAAGACCTAGATTCTTAACCCAAATTAGTATTTACAGCACAACCTAGGATTAAAGTTTAAGAGTATAACAGAAAAAAACCCTTATTTCTGAAAAGGTAGGGGAAAGTTTCGCATGAAAGCACTTGAAATTTTATACCAATAATGCTTATGCCAATAAAAGTGACCAGATTTTTAAATGTCTTTGAAGAGTACTATTCCTAAAGGAAGTTTCTTTTTTCTCTTTCTTGTCAGTTGGTGCCAACTCCATACCCCGCAGGCAGGTGCATCGTGTAACAAGGAGATCACAGGTCTCACCTACCTGTCCTTATCTGCTCCTGGTTCCGTTCCTGGTGCAGCAGTGTGCCATCATGCTCCACTCTCATGAGGTGTCATTTGGGCAGCAGACATTTTCCCTTTCTGCATGAACCTGGAACGCCACTACCAATCCCTTCCATGCTTACCCTCACCTGGGCTTTTGTTTTGCCCCAACCAGCATCTGTCCCTGGGCCACCAAGCACAAGACCTCCTGTTATGCAATACAGTTGCATAGACATGTGCCCCACTGGAGAACAGAATCATAGAAGCATAAAATCATAGAAGGGTTCAGGTTGGAAGGGACCTTAACAATCATCCAGTTCCAACCCCCCTGCCATGGGCAGGGACACCTCCCACTAGAGCAGGTTGCTCAAAGCTCCATCCAGTCTGGTCTTGAACACCTCCAGGGATGGGCAATCCTCATGACTTGCCTGTGTTTCTTCTCACATAGAGAGAAGGGATCAGTCCTGAGGCTGGAGCAACTTAAAGGATGAAAAGAAAATAGGCTAAGGTGTGCGACGCAGACTGCAAAGTCCTCCAGCTGTCTGGGGGTAAAAGGCAACTTTTCAGACGTGAAGGACAACAGCAGCATTCACCATAACAAGTACAGCTGCTACCACAAATTAGAACAGCACCAGGTCCTTATCAAGAGGCTGTATCCCTAGCAAAAGCTTGACCCAGAAACGCACACTCCATTTCTTGTCCACATTTCCTACTCCCTTCTTGCTTGGATGGGTTCTTTGGTGAGGAAATGGGGCACCCAAAGACCCTGCATCACCTGAGCACAGCCTGAGGCAGCAAGCGGTGTGGTGGGAGACCCTTGCTGGTTGCTGTTAGCATGGCTGAGTGTAACATGGAGATGTCACTCCCTCTCTCATTAGCGGGCTCTTCCCCTACACGCTGGTTTTCTTGTATCGCATGTCCCTGTCTCAGCTAGACCTCTGATTCACAGCCCTCCATAAAGACCACAGAGGACCCACGCCTCTGTCTTCAGGGCTCAGTGCAAAATTGTCTCTCACCATGCCTGCCCCTCTCAGCTGACAGCAAGCGTGTGACAGGGTGAGATGCGGGTGAGTAACCAAGCCACGGTCTCCTCAGCACCGCAGTGAGGTGTGATGTCACTTGGGGTTTTTAGCTTTTTCTGGGGCTGCATCCATAGCCACCCATCTCTTGTGCTTGGGCTTCAAGCAGCAAGGCAGTCCTATACCCTTCCTTGCACCACGTGCCAGCTAAAGGACCTGGGGCATTTGATTTTCGCTTTAAAATTATAGCATTGCTGGAAGAAGCGAGAGTTCAAGTAACTTCATCAGAGCCAGAAAGACAAAATGATTCTTTTCAGGCACAAGACTGAGATACAAAATCTCCACACTGTGACTGTTCACTCAACTCCTGCTTAGATTTTGGCTAACAGCTCATGCTAAGGCCTGATGTATGCTGGGTCTGGGACCATCAGGTCAAAGCAAGACCACCACTTCCTGGCAGGAAGGCCAGGAAGACCTAAAGGGCCATTGTGCAGCCATGACCACCTACAAATTGCTGCCTCCTGCAGCCATTGTCTTTTGTCTGGCAGTTTCCTCTGAATCCACTAACCTATGGAAATGGTATAGACCAAACCTCCAAGCAGGAGGGTATAAAACATCAGCTTACCCAAACCACTTTAAAAGAGGATCCAACAGCAGTGGGACTGCTGAGGATTTTGCATCTCTCAGTGTGATACAGGGGACGTCCATACCATGATGGAGGTGGAAGGGTGTGCATTCTCACCACCAGCTGGGTAATAAATTATTTTCTTTTCCTCATAGGTGCACGATATTAAGATTTATGGGTTATAAATTCTGAAGTCTTATGACTTGAATGGTGAATTAATGTGATAGACTACTCTGGGCAAAAGGGGATCCAAATGGACCTTGACACATACCTACAGATAAGGGTGTTTGTCAGATGCCTCAGTCCCAAAGCCTGAATGTTGGATGAGCTCTTCTGCATGTCCTGATTGACGGCTTACAACATGTATGCAGGGCTATGTCAAGAAGGAGTAGGGAGATGAAGGGTAAAAATGAAAATGTTTTTAGTTATGCTAAGAGAGAAAGAGAACCCTCCATTTTTCCTCTCTTTGAAAGAAAACCACTTGTGCTTTCCCAGAGGTAGTTATCTGAGAGGAAAACTAGAAAGAAAAATTACAAAGGAAAAAAAAACTATGGAAAGACATGTTACTTTTTGTGCATAAAATTTTAGGGCTACATTCCCTTGAACAAATCACTAAAAGAAGAGCTACAGAGACCTTTTGGGTGACCTGCCCAGTAGGTGTGTCTTCATTTATACAATTTGGCATGGAACAGCACAAAACAAAGCTGTTCTCTTGGGAGTGCCATCTCAGGAAGTGCTCAGCAGTTAGAGTTTCTCATGTCATGGTTTCATCACCAGTACAGTAACAGCAACCGTAAAGCAATCCCTTCAGTTTTCTTCAAAAAGGAACCATTTTAGTCCTTTTTGCAGTATGGATCACTCAGGAATCACTGAATGAGGAGCTGTTGTGATAAAAGGTGGACCACTTTGTATAATAGGCAAATAAATAGTCAGTGTGGTATTTCCCCTCACAGAACTGGCGCAGCAAACAGGAAGCTCAGTGGCTTTAGGTAGAGCTGGTCTCTGGGTAGGAGGTGATTTTTTTTCTGTCCCAGTTTCTCTGCTTGTCTGAAAATATCCAAATGCATGAAAAGAAGCAATTCTTCCTGGATGTATATTGGTCTTGGAAAATGCAACATTGTCTACTTCAGTGCCTCTAGTAGTGAAATTTATAGTTCCGCATTTATTAAACATTGATACTCTCAGAAAAGGTTAAAAGGTACTTTTTTCACCATCAGTAGAGTTAACTGCTCACTTGAGCACCAGTTCCTAGCTTGCTTCTTCTTAGCCACTGAAATGAAAACAAAATTCAGGCACCAAACTCAGAAGTGTTTTCCTATGATTTGGCAACTCAGAGAGGGTATTTCCCACCATCTGTAATTTGTCTGGATGAATCACTGGACTGTGCTGAACCATAATCTGTCTTTGGCTCATTTTTGACAACTGCAAAGGCAGAGCTGGCCTTCTAATCTTCCACGATACCGTTTCTCCAGTTAAATGCTGCATTTGCTCCATGAGTTAATGTCTTCACTGGTGGGTTGACCATCTGCCATTTGTTCTCCTCTTTAATCTCTTCACAGAAACACATGCCTAGTGAAGGGATCTAGGAAAGAATTTACCAGCAGAGTTACTAGCAGGGTCATTGCTTTGACATGACAGAGGAGGGCTTGCTACCGAAGAGAGCAGAGCCTGAGAATGTTCTGTGAGGAGAGACCAGGACATTTTGCCACTTCTGAAATGAGCTAAAAATAGACTGGAGGCCTGCGGGGCAAAAGCTGAACTTGTGTCATCACCCCACATTCATACTTGGATTTGATGATCAAAATATATTCACTCTTATGCAGACAGTGGTAGTAAAAATATATGTAAAGGCTGAATTCTCTGGTTGGTCACACCAAGGCAGATGGTAAGGAACACTGCAGTGAAGAAAACTGCCACTGGTGTTAATATGCAAACAAACGAAAAACCTTGGCGACCAAGTCTCAAGTGCAGGCACCACTTGTGAAGCTGGCAAAAAAAAACCTTTCTCCACCTCATTCTGTAGCTGAACACTGAAGTGAACTTACGTTGACTTGAAAAACACACAGCTTCTTAAAGAGTGACTCACTGAATGTAGCTGCAGGTTACACTCACAATACCATGGGGAACAGAGAGAAAGCTCTTAGCCCTCCTTTTAAAGGAAGGAGGCTAGCTCCAGATGGAGAGGTTTCCAAATGTGCCTCTTGTCTGTAGGTGTTACCTGCCATTGACTTTCCAGGTGAGTTGGATGAAAACCTTCTCCAAAGACTTAGCTGCTAGTCACATACTGTTCACCAGGAGAAAATTCTTCTCTTGACCTCCAGTGCTTTGCTAAAACTACATGAGATTCCTTTTGTAATGAGAAAGCTAATGTCATTGGTATTGGCATGCATCTCACTGTGTAACCAAGCTTCTTATTAAAAATAGAATAAACCAAAACAAAGATTTCTGCTGAAAAAAAAAATATATCTTCTTACCTTTCGTACCGTCTGGGCAAAGTCGCTGCTGTCTCTGGCAGGGAGCCCTATCAGAGGTCGGGTGAAAGATGCCAAGGAAGAGCCATGGCCCACAATGAGGATGACACCTGATATACCAGAGAAAGCAAAGCAAAGTAGTAAGGGAGCTGTAGCACTGTCAGGCTACCCATCAGCAGATGAGCATGAGGCTCTTTTGGGGCTGTTCATCTTTGCGGACCTCTTTGATTATGTGGCAGGATGTATTGTGCTGGTCAGAAAAAGTCTGGTGTGTTGTAGGCATGCCAGCTAGTAAGAGAAAGCATTTGCTAAGAAAAGATTAAAAAAAAGGCTTTCCAGAAAAGTAGATTATCTTATATTGTGCTACATCCCAATGTAGAAAGACCAAGCACAAAGTATACTCTTCCAATTTAGTACTCCACTGTCTTCTGTTTAGTTTTGCTTTCTCATTTCTAAATAAATCACATGTATTTTGATTTAGTGTAGCCCAGAACAAGGACTAAGAGCCTAATTTAAGCTCTGTGCAGTATCAACAACTCATGTTAAATGTGCTTCTCTTGGCAAATCTCTGCCTGTACCTGTTACTGGAACTGTCTGACAGAACATACGAAGATTTGAAACCTTTACCTTTGCTGGGGCAGGCAGTGACGATCTGTTTTATAACCGCAGAGCTTCTGCTTATGTATTCTTCATAACTTTCCGATGGCACCAGAGAAGAGAGTGGGAAGTTACCCCTGACAATAAAATCGAAAATATCTGTTAACGTAGATGAATATGGGGCACTGTTAGCGCTGTTGAATGGCTCCACCAGAGAAGAGGCACTTGGTTAAAAGGATATAGGTTTATCTACTGACTCTGCTGACATACTGCTACATCAGCTTGCATGGAGCATTAGCTTCCCACACAGTAATTTCTCGTAAATCTTACGGCTAAATCTCATAGCTCATAAAGCACCCGATGCAGGGAAAACCATGCCTTAATAAAACTTGTAGTTTACAGTGGAGATTATTTAAAGTAGGATTCATGCCTAAGAAAAGCTTGTACTTTGAGCAATTCTGTCGGGAAGGACCACTGCCCGGGTGTGGACTGCAGACATGCAGAGTAGCCCAGCTCTAGCAATCCTGATCCAGTTCCAACAAAGGGCAAGGCACTGATGATGCGAATGCTTTTAAAAATTACCTCAGTGTTAGTCTTCTTCATAAAGAAAGCAAATCAAAATCAACCACCAACAAGGCATATCTGCAGCAGTTGGACAAACGGATAGTAAAAACTTTCACTCCTAGAGTTAAAAAAACTAAATGTTTCCAAGAACATAAACCACAATGAACCTCTCCTAAGAATCTGAGCACTTCTTCTATTTTTCATGTTGTCCTCTTAATCTATCTTCTTCCAAAACGGGAGGCGTTCACTGCTATGGCTGGCAAATATCATTAGCCAAGCGTTGTGATACAATACAGAGTGTTAATTTGCTTTCTACAAATAGATGCCCCCTTGCTCCAGTTTGATTGTCTCCTTATTCAGTGAATAGGTAGAAGTGAAATTAGATTGATATATTGTGGTAAGGCATGGCATCACAGTGTACTTTCCCAGGTGAGTCCTCAATATACTGAGTCAGGACAAATGGCAAAAGTAGAAAATTGGTGGTACAACCATGTGAAAAGCTCATGCTGGATTGTTAATCATAGCTAATATTAATCCTGGCTAGGTCAGAAAAGTCTATACTGGAGTACTCAAAACTAGTCTGCCTTTTGGCAGAGCTGCATATTTATTTATTTTTTTTAATGTGCTGTCCTGTTTACACCTCTGTCCCTTCAGTATTAACCAAACAGCCTGCAACAGAACTGAGCATCCCCAGCACTGGCCCAGGTGGTTTCCAGGTCAAATAGCAACAGGAGAGCTAAGCCCAAGCTGAGGTCTCAGTGGGACTGCTGTGTCCAGCTGTGCGGGCTACAGGGCAAATGAGATGAGGATCAACAAGTAAAAATCCAGAGAGGAGCAGTGAACAGGGGTCCAGAAAGCACAGCCTACGAGGGAGGGTGGGAAGAGTTCAGCTCAGAGGACAGGCTGAAGAAGGATGTGATAACAGTCTGCAAAGGGCTGTTGTGAAAAGGAGCGCTCTGTTCTCCACTCAAAGGGTGAAGAGGAAAGAAATAAGTGGCTCACACTGTGACTGGCAGTCTTTAACAGCAGGAATGGCAAAGGCAGAGTTTATCCTGCTCTGGGACAGCAACCCTCTGCTTCTGTCAGAGCACGAGAGGAGAGAGAGGCAGGGTTACTGTCAGCCAAGCTTAGCTGCCCTCAACTCCACTGTCTGGCTAGGTCAAAGGAGACAAGTAAGCCCCTTCAGAAGGCAATTCATGCTGTCTTAAGCGTCTGACATAGGGTATCTAAGATGGAAAATCACTGTCTTCATAGCTCCTTCTTTCCACCAACAAGAAGGCTGCTAGGTAACCACCATAGCGTAGGCACCCAACTCTTAGATGTCTGCAACTGGGTCCGGTGAACCTCAAGGTGACTTCATCTCAGCACACAACACATGGGCAGCACATGTTTCAGCACCACTCATGTTGCCTTTTAGTGGCACCAGAAAGAGGAGAATTTAGGTTGGGTCCATTGCTGACAGGGAACGATCAGGGACTTAACCTAGTTGAAGGTTGTCATTTGCAGTGGGTGAATATGGTAAAACCAGCTCCTGAGACCCAAGGATTTTGAACCCTGCATGTGATTGGAAGAAACTGGCATCATATGTGCCATTTTATAGCTCATCCACCCCACGTTTGCCTGGAGCTGAGTGAGCTGTGAGGGATCTGAAACCCTGTAGGTAGCACTGCTTCAGAGCTTCCCCTCTGAACTTCCCACTGCTCTGCATTTGCACCTTTTTTGATGTGGAATTTTGAGACAAGTGATTTTTTAACAAAAAACCCTAGGAAAAACAGTCTGTTGGTGGTAAAAGACACCAGAAAGCACTATGATCAAAGAAAATGAAGGATTTTATTCCTTCATACAATTTAAAATGAAGATTGTTACTTGGCTGTCAGAAATGCATTAAGACATGAGAAGTTCTCTTTCCCCATTTTTTGTGTCTATGGGAAACCCCAGAGACACTCACATTTATTAGCTGAGTAATTTCCTGGATCTGGCTGTGCGCTGCAAACACAGAGCAGCCTGGCTTGTGAGCAAGATGAGGAGCTAGATTGAATTGGAGGCTTATAATTTCCTGCCTTGCTGTGGTTTGCAAGCACTCAGAAAAGGCATCACCACCACCACCACCCCCTCGCACCCCCCGATGTTGTGAGGGCCCCAGAAAGTCCTTGCTGAGCACAGTACTAATCTTTGAGCAACTCAAAGCAAAACAACCCCCCTCCCTGACCGAATTTGGCAAAAACAAAAATTCTAGTGAAATGCTACTATTCTGCCTGCCCCCCAAAACCTGGAGAGCAGCTCTTGTAGCTGTTGCTTCAGTGACACCAACCCGCAATGTTTCAGGTGTGGAGCTGTGCTCCCCAACACCTCCTAGCCTGGGTTCACCCACTGCTGTGGGGCGGACCTCTTGCTGCTGCTCTGCAGGCCCTAAATAAAGGGCTTCCTAACCTTTTCTAAACTGACATTTCTTTGTCGCTGAAAACAAGCATGTTACTGACCCAAAAGGTTGTTCTTCATATTCCTATATTTCTAATTATATGAGGTTCAACAAGGCCAAGTGCTGGGTCCTGCACTTGGGTCACAACAACCCCATGCAGCTCCACAGGCTTGGGGAAGAGTGGCTGGAGAGCTGCCTGGTGGAAAAAGTGGGGGTGTTTGTCGACAGCTGGCTGAATATAAGCCAGCAGTGTGCCCAGGTGGCCAAGAAGGCCAACAGCAGCTTGACCTGTTTCAAATAGTGTGGTGAGCAGAAAGAGGGAAGTGATTTTCCCTCTCTACTCAGAACTGGTGAGGCCGCACCCAAAAAACTGTGTTCAGTTTTGGGCACCTCATAACAAGAAAGACATTGAGGTGCTGGAGCACGTCCAGAGAAGAGCAACAAAGCTGGCGAAAGGTCTAGAGTACAAGTCTTATGAGAAGCAGCTGAGGGAACTGAGGTTGTTTAGCCTGGACAAAAGGAGGCTGAGGGGAGACCTTATCACTGTTTACAACTACCTGAAAGGAGGCTGTAGAGAGGTGGGGGTCTGTCTTTTCTCCCAAGTATAAGTGATATGACAAGAGGAAATGGCCTCAAGTTGCACCAGGGGAGGGTTAGATTACATATTGGGAAAAATTTCTTCATTGAGAGGGGGATCAAGCACTGGAACAGGCTGCCCAGGGAACTGGTTGTGTCACCATCCCTGGAAGTATTTAAAAGACATGTAGATGGGGCATTTAGGGACATGGCTTACCGGTGGATTTGGCAGTGCTAGGTTAACAGTTGGACTCAATGATCTGAAAGGTCCCTTCCAACCTATATGATTCTATGATTCTAAAGCATGCTTCACATCAGCCAAAGATAAAAACAAAACTCCTGGTGCCTGACACTAACGCCTATAATACATCTATCCTTGTGCATGACAAGCCATTGGTCTGTGTCAGAGGATCTGAAGGCAACACCAAAGAAGGGCTGATCCCATGCACAAGTATCAGATGATTGTGCATGTGCAGGTGCACCTGTGTGTTATGTGCATGCACATTCTCAGTTGTGCATGTGTGTCACTGTCTCAGAGCAGCAAACCAAGTTGACTCTTGGCACAAGACAGCTGACAGCATATCATATTTTGGGAACAGATCATGCAGGGCTGAATTTGACCATAATCACCCATTTTTTGCAGTGTTCATATTGGTACCTGACAAATTAGAATATGAAGAGATACCTCTGGAGAAAAAAAAAAATAAATGGCTTTAATAGCTAAATATGGAGCAATTACCTGTAACTTGTGTCTATTGTGTAAGAGGCCTCGGCCAGTTCTGTCAAAGTCATGAAGTTAGGAATTGCTTTGCTTGCTTCCCACTTGGTCCATTCAAACAGTCCTGGTTCCACCCTGATTTTGACTTTTTGATCTAATTTAAGCCCTGCAAGAACAAGAAATGTTTATTAAGAAGAGAAAGGTACACTCAAAATGTTACATTTGTGCTGTACATTCTACTTTTTTTGCTGTAAAGTTTTCATTAATGAAAAAAGAATTATTTATTGTTGAACAAAAGAGGATCGTGTTGATTAAACAAAACCAACATTACATTTTTGTCTGACTAACGCTAAGGCGCTACAAATTCTTACATTATTGTTATTATTTCTGGAGCTCTCTTGTGATGATAAGTAAGGTACAGGAGAGAATAGAATAAAAAATCCTCAGTAATGTTGCAATCTGCATAAACTTCAGACAGAAAATGTTTTTACCAGCTTTATATAGTATTTTGCTCAGTGGTCCCCAGTGGGGCGATAAATTGTCCTAAAGTGTTAGAAATTGAATTCTCTTGTTAAAACACACATTATTTTGTTGATTATTCTCAAGAGAGGTTACTAAGTAGCACTACTTCCTAGAAGAAATGCACTCCCATTGTAATTCTGATGTAAACATGGTAATGAACTTCAAACCTCTGTCAGAGCTGTCCTAGGGGACAAAAGAGGAAAAAAGAGGAGTGGAAGAGGGAGGGGGAGAAGAATGAAAGAAGTTCTGCAGTATGAAGGAATTAAACCAGTTTGGCTGGCAAAGGCAAACGCTTTCAAGAGAAAGCCCTCTTCCCTGATTCACATACATATTCTTCAGATTACTGAAAATACTAACTTTTTTGGCTCAGAATATTTTCTGGAAAGGGTGGCAATTTGATGAGCAGCTACTAATGTAGAATTCAACCTGATGTGAAATGCCTCTGTTTCTTGTAATATCAGATTCCATTTTAACTAGTGAGCATTAGAGTTAATGGGATTGTACTCTTCAGACATGGCAGCAGGTTTATTACTGCCTATATTACCAGCTAGGCAAAACTACCTTGTCTTCCCTGCGTAAATATAACAACAAATAACCACAAAGTCGTACATCTTCTTAATTGCTCATCTGAGAGACTTCACAGAAGTTTGATGAAGAAGTTTTCACCGTGGCAAAAGCACCTGGTGGGTTTTGCTGCCTTACCCTGCAGTATGTGTTGAGCTGTCTGTACGCAGCGGAGCGCGGGTGATGAGTACACATAGCTGACTGTCACCTCCTGGTCCAGCAAAGCTTCTCCTGGATGGGAACAGCAAAGTGAGTCGCTCTTTTACAAATCATGACAGATGAGAAACAAAGAAACAACTACAAAATACTTCCTGCAAAAAACAGCTTGGAGCTTTTCAGTTTCGTTGACATGGGGTACATCGATAGTCCTTTTCTATTCATCTTTCACACCGTCATCTGACTGAGCTCACTAAAAAGCTCATTCTAGTTGCAACAGCAGGTGTTAAAGGAATGTTGGAAGGATTATTACAGAAGATTCACTCCAAATCTGCAAACAGCAGTTGGGCATTTGGTTTTCTCCATGTATCTGAATGGTCAGAAACAAGCATTTGCACCAGGCTTGTGTTGTCACAGTCAGGTACAGAAACAACTTCAGGGAGCAGAAACAACTTCATCTGGTGAGTGCATTGATTCAGACTAACCCATACCACTCACCCGTCAGGTACATGTGATGGAGGTGACCACATGCTGCTGACCATGAAGCTGCTTCCTCTGGCCAACCATTCAGTGACATTCTGCATAAGACATTAGGCCCTTGCAGACCAGCAGCAGGGCACAGGTCATGTTGCAGCTTCTTTCTTTTAACTTTCTCTGCCAGGAGCTGGCACAATGGGTTTCAAAGATGGGCAAACAGCCCTGCTCTCTATTTTACTATTTAACAAGACCTTGCCGTAGTTGCCCATAGACAAGTGTTATCACAATGAGTGCTGATAGGAGGGTTTTCTACTGCAAAGCCAGTTTGAGCTTTTGCAGATGATGAAAGCCTGCTTCCCAAACCTTTACATTTGCAGTAGGCTATTATCCAGCTTACCTATAAGCTTTGACTGGAAAATACCACAGGAAGATAAAGGAGGATCACATTCGAAGTGCTTCATGCTGTCTTTCCGCTTTGGCAGGGTGGAAGGGAAGTTCAGATCTGCTCTGTAGTATTTTCCTGAAACAAGGCAGGACATTTTGCCACAGCACAAGGCAGTGAGTAGCTGAATGCATAGGTGGCATTTCATTATAATGGCTTCGTTTCTTCTGAATGGTTGGATGACTGGTTCTGAAAAGTCATCCCAGAGTGAGATCTTGACTGGCAAATGAAACAGATCAGGGCCCGTTCTCTGGCCATGAGGGCAAGTGATGAAGCAGGGCGTCTGCCCAAGGAGCTAGTCTCTCTTCCCTCCACCTCAAACAACCATGCTGTCTGTCCACTGGGACCAACTATGGTCTGTGCTCTCCCCAAGTCTCACCTGGAAACCATGTGGGTGAGAGGGAGCTGCCATCAGCCAAGACCACGCCAAGGAGACAGTTAATAGCTAAGCAGTTTGTGGGAACACAGGGCAGTGCCTGAACTCAGATGCATCCAGGATTATTTTAGTACTACAGACATAGTGTCTCACTGATTAAAAAAAACCTCAATTACCTTAAAGAGATCTTTATTACCTTAAAGAGATCTCCAGTTTTAAGGTCACAACACCGGCTTGGGAAAACACCTGTCCTAACAAAATAGCACCTCTTTTGCAAGCTCTGAAGGAGCAAAATGGGGGAGGAGAGAGAGGACAGGAAATCGTGATAATTCAGCTTTGCGGGGCCCAAATGAAACAAAAATCTACTCTATATCAATATTCTTTTACTATTGCCAAAATGACAAAACCCAGCATTACTACTGAAGAAAAATGAAAGCAATGAACTGATTATGCAACCAGAAGGTACTACTCTCTTATCTAGTGTGAATTTTGCACACTTAGTATAGGAGATCTCCAGCATCTCCAGCATACTGGAGATCTCCAGCATAACAAAAGATACTTTCAGCGTAAGGCTCTCCCTTCTGAACTTCCACCTTCTTGTTCCCCTCCTTCCTCCCGACATGTATTCCCCCATTCTGGGTCAGTTTTCTTCATGTCAGAACATACTTTTTGAAGGAGAGGGCCAGTAAATTCAGCTTTTAATTTAGGTATAGTGCGGACATCTCATTTCCACCACAGTTTGTGTGCTCTTCTTCCCCAGATTTGACTAGTGACGTACTATTGTTGTCCCAAATTATCCAACACAAACACGAAGGACTTTAGGACATGATGAAATACTGGTAACATGCTGGTCAAAGCAGTGCTGTATCTGGCTTGCAGTGTTACTCACTCTTTTGTGCCAGCGTTTACATTTACACATAGGAGTCTGAACCTCTTGTACCCATTACTGGGGTTAATTACTTTCAGTCCCGACTTGCTAAGGACCTTCCATTATCTTACTCACCATCTGCAGTCAAGCACTGTTGAAGCCAAGATTTGCCAAAGACCTGATCAACTCTTTCTCCGTGGCGCATCACCAGCATGCCTCTTCTCAGAGTGGCATTCTGAGAGACCTGTGTAAAAAAGATGTCTCATTACAATATTATAGATAACCTGCATGAAAAGTCTGGATTCCTGGATGCTGCCTGGTGGAGAAAGGAACAGCAGACTTGTCCTGTGAGGTTTATAACAAGCACAGAACAGGGAATAAAGGAACTGCTAAAATAGATACCCGTCTTTAGGACAATAGTAAGCCTGACTGAAGGCAAATGAAAGAGATTCCTGACCTTCATGGGCTACAGATTAGGTTTTAACTCTCTGTTTACACTAGTGAAAGGTAAGGCTGATAACAGATTTTTTAATTCCAGTGTAGAAAGGCATTAAAATTTTAATATATATCATATAGCCGGCATAAACGAAAGAGGAAAACTAGCTAAGATTTAAGTGGTAATGCTCTTTTCTACACCAGGACTAACACCAAGCTTGTCCTTCCCTTCCTAATGA
The DNA here is from genome assembly GCF_001431845.1 of Calidris pugnax. Classification (NCBI taxonomy): domain Eukaryota; kingdom Metazoa; phylum Chordata; class Aves; order Charadriiformes; family Scolopacidae; genus Calidris; species Calidris pugnax. The sequence goes on from NW_015090805.1 coordinate 3,395,049, forward strand.
AAACACTACCTTTACAATACTCAACTGACCCACAGTTCTCCTCTGAGGCTACTTTTTTACTCAGACTGCATGGAATAACAAAGAAGTCAAAGTAGCTTGGGGTTAGTATACAATGCATCTTAAATAAAGATGAGAGGAACAAGTCAAAAGCTTTAAAACTTTTTAACAGTAACCCACTGCAACATCACTGCTGCAGCACTAAGGTTAGCGATGTGTATCTTCAGCAGCAGAGAAAGGAACTCTTAAGAAGTGGCATGAGATTGATATTCATGTATTGGGCTAACCTCGATTGCATTTCTGTCATGGAACACAAATCAACCGCCACAAGATCAGGGTTTAATACTATGGTTTTGTGGTCTTGCTCTTCTGCTTAGGAGGAACCCAGAGGCCAGGGAAACTCCTAGACTGGTGACGTGCACATCTGCACAACGTGTTCCTCAGGCCAAGTAGTGGCTTTGCCACAGATCTAAGCTAGATAAGAGAGGCCAAGAGCAATCAAGAACCAGTGAAAGAACGTGTGACTTTTGCAGAAGTTTCTGTTTTACAGGCACACACAGAGCATCCTGGGAGACCTCAGGATGGAAGTTCCCTCAAGATGCCCTCAAGTTTATCTGATGTTAGCACAAATGAACCCGGTGTTATTCCCCAGCACAGCAAGAAGAGAGACTGTGGGGCCAGCAAGCCCAAGAGGCTTTCTGCAGCATGTCAGCGTGCCAGGTGCTTGGCACCCCTGACAGTCAGAGCCAGGCAATGCAGGAACAAACGTGCTGAACTAAACAAATAGAGTCTTTATTTGTTTTGCTCTTCCTACTAGAAGACCAGCGGAAAACCTGGGGAAAAAAAATCATACATGTTGATTTTGAAACTGGAACAAAAATATAATTCCATCAATGCTGCTAACCTTTCTATCTAGCTATTCTCTTGTTGCAGTTCTATGCAGTTATTTGCATTAGCTATGTATATAAAAATACAAAAGAAGATGAAACATTTAATTGTGCTAAGATCTGGGACCACAAAACCCACCAAAGTGACATCTATAAAATCTGGACATAAAAGTAACAATGAGCCTAATTCTGCTCTAGTTACTCTGCTATGAACCTATCCGAAAGTTGCACCTGCGTCTCACTTGACAGACTTGTCACCATACCCCTGCACAGCTTGCCCAGTAAGGCAAGAGAAACCTGAGCAGAGTTCTCATACGTTGTGCTAGTATGACAGGAACGAAAAGAGTTTTACCAAAGAAGGCAAGATTAATGTACATCAGATAGGTTACAAAATATTTTTGAGATATTATATCATACAGTATGAGCGCATGAGCGTGCATTACAACATAATATGAAAGTGCAGGACAAAAAAGGAAGACACTATTAAATTGATTAAATGCTTGTAATTAATAGCATATCTGCACAAGCACGTGGTAGAGATAAGAAATGGGAAAAAAACAATTACCTGAAGAGAAAGTACCTTGGTTACACTCCTTGACACAGTAGGATTATGGACTTCTCCATTCAGCTTTACATTAGGTTCATTTTCAGATTGCGTGAATAACCTTGAAGCTGTCACAAAAACATATTCCCTGTAGAAAAAGCAGAAGCAAGACACACACCAACATATGGGTGCACACACAAATAGAAGGGATATTTAAGTCACGATTTTGTCCACAGACGTGTGTAAATCAGGATTCATTCAATATTTTTTTGCACGCTTACAATCCACTTTGTCACACTGTTCTTGATTTAAAATCTGCCCAGTAAAAATGAGGGTAAAGTAATATGAACTGATGGCATATATTGGGTGTAGCCCTGCTAAAGTATAAGCTTCAAACAGGAAATAATACCTGGCTGCCTCCTCTCTGTCTCTGAGGATGCAGCAAGAAGTGCACCTACTCCTCCTGGCTTAGAAAAAATCAGCTCTAATCTACAAGTAGCATCAGCTGTGCTGTCAGCTGCAGAGCAAAGTGCAGGAAGCCAGACAGATGCCTGCTGATACAGGGTAAATCAACAAGATGAGGGTGGGCTCAAGGTGGTGGAGTAACCTTTTCGTGGTTTCATTTCAAGTTAACTTTGCAAGCTCTTGAAAGGAGAAAAAAGAAGAAAGAAGCAAGCAGTGAGCCAAGGCAGAAGGCTCAGCCTGCCCGGCAGAATGTGGTGTTTTAAAATTCATTAGGACGTTAAGGTTGTTCAAGAGCAAGCAGAGGTCAGCCCTTGAGCAGCTGAACTAATGAACTCTGGGTGACTGTGGGTGTGTGTTTTATGTCTTTTCTTCCAGAAGTCTCAGCATCCCACCCAGAGCCCCAGGACCCACCTCTGCTCTGCCCACATCACCTCCAGCTCCTGCCTGGCAGCCCACCGCTCACGGTGAGGAGGAACGCTGCCACAGCTGCCCAAGCAGGAAAACCAGCTGACATAAAGCAACACCCACAAAACCCTGACTTACCGGTGCTTAACCCACGTGTCTGACTCGTTGGCCCTCTCGGTGTAGTTTTCAGGAAGGAAACCCCTACAGCCGGTCCGATGCGAGGTCCCGATCACCCAGCCTTCACTCACGTCGGACTGCTGCCTCGGGTCAACATAGATGAAGTCCCCAGTGTTGATCATGAGTTCATCGATGTTCTGGGGCTTGTATTGGAAGAGGGCCCTCAGCGTCTAGCGAGGAACACGTAGCAGGGTCAGGCTGCTGGCCAGAGCCCACTGCTGCATGTGCCGCAGTGGTTCAGGGGATGCTTGCTCAACTCGATACTGGATACAGTGACCGGTGCTATTTTCCACTCTGCAGCGTACTCTTTAGCGGCACTTTGGCCAAGAAAAAGGAAGACTCTACCACAATTGCAGTATGCGTAAAAATAGGCACTTGGTTTTCATAAAAATACTTTTTTTTTTTCCCCTCTACCCAGTACAGACTTACTTGAAAGCAGACATAATAAAGGCGTTATCAGCTATTTTTGTGATACTTGCAGCTCTCCTGAGTGTGACCAAAATCCAATATGAGACTTGCGACAAAGAGATATACTGATCTGACTAAAAAATGTTGGTCATTCCATAATTTAAATTTGGAAATGAAACCTGGAAAAGTGTTTACTGGCTTTAACCAGGAATCTGTTGAACTGAAAATAATCACTGAGAACTGTGCTCTGCTCACTGATATTGAATCTGTGCAATTTTCATCATGGCTGGAACAATGACGAAAACTAATTTTGCTGAATGCTATTTTACTGCAAAGCTTTGTTCTGACAAATCCTAGCAAATATTCAAACATCATAATTTTCCCGTCTCTCTTATTTTCTCATGTACTGGTAAGATTAGGTTGGGTGTTTTTTTGCTGGATTTTGGAATTAGGACCTTTCTGACATGCAGGGCAAGCAGGCTATCATAAAAGTATCTTCTACTCATTCATGAGTACAGTTTTTCAACCAAAGAGGTACTTGAAACAACCATGTTTTTTGAAACAGTGTACTGTGCATGCACTGATTTTCTTAATGAAAAAAAAGAAAGCAGGCAAGATGACTGTAGCAATGAGTTTGACCATGGGCTCTGGAAATTAAATATGTCTGATGATAGTACCTGGTAATGCACAAAACGCATGTCCCGTGAGTAGAGAGCAGCTACCCACTGGCAGGTCTCTTCTGGGTTAATGTACTTGGCCAATTGTTCCAAAGTCTTCTGGTGGTGAGGATAAAACTTGTGAGCCAAGGTAAGGTGGAGCTGCTTTAGGCAGGGCTTCACATGGCAATCTAGGAATAAAACAATCATGTCACAAGATAGAAGCGAAGATCATTTAAAGCTCTTCTTGTTTTGTCCTGTATGCTTTTCATGATAGAGGAAATATCGTAGTCATTAGTAGTAGAGTAGATCATAGTTCTGCTGAGTAACTGTTTTGCAGAATGTAATGGTTTTCATCACGCCAAAATAACTCACAAATTTGGACTGGATTTTCTCCCTGGCTTCAGCTGTGAGAAAAAAAATAATTAACAGGGTTTGAATTCCTCTCCCAGTCTGAGATGTACTGAACTCATTTCTCCCAGATTAAGCTGTCCTGGAGATATGTGCCTTCAGTCTCCACTGGTGATGCAGCTCGCCTTGGATGTCGCTGGAGGGGGAATTAGGACCTATTCCTCAGGCAAGCTGTCAGGCCACCAGGCTTGGCCATAGCTCCATGGGGATGGAGGTCTGGGTTATCTGAATTTTGGCCTATGGAGTTAGACAGACAACCATTTCAGCTTTTAGTCAAAAGTACAGTGTCTTCAAAGTCTAAAACGTGCTCACCTAGCCATATTACTTTCAAATCTGTAGAAAGAAAGGATATTTGCTGGCATAAAACATCAGCTAAGCTTCCCTGAAGACACAGGAGATGCTTTCAAGTACCATGCCTAAGCATTTGTGCCACAATCCACCCATTTTCCTTCTGATGTTGGTCCTACCTGCCAGGGCTGCAGCCTCTGATGAGAATGACAGAGCAAACTCTTTGAGGATATTTGCATGGCTGTCACCAACAAAAAAGCCAAGATAGCTGGTGGATGAATGTAGTGACAGGGAAATGGATGCTGGAAAGCTCTGTGAAAAGCTGTCACCAACTCGCTTTAAGATGTCATACAATAATTCCACTTTCTGGTCTTCACACTGAAAGAAAATAGAAGAAGAGCAGGCGTTACCCACTGGCTCAAGTCCCTCTATTGTAGCCTGGGTCGTACAGTAATACCAGAAAACAGAGTGGGCATTAGACTTCCTGAGAATGACAACACACCCACGAACTTTCCTGAAATTCCTGATATTAAAATCAGTAGTACTGGGCAGTTTGATCATCACAGTATCCTGGTGCTATAATAGGAGATGAAGTCTTCCTTCCAATACCTAAAAGGGGCCTACAGGAGAGATGAGGAGGGATTCTTTATCAGGGAATGTAGTGATAGGACAAGGGGTAATGGTTTTAAATTGAAAGAGGGGAGATTTAGATTAAATACTTGAAATAAATTCTTTACTGTGAGGGTGGTGAGGCACTGGAACAGGTTGCCCAGAGAAGTTGTGGATGCCCCATCCCTGGAGGTGTTCAAGGCCAGGCTGGATGGGGCTTTGAGCAACATGGTCTAGTGGGAGGTGTCCCTGCCCAGGGCAGGGGGGGTGGAACTTGATGGTCTTTATGGTCCCTTCCAACTCGAATCATTCTATGATTCTATGATTCCCTTCCAAATCTAACCATTCTATGATTCTATGATTCTACTAGAAGGTCTACCTAGCCTGGGTAGGAAAGAATCAAAATATTTTACCATTTGACAGGTGTGCCTTAACCTGTCTGAAAAGAGGCAGGGATCATGATTTCTCTCTTCAATTCTAAGAATTTGCATTATTGTTATCCAACAGCTGAAATCGCTGCTGCTAAAACTTCAAGATCTCAGATGCTGAGTGACATACCTAGCAAAATCAGTCATCTTTTGGCGTCTTTGCCATTATGATCCTTAATGCCTTAATCACAGCAAATAAAAGGATTTTAGAGAGCCATGCTGCAACAAAAAATTGCAATTAAGCAGTTTAAGCAGAGAAGAGACAAAGATGAAATTTGTGCTGCTCAGCCAAAGACAGAAACATTAATGATGCTCCATTTCCACACTGCTTTTTTCTGGCCCACAGAGCTATTTGCTCCATTTAGCCTTTACACTGGGTCAAGCTGCTGAAAGGGAATAGCAGAAGAAAAGAAAGTAGCTTAGACCTGCTTAGACTGTCTTTCTCTCCTGAGCATTTCTTAAGCCACAAACCCACTGCCTGGTGAGGTTCAGGTGTGGGGAGGGGAGATGACCTGAGGGGCACTGGGCAGACTGGGCTGTGGGGGGAAAGGGGCAAGGGGGATCCTGCACCAGGACACGTGCCATGCAGCAGCCTCCTCTGGGGCTGACAAGTCCAGGAGCTGCAAAAGACATGGAGAGTCAGGAAACAGGAGAGGGCTGGATTGGGAGAAGGAGGTGGGAGCCAGGTCAGTGAGTCTCGCTTTCTGCCTCTGAGGTGCCCAGGTCACCTCTTGCTGACAGCTGAGGAGCAGAGAATAACACCAGAGAGTGCATTTACCCCCAGGAATATGCTACCTGAAACAGGGCTGAGGGGCATGAGGTGAGGGTTGCAATTCAGTCATGTCTTCCAGGGGTAGGCCTTTAAACTTGACACCTTTCAACAGCATGGCATTCGTTATTAATTGATGATTTTTGTTCTGTATAATTGTGATTAAAGGCCACGGGGTATCCTGCTATTCAATATTCTGCAACAAAATACTCTTATTTTCATTGTCTATACTTAGCAGCATGGTTTAGCATGAAAGTATGATTGATTAACATAATAATTTTGTCCAGCTGCTCTAACTCGTGTCTGTTTCAGCACACTCAGCTGCAGCTGATGTTCACGTGCAGCACCATCACCATGCAAAAACTGGATACCAGTCGGCTCCAGAGGTTTTCCAGACCTTTGTTGGTCTTTGCTGATACTGGCACATTCACCCATGTAGGAGAAGCAGCTCTGCTGGGAAGTTCTCTAGAGGGTTATCCATCATTCAGAAGGCTAGCTAGGAGGACAGTAGCATCTCCAGAACCAGAAAACAGCCCATGGAGTCCAGCTCAGGAGCCCGACTTCCATTTTAAATTATTGACAAAGTGACTCAATTGCACTGCTGGACTCCAGCCCAGTTCCCCTTGCTCCTTCCACCCTTGCTTCTCTCTTTTTCACAACATCTAAGCTTCAATAGATAATAGTCTTCTTAAGTGAAGACTTAGAAGTGCCTGAGACATGCCACCATAGCAGTGACCTTCTGTCTGGGGCTCTCTAGGGGAGACAGGGATTTCCCTGAGATTCCCATAGGCATAGTACCAAAGTTGTCTACATCCTATGATAAAGCTGTTACTCCTGCACAGTTGGCTGAAGGCAGTCACTGCTGCTCTGGGCAGGAAAGTTTAACATCCTAGATCAATGCATCAATGGGCATGGTCTCTCTTGACTGCCCATAGCTGCGGGTGGGGAGAAGTGCTTCCCACTGGAAGGTCCATGTGCAGCCTGGACTGCACAGGGTTGCTCTAGATAGATGCTAGACACATGTCACTCAGCTACCCTGAAGCATCCCACTGGCCACAGCATACAATTTTTAGGTATGATGAGGTGGTGGGAAGAAAACCCCCTGTGCCTATGCAGGGGCTGAACATTCAAGTATTAAGCAAACATGCCTGGACCTAGGTCATGTTAGTTTGATCACCAAGGAGAAGTTCTGGTGTAAGACAACTGTAGGCGGTCCACTTTCACCCGTTGTTGATATTCGACCCTTGCCAAGTCTTTTGTGCCTTACTGTGAAGAAGTCGCAGAGAGTGATGTGTGGAAAAACCTCGTGGGCTCTGTTTTTCCCGCACTGGCGCTTGCTCTCCTTCCAAAACTCTTGCAGATGGTTATGCAAACGGCCGGTGGGACACAAGTAAAGAGCATACTCCTGAGGGATTGGGTCCTCCAGAGAGGGATCATTGCAGTGGGAGTGCAACCTGAAATCAAGAGTGTATCACAGAGAATAAGTGTGTGCGCCACTTACTTTTGTTTCCTGTGGTTGAAGACATCCATAATAGAGACCAGAAAAAGGAAACACAAGGTTGTTATTTCCTTACAAATGAAAAGCTAAAATAAAAACCCTTTACAAATTTTGACTCTGAAATACTAACTAATGGAGAATGAGTTTTTCTTCTGCTTATTTTTTGTGTACTTCACATTTTACTATGTGCCTTCACTTCTTTCAATATCAGAAAATGAAAGAAAACAAAAAAGATTTATTTTAGGGTTTCTCAGGTAATTATTACTTCTTTTTTATGACTCAAAACAGAGTGGAAAATGGGAAAAAAATGTTGAAGAATGCCAGAATGAAAAATAATAGAATATTAAAAAAAACACTCAAAAAGAGCTAGGATTTTTATTCAGCCCTAGTAAAAGCATGCAAGACAAATGAGAAAATGCACAAGCAAAGATCAGAAGCTCATATCCCACATGGTGATATCCTCCACTCTGTTCTGCATATACTGTATATTTGGCTTCACAGATGTTGGATCAGGAATGATTGTTGGAAAGCATGGCAGCATCCCGGACAAAAAATTATTTGAGAAGAATCTACCATTCTCAAATGTCTCCTCTGGCTTCTCACAAAAAAACCCAAACAAACAAACAAACAAAAAAATAAAAAACCAAGGCATGGAGGACATTTACCCAAGGAGGGCCTCTGACCTCCTTCCTGGACGTGTCCTGGTGCATGCCCATAATCCTGGCTCAGATCCCAGGAACCCTTTGCAGAGGCAGTGAGTGATGGCCATAAATAAGCAGGAGGCTTAAAACTGAGAAGGAGTGACTAACATCACTGCGGTGAAAGCAGCTTCTTTTATCCAAGCTGCCTTTTTCTCCCCAGCTTTTTTGGTTCACCCTAGACCTTCTGCAAATAACCAGTACAAATACAATTATTTCTTTCTCTGAATAAACTTAAACATAAAAAACCCAAAAACCTCATATGCAGGGTTTCTTATGGCAGCTAACTTCAAATTCAGTGACAGAATCAACATACCAAGAAGGATTTTTACCCAGATTTAATGTGAAAGCACTCCTTAGAAATCACAGGTACTTACCACTTTGCAGCATCTTCTATTGTCTTTTGTCCAGTAGCAGCCAAGGCTTTTTGCCTAGAAAAAAAACAAAATTAATTCATCGGAATAACAGAAAGGAAACTCCTAGAAAGTAAAGAATCGACATGCTGTGGACGCCAAGTCTATTTTCCAACACAGAACCTTTAACAACTAGGCCATTCCTGGTAATTACTAATGTTCTTGAAGCCCTTCAGATAGTTTTTTTCCACTGCAAGTCTTTAATTCCTTGAAGACTGGTAACCTGTCTCCCCCCCAGGATGTCCTTCATTGTGTTGTGGAGGTGTTTCCTAAGCAGCCTTACAGACTATACAGATTTCCGTAGGGTTGGGTAAACCATCCATCCACGCACTGAAAGAGCAGGGCTTGCTCAGTTCATAGGATAATGTCCTGGTTCAAGATGACAGGCCCGAGTCTATACTTATAATCAAAGCAAAACATACTTATGTTGAGGCTTGAAAATCTGTGTTGAAGATCTCACATAGGCCAGCAGAGAACCAGATCTGAGCCAGATCTCAGCCACCATTTCAGTCCAAGATGAGGGACAATATCTCACATTTCTCTTTGTTAATACAAGTGTCATTCTCTAGGATCAGATTTGATGTGCATTTGCTTTTCTCACTAGAGCTTTCAGAACACCAGCTATGTGCTTCACATGAACAAGTCTTTGTGACTGAATGCTAGGTGATGGGTGAAGGATTCCAATGTTGAAGTAGCACCTGCACCCATGAACCCCATTTTCAGTCCTGTAACTCACAAACTTCTCAGAAGAGACATGGAGGGGAGGTAGAGACAGTGGACATGGAGGAAAACATGCTAAATTGCTTGGCATCTGGTCATCCCTTTTCTTCTATCTTGAGGCCACCCTTTCTGGCTGCCGGGTCTTGAGGGCATTGATTCATTTAGTTCTCCTCATGTTTTTATCCTCCATTCATCTCTGTCACACCAGCAGTGCAATGAATGCATTAAGCAACAGGACTCAGGCTCATCCTGAGTGTTTCCTTCTAACCTGTCTTCTATCTAGTGCAAAACGTACATCAGGGCTTGCCAAAAACATTGAAATGCACTTACATATATGTGCAACCATGCCTGGCTCTTTAGTGGGGGCTCAACATGGATGAGAGCTGATGTGAGTCTTTCCACTCAAGCTTTATCTTCTACCTTTCTTGTCCATAAAGTAAATCAATTGCCATGGCCAATTCTATGCAAAACCATGAGCTAGCTGGTGTAAAATTAGCCTGTGTCCTCTGTGACTGAATAGTCCTGCACATTTTCTTTCTGCCCCTCTGCTGGGTCCCCTTTCTCTGTCACATCAAGCACGAACAACCTGTGTTTCAGGCATTCTCCCCGTGCAGCCCTTCAGGCCGTATCCTGTTGAAATGTCAGTGCCTGCCACTGCTCAGCCAATGATGCTGGGCTTTGTCAACCACTTGTTACACCTCCAAGCGAGTGCTTTACCACTTCATGCCCTGCTGCTGGTCCTCCCACTCGGAAAGAAGCTCTGTGCAAACAGCCCTGAAACCAAATGGAGCTTCACTTCAGCTTTTCTTTACCCTAGGGCCTGCACAACCACAAATGTAATAAAACAAGCAAGATCTGAGAGCTTGGACTGTCATGCTGCTCAGCACTACCCCGTTGCTCCCTTGTGCTCCTCTTTGTGCCTGTGCCCACCTTTTGTCTCATCGTATACATTGGCTGCAGGATGCTTTCCATCGGGGTTCGTAGAGCCCTTAGCGTCTGGAGAGCATTAGGCTGTGACTAGACGTGCTATGCTTACAAGATAAACAGTAAATATTGAAAGATAATACATGAACTAAATTCTGTACATAGCAAATTCTCTGAGATAAAGAGTAGGAATAAACCATTGAAAATCTGTATTAAAAATAGTGTCACTACAGGGAGAATAAACTGACTCTTCTCTAAAGCAGAAAGCTGCTGATACAGTTCACTTCTGCCAAAGAACCAGGGGAGGCCCATTTTGTCGATCAATGCTAGGCTTGATCCTCACATATTTTGTTTTTGTTCTTTGAGGAAATGTTATTTTGGCGTGCTCTTTCTACATTGTGAAAGACTTTGTAGTATTTCCACCCTTCCTTGTTTTTCTCGGGCCAGGACATCTCAAAAGAACAGCTTCTCAGTACTTTAGTTTATGGTTCAGTACAGGCATTACAGACACAGCTAAAACATTTTATGAAAACACAGTCAAAATTTTGAAGGTCTTAAAGTCAACACAAGCAAAGAAAATTTAAAAAATAAAAAATAAAGTGCTTTTGGATGTTTTGTCATTTTATGTCAATTTGCATAGTACTTCTGCCATTGCTTCTTGTTTTTGACCTGGGAAGGAGAAAACCATCTCAGTACCAGCAGAAAGTGGTTCAAAGAGGATTTGAAGAACATCCAGGATAAAAAATTCAAAAAGTAGCAGTTGCTTTGGGGCGACCAAACATAGTATTATTAGAGAAATGATGAGCCAGGTTTTCAGCTGCACAACTAAAATTCCACCAGGTGTAGCTGGGAAAAAGGGATCCACAGTTTCCTTGTAAGCTGTGCCCATTGTGTCTGAAAGTTGCTCCACTGAGGTGTTTCTAGATAAGCAACACAGCACTTGCTTGTGACCTTTTTTGACTTGCTTATTTTTCCAAGAAGAGTCAAAATGGAATGATATTGTTCTCCTGTTAATTTTTTTTAATGAGGAGTTCTTTGACATTTATATAAAGAGATTTAGTTTTTGAACAGTTTGAACTGAAGTGCCCGTACTTGCCATTCAGAAGTTTAAAAATCCTCCCCAAAACTTCCCTGACTAGGGCAATGTTTGGGAGAGGAGTCACCCCAATGTTTCTTTTTTATTAACTTGGTTGGAAATGCTGTGACCACTTAATCTCTCATCCATTGAGGTTGCCAAAAATAGTGTCTGATTCTTCACTACTATATTTTGAGGCTAAGGTATTCTTTTGGAACAAGATCCTGATTCAAGACAGGAAGAAAAAGCGACAGACCTATGTGGTATCTTGTTAAGGAAAGCTTATTCTTTTAAAACTGTTTCCAGTGACAAAATCCTGTAAAAGGTCTTTGTCAGCCCTTAAAAAAACCTTAGGATGGAACTTATATCCATATTTAACTCCCTTATGGTAACAGCAATAAGCAGAAAAAAATGAAAGAGAGTATATCACAAGAGAAAACTTTGGACATCATCTTAACTTGTTGCAAAGCCTCTCAACCTGAAGACATGGAAGGGCACGTCTTTAGATATACACAGTATTTATAAAAATGGATGCAGAGTAACTTGATTTTGCAATATGAGCAATACACACTGTTCTACAAGAAATTCAAAGCAAGACATGTCTGATTCCTGCACAGGAACATCACCCCTGGGAAGCAGCACACTCTCACTCTTGATGAAAAAAAAACAGCTGTCTGCTTTCAAGATCTTATGACAAAAAGCTTATATCTTATATCTTAAATACCTCTTTCTGTGCAAAGGCAGCCAAACACATTACTCACGCGATATGAGCCGGGAATCCTTTGGCGAGGAGAGACTCGAGGAGTGCAGAGGTGCTTTTGCTCCTGCGCTTGTTGGACACCTTTGCGTACAGCTGTGTCTCAGCCACCGCCATCTCCTCCGCCTTTCCCCTGACCGCGCGCTGAGCGCTGACAGAAATTGGGAGGTGGGAGGAGGGTGCGAGGGAGGGAGGGAGGGAGGAAGAAAATGAGAGAGAGAAAAAAAGAAGCAGCTAAAGAAAAAAAAAAACAAACCTCAAACCTCTTGCGATCTTTTCTGACAAAAGCTGACATCCTGTTTTCTTAGCATCTGCATCTCCGAATTTTTGTTTTAGGTGGCTAAAGAAGCAAAAACTATCTGCAGGCTTTTCCCACCAGCCCCAGCAGAACAAGGTAAACACCACAGAGTGTGTGGACCTGCTGAAGGGTCTAAGGCTGGATCACTTTAGCTCTTCATTTTAAATTGTCTTCTGAAAGCCAAGAAATTCACCTGTGTTGCTACTGCAGTGTTGGGGAGGTGAGGCCCTGCAGCATCTAAGAAGTTAGTTTGTAGGCTGAATTCTTTCCTTTTGGGCTCAATTTTCATGTCTTCCAGTCCCTATTGTACATGGCTCCTGCTTTGGTCTTAGCCAAAGGCAATGAGCCAGCCAGCTGTGCAAGGTCAAACTCAATGTCCCATCTAGACATCATGCTCTGAGGATAGGTTTGGAGATGCTCAGGGTGGCAGCAGACAGAAGCCTGTCTATCCTGGTGGTGCCAGTCCCACTGCCAGAGCCTTTGCAGAGGTATGCTGGCTGGTCCCCAGGGTTTCCAGCATGGCCAGAGCAGGTGAAATGGTTGGAATCAACTTTCCCTGGCCTGGGCTGTCCTCATTGAAGGTAACACTGCTCCCTGGGGAGGACAGGATGTGTCACTCCATCGACTGAAAGAGTCACCTGAGCTGCTGGTGTCCTGAAATGAGCCTTCACTTTCTCCCCCTTGGCTGAAGTTACCCTTTGGGCATCTAGCCAGTTTTGGCTGCCTCTCCCATCATCTATCACTGCAGCATGGTGGGGAGAGCATCAGAGCACTGTGAGCAACTCAAGAAGAGCAGATTTCTTTATACATCCTATCCATCCTTATTTACTTTATTTTTTTTTTTTTTAATTTTAATGTCTCGCGTTTCCCATTTCCAAGGAAGGCTGTTGAAAAAGTGGCATAAGAGATGAGGAAGAGCTCTTGATGCCATGACCTAGATGTGAACAGTTTACAGGAATGTGGCAAGGCATCCTGTCCTTTGGAAGTGCCAGTTTCCACCGTGCACAACAATGGGACTAAACAGCTTCCCTCATCGCAGCCACATTCCAGGGAGATGGATTTTGTCATGGACAATCTTTATTTCTCCCCTGCCCTCTCGGGACCCTTGTTGCACTTACACTGACATGGCTTTTTGCTTCATGTTTCCTCCTTCTTCCCTGCACCTTCCCCACTGTCATGTTTCTTCTTAGTAATAAAAACCAAACCAAATTATTGCTACTCTTGAGCATTTTATGAAGCTGAGAACATTCTCATTTTCTAAATCCCAGAGTACAAATGAGTTGGTACTTCAGAAATATGCAACGCTGCTTGCGAAGTACCTCCAAAATATTGTGCAATATTTAGCTAGAAGAGTTCTCCATAACTGAAGCATGAGCCTTTTTTCAAAATCCTTCTTTAAGTGTGCGCTGCAAGCACACACCAAAGGGCAAATCAAGCGAAGGAAGACCAAGGTGAGCCTATGGGCCATGTGAGCAGAAGAGACAAAACATCTGGGGCTTCTGCCTTCTGCCACCCATGGTGAGATGCAGACTCCTCTTCTCCCCTGCATGACTTTTGGTAAAAGATGAGCGAGCACGAGCCTGGGCCCTTCGTGGTGCTCCTTTGCCGGGGGGGTGTTGCAGAAAGGTTTGCAAATACTACAATATTACTGGTCTCTCTTAGGCTAATTAAAAAAAAAAAAAAGCCTGCTGAATTTTTATCTTCCCCTTTCTGTAGCCATGCCACCCGGGGCCACCCGATACCCCTCACCAGCTTGAATTACACAGGCTGCTGCCATAATGCTGTACGCGACAGATGACTGAATGGGCAGCCGCGGGAGGCTCAGTGGAAACCTTTCCAGAGCAGACTGGCTTAGCAACCTCAGAATTTCCTTTTGGTTTCTTTTCGATAATGAAGAAAGAAAACGGTTTTGCTTTTAACTATGACTTCTCAGGAAGAGGTGAGTGAAGCTTTGGGAGCGTGTGGTATCCTCTAAATAACCGACGCATCAGTGTTTAGCTTTTGTGTAGTATAATTCACAATGCTGTTTTGTTTCCCATGGACAACTTACTCACTGGTTAGAAGCCTTTTTGTTTAACATTTAAAAATAATGTACAACAAGCTATCCTTTTCTCTGCCTTAAAGATAGCAGATTCTATATAATATTTAATTTATGTTCATTAAAATGTATATGAAATTTTATCAATGAAAGAGTAGTAACCTTATTGGAGTTGTTTGCTGAAAGGTGAAAAGATACTCCAGGCGATTTAAAGATAGAACCTCGCTGACAAAACACATATTCTTTGCTAAGCATTTTCTGGGACTGACTCTGCAAACACCTACGCTGCTTTTACAGCTTACCAGCTCCACTGTCTTTAGCAAACCTGGACCTATTTCACACCAGTGTGATTTCAAAAATCTGATTCCTTTTGACACTGACAGTGTGGAGAACTGGAGTCAGAAGTTAGCATTTCAAAGCTCTTCACCCTGAATTCTAGTGTATCCCATTTCCCTTGTTTCTTATTGTGTAGAAACTGATCAAAGGTTTTCTGGATTAAAATTCAGTGGGCTTGTGCACGAGGATCCTGTCAGGTGCTGTGCAGGGTGTCATATGCTTTTTAGTCTTTCTCCTGTTTCCAGTTGCAATTAAAGAGCAGGGATGGATTCACACTTCTGGTGTGAGTCATTAAAGTAGCTATGGTGCTTAGACAAACTTGAACAAAATGTAACTTCAGTAGTTTGCTAGCTAATAAATTATAAGAGCTCATCTCACAAATGTGAAGTAGACAACATTTTACAAGGTGGTTTCTTTTGGTCAAACACAGCATTCTTGAAAGTGTGTCTGTGGATTCACAGAGTATCTGTATTGAATTTTGAAAAATGGAATAAAAACTGAAGTATTAAGCAAAACTACATGTCGCTTCATGTCATGAGAAGGATGACAGGTTGGATTTTTTTATAGAAATAATTTGTTTAATCATTATGTTCTTTTTTTTTTCCCCTCTCTGTTGAGCCAGGTACAAGAGACAAATCCCACTACAGGAAGTCTTGAAATCATCTCTATTACGGAAGATGAACCGCCAGTGTCAGAAGTTCAGTTTTCCTTCAAAAGATTTTTCTTCATACCACAAGCAAAAGTGGACCCCAGTGCAGATGGATCTGGTAGGGATACTGCACAGCTTTTTGACCTTTGTAATCTAAATGGCTAATGTAGGTCTTTAACCTTGCAAAACTATGCTTGCCCACTCAGTCAGAGAAAGCAATCACTTAGAGAAAGAAGAAACACAAGCTCACTCCCTGGGCCATGAGGTTTGCCACCATATTAACAGGTGATGACATCTTGTGTCAACTTGTGTGTGAAAGCATTTTTTGCAGCCAGATTATTCACATACTTCAGCGACATAGCATTTATTTGCCCATGCTTTTCAGACACATTTTTGAATGGCTTATTTGAAATTTTATCAACCTGGAAATTGGTCCATTAAAAAACTACTTATACAATACAGCAGCCTTGGAAGAATTGCACGCATGTCTGCTACTTCCCATAAGTTTCATGGCAAAAGTACCCATTAAATTCAACAGAGATAGGCTGAACATCAAGAATGAACCTAGAGTAATTTAATTTTCTAGTCCATTAGCTACTAGAGCTGTGTAAGATTTTTAGCATACCAGACACCAACTCCATTGCCAAAACCATTTACTCAGCTGCTGCTGAAAGGATCTGTGCAGGCTGGGGTTTGCTTATGAGTCTATAAGCACTGGGAGACACTCCTCATCCTTGACTGATTGTAACTTCCTGCTAATCTCAAATTCAAAGCTTGAAGACTGAGGGGGTGAAGAGCCGCATGAATTAAAATTTAAGACAAGGTTCTGCCAGTTCCTGTGAGTACCCATGACTGGGCTGTGTATGCTATTTTCCCATAGTTTGCCCTTAGTATACCAGAATACATTTCACACAAGTGAACCATTCATTATTTTCAGTGGAATCTATTGTTTTCTTCCAGATTGAAAATACCACTAAGTTGAGGTCAGCTATGGAGGTTATTGGAGAGCAGGACAAGGTCCAGTTCATGAAATGTATTCAACAGTTACTACTGATGCATATTTTAACTTTAGATGCTTTTTTTTACCTTTGATAACTCAAAACTCAGCCTTGAGCCATTGCTCAGTTCAGTCCTTGCCTTTATAGCAAAACTTTGGCTAGATCTCCTTTTCCCACATTTTTCAAGCTACCTTCTACTTTGAGGGTCTTGGTTTTTTTGCAAATTTAGCTTTCTATCATTTTCAGTTAACCTTGCTTCCAAGTCCAAAAGGACCAGTAACTTTCCTCCTTCTTGTCTTGAGTATCTATTTGCTAGCTTGTCCTGTCTTCTTTCCAATCTCCCTGCTCCTGTTCAAATCCTTAGGCTCCTCTTACTTGTTTCCATGTCTCTGTTACCCCAACTGTGCAGGAATGCATCACGCATGGGATTTAGCTCTCCAGTGCACAAGGCGGAGCTATGAGGCCTCCGGCTTCATCCCAGGATTTTCGTTGTTCCAGACACAGTGCTCAGAGTAGCATCCAGCTGGGGCTACAGCTGGAGGGAGCACCAGGACCATGGGCTTGGTACCAACAAGAGTCAGGAGGCATCACAGTCAGGCACAGTTGTAAGGAGGAGACTCAAACTAGCATGTTCTTTGCTACTTCTACTGAAAGAATATATTAATCCTCTTCAGCTTTCTAAGGTCTTCAGGGAGTATGCCTGTACCCTGCACACACGTTTGATTACACAGACAAAACAGGTTTGAATTTAATTTTTCTTTGGGGTCTCACCTTTTCAGAAGAGGTGCTTATATACTTCCAAAGCTCTCAGTGTGATGTAGCCCATGAAAATAAAAAGTTAGAGCACATAATTAACAATTGCATTGAGGACAGGCCAGGCGCTCTGGAGGGGCACAATTCAGACCCCTTGAGAGGCAAATGCTGGAGGAGTATCTGAGAGCACTGGCCATCCCCAAAATGCTTGGAACCTTCTCAGCCTCTGAGCTGGGGAAACGGAATCCCTCCAGCCCAGTCATCTCAGAAGTGTATGCAGGGGTTACTACTGCCATCTAGTTTAAAGCTAGATAAATCTTTTTCATTGCAAATTCAAGCTGATTTACCTTCACAGAAGCTGTTCTTTCTGTTTTTAGGAGAGATCGAACCACCTTCGATGTGCCATGCTTTTGTCTCCCTAAAATACTTTCCGTATATCTGTGGTTTATTCCTTGCAGTAATCCTAGCAGTTGCCATTGGCCTGGGTGGTGAGTATAATTAGTTATTCATTAAGTTCTCGCTTAACCATTCAAATGCTTAATTTTTCATGAGCCCTTTACTTAGAATGGAATTAAACTGCTACTGTGGCTTGTTTGCTGAAATAAAAAATCTTGTTGATGTGATGGCTTTAAATTTTATTTACATGTAAGCATAAAATAGATTTGGCACTCATGAGAAGATTGGTGTAATACTTACAACAGTGGGAACCTGCAGCACCAAGATCAAACTTTGCTGATTCCTCTCGGATGGTGAGCTTAGAGTTTAGAAACGGGGGGAGGCTGCAAGTAACACACACCATATTTTTGTCCTGTAGTTCACTTCTCTAAGTTTGTTTTCAAAGAACTTTCCCCTGTCACAACCAACCTCTACAAAGGAGGAGAAAATGCAGAATGAGTTTAGTTGTGACTAGAAAGTGTGACCTGCCCAGGTCTGGGTGCCAAATATATTGATGCTAGAGCAGTGCCTTCACACCTGCAACAGGGATAAACTTGCAGGAGGCTGAGGCATCCCCTCAGGAAGAGGGTGCACTGGCCGTATTTCGTGAGCATCTCCTTGCCTTGCTGCTGAGGGACTGAAGAACCAGTCAGAAACTCACCATGGAGTGAAACATAAACTGGGTTGAGGGAGCTGGGAAGGAGCCAGTGCAGGGAGCAAGGCTGATGCATCCTACAAGTCATTACTAATGGATGAGTTTAGCAGCACCATGTAGCAACCTCCAGGTTGTGTTTCAAAAGTTCCTAGAGTACAGGAGTTGTCTTTTTATTAGCAAGACAGAAATCTGGCCAGATAATGGAAGTCAGAAGTGTTAAATTAACATCCAAGTGTGTTTTCATCACCGTGTTTTCTTTCATTCTTGTTAGTTCAATACAACTGCATTGGGAAGTTTCGCTGCCGATCATCCTTTAAGTGTATCCAGAAATCAGCCAGGTGCAATGGTGTCTTCAACTGTAAAGAAGGGGAGGATGAGTACGGATGTGGTAATTTAAATTTGATTATAAATCCCTCCTACCTCCTCCTGTAGCATCTGGCACATTATCAAGAAATGCATGTCGTAGAGAGTTTGGGTGAGACAAGAAAGATAGAGACTGATGGATTATCTAAATCACAGCTTCAGAGGAACAATTTCTCTGAGGTATTGATTTACAATGTGTGATAAAACAAATGGCTGCTAAGATAAATCTAATGTTTGCCGAGTACTTTTACTGCCATATTGGGCATGTTTCTCTATTAAAAGTCTTGATCTTTTTAACTGGTAGTATTTCCTCTGCCTGCAGGGTATGCCATCACTGTGTTATGGTATATATATATACAGAACCCCCTGCATTCACTGGCACACAGTTACACTGTGCCAGTTTTGAAGATCAGCTCTGGCTTTTGTGCATTGAGTACTGTGGAATTTGTTGGAATTTGTTCAGGTGTGAAATGTATGCCCCCATGTCTGAGTCTTTCTCTGTAATGGTGTCACAGGGCCATTTGAAATCATCCCTCCCTGTCCTCTGCTATGGAAGCTGACTGTGATGCTTTCTGCATCTGGAGGGAAAGGGGTCTAGTATTAGTAAACAGAGGAACTGATTTTTAGATCAGCAGACTTGTAATTTTGGCTCCTGTACCTACAGGTCAGGAGGCAGCACAGCTCTCCCTCTGTGAAATGAGAGTGAAAAAGAGCCGTGAGCTTTCAGCCCCAGCTACCCCTGTGCAATGCTTTCAACCTTGGGTGTGTTTCCCCAGGGAAACCCCCGTCTGGCAGTGGAAACCACGTAGATGTGCCCTGTCCCAGTTCCAGGTGCCTCCCATCCAGCCAGGTCTCCGTGCCCCAGCAGCGGCCGTGGTGCAGAGGGCAGGGGGGAGGAAGACATGGGGACATGCAGTATGAAGGGACCGTGGGTGATGGATGGCTCTGTGTCTGGGCCTCCTGCAGGACTTAGCTGTTGGTCTCTCAGCTGGAGGCAGCTCCGCACAGCTTGTTAGCTCAGTCCTGCGGCCAGGCTGGCATGAAGAGCTGCCTGTGCTGAGCTGAGCAGAGCCAGGCTGGCGTAGGGAGAGTGTCCTTGGAAGCCGAGCTCCCAACCTGGCATCCCTCTTCTCCCCAGTCCCTACCCACCCATCAGCCCAGGGGTGCCAGCCCCGTGTCAGCAGAGAGAAGAGGGCAGGAAACTCCATGGGCGGCTGGGAGGAAGTGCATCCACCTCAGCACAGGAAGTTCCAACCACCTTTCATCGCTTATCTTGATCTTAGATTTCCTCAGTGCCAAGCATCTTCATCTCCAACTCACTGCAACCAGCAAGACTTGCTGAGGCTCACTGGAGGGCAAGGCAGCCTTCTCCATCTGCATTAGAGCACCATTCCATATCCATTCCCATGAGGATAGGCTTTTTTCTCCTGGCTTTTCTAGTTCAGTGTACCTTGGTTCCCTTCCTTAAGCGGGGAAAAAAACAATGTAGAAAAATTCTACATAAAATCTCAGTGAGACAAGAAAAGTGAATACCACAGTGGTGCATAGACACAGCTGTGTACGTGTTGTACACCTGGTGGTTCTTTTTCACAACTCACTCAGGCTCTTTTTCCTCTGACTCTCAAAGTCAGGTTGAGCGGCAAGAAAGCAGTGCTGCAAGTGTTCACTTCTGGATCCTGGCGAACAGTCTGCTCCGACGACTGGAAAGCGGAGTATGGAAATACTACCTGCAAACACCTGGGTTTCTCAAGGTATGAACACAAGATGGAAGAAACTTTATTTGGCATTTTGAACAAACTGTGAAGATTACAAGGTTTCTGACGAAACCTTGTATTCGTTTGTGCTTTAAAAGAGAAAAGGACTTAACTATCCACCTTTGTGAATGACATGGTGGAGGAGGTTTTGGATGATGTGGGAAACAGTCCTGAATACCTATGCACTGCAAATATCATTTATTACTGCTCTAAATCCTGGATGATGGGTAAATACAATGGTTTGGTTAAATCTTCCCTATGGGGTGCAGGTGCCTGGATCCTACTTGCCTCTCTAGTAGCTTACAGACTATCAGAAACACACTAAAACCATATGAGTATTTTCCATTTCTTTTACCTCCTCTATAGGAAAATTGCATATGCAATTCATGCCATTACATCTGTTCGGAATTAAGGTCCACTTTACAATTAGAGAAGAACCTGGTGAGGTGGTTCTAACTGGATGGATCTCATTCCTGGAAAAGCACCAATGCTTTCACAAACTTTCATACTTGAGATAGAGTTTGAAGCTGTGACTTGCAGTGATGCTCTGTTATTTCTTACAATGGAGTAATTCTGATTTCTGCATATTATAGTTAGCAGTATAAAGCTTCCTTGAATAAATTCTTGTTTCTTTTAGGATAAAACACATCTCAATTGTTCAACACAAAAGACAGGAAAAAATTACATATTGTTCATCCTCCTTGCTGCTAAACATAACTCTAGAAAAAGGAGACAATAAACTTGTTAGTGCTTCAGGAGATGTGTGACTTCCACACAATTATGGTAAAAATATGCACACGTTATAAGAAGTGTTTCTTGGGGAGGATAGGATTACTTTATCAAGTGTCAGAATCTGACTATTGTGGTTGCTACATTGGGGTTTCATTAGAAGAACCGCTGAATTATTTAAACGGATTACTGAAATGCTGTCTGAGGAAGCTGTGTTTATGGTTTATTTGCAGTTACGTGAGTTCAGGTTACCTGCCTGTGGCTGCGGTCGAAAAACAGTTTCAAAGACATTTTGTGTCCCTCAGCCACTGGTTATCAGGGGATCAAGCGACATCCCTGCACAACGCAACAAACCTCAGGTATGCCTCAGCTTGTTCATCCTGACAGAAAGAGAACAATCAATAGAAGGAGAATTGCTAATCGCTTGAGATTGTTGCCTATTTTTCCAGGCATGTAGTGCTTCATAAGCGGTTGGTGTTGTTATGCATCATAGACCAAGGTTCAGTAGCAGTCTTGCTGGAATAGGAATGAGGAGCCTGATCCAAGCCCCATTAAAATCTACAGAGGCTTTAAAATCAGCTATTTGAAAAGCCTATTTGTCCCACGATCCCCTTTTTTTGCAAATGGATAGACATTAGACACTTATCTTTTTCTGTTGTGGAGCAGTTTATTTCAGTTTACAGATCCCTAGATATTTCCCAGTGGGGCTTGTGAGCCCTTTATGGTCCATTTCTTCCTCCTGACAATCGCTTGTTTTTCTTAGTTACCTTTTCACTGAGAAGCAAGCTATGGATCCAAGGAGACTATAGATCACATGTTAAAAAATGCTGATAAGCCTCCCCTCGAGGAAGAGTGAATCACACTTTAGCAGGGCGGCATATGGTCTGCAGACTCCCAATGGTGTTTAAGCTACTAACTTAAGTATTTCAGCTAAATGCTCCTAACTTAGATATTTCCACTAAAGGCCCTAAGTAGATTGGACGAGTACGTGACTTTATGTCTCCCTCAATATATGACTTGCTTTTGAAAATAAGCCCCACAGTATTCCTGAATTTGAACTAATACTGCACTGTCTTTTCATCTTAGAGAGGAATGCACTTCTGGCAATGTGATCATCTTAAAATGTTTGGGTAAGAATCAGGAAAAGTGAAAATAAAATCAGAAGCTGTCCTTCGTCTGCTGCTGCAGGGCAAGAGTTGAGAGGAATTGTGTGTACTCAGGGGCATACCATGCTGTCAATTTATCACTCCAAAGAAAGATTGTATTTCTTAGATAAAATATAAAAGAATTTCAGGAGGAGAGAGTAGGCTGGGAGGGCAGATTGGGAGCATCAGGTAGCAGGAGCATTTTGGTGAGAATCAAAGTAGAAAGCAGAGGTTTAAGGATTGTGAGTTGAGCCTGTGGAGTGATACCGTAATTCCAACTCTTCGCCATCTCGGTGGGGAAAGGGAAATTCTGTCTTAACATTTGAACTTTCAGCCCACACTACTCCATGTCAGTTAGTTTTCAGATCAGGATATGAAAGGTCAAAAAGCAACAGAAAAATAATCACCAGGGGAGAGGAGATGCTTCAGCCTACATGTGTGGACCCCTGGGACCCTGTGCATTTAAGGAGGGCAGAGCAGTGGGTTTTACATCTCAGCTGAGCACTATGATTGCAGAGGAGATGTGAGCCCCACAGCCCCCATACCAGCTGCCAGGGTGGGAGGGAGGATGAAAAACATCTGGTGGCAGCCACAGCCAGAGATGTGGGCCATGGGAATGGGGACAATCCTGCTGCAGAGGCCACCTGGCGTCAGCAAGACTGGGAGCAGAGGGGATGAAGGTGACCAAATACATGACTGCATTTCCCCCAGGGACCATAGTCTTTGCTTTCCGGTAGTGTGCGGGACCCGGGCCAGCTATGGGCCACGGATCGTCGGGGGCAACGCGTCCTCCCCCCGGCAGTGGCCCTGGCAGGTCAGCCTGCAGTTCCACGGCCACCACCTCTGTGGAGGGTCCGTCATCACCCCGCGCTGGATCATCACAGCCGCCCACTGTGTCTACGAGTAAGTCCCTAAGTTGTCTTGCTCACTGATGTCACTTGCAGCAGATTCGGGAGTGTGTGTGTGTGTACTGCAGGGTAGGCCTAATACACGTTTTAATGCAATCTCTTGAAAACAAACTGCAGGAGAGACTGGATTAACCTTATTTCACTGGCTTGCTCCATAACATTTAAACCATCTCTCTCTCTTCTTGCACCAGTGCAAGTCTTTATTGAAAAAAAACCTCTCCACAAAGTGGTCTAAATCAGTGGTCCCAGATTTCAGATATCCTGGGCAGTCCTCTCTTCCTGAGAAATCAGCTTAAAACAACACTTAAGTGCTAGATTTTAGCTATCCTGATCTGCAACTTCTGCACATTGCATGTAGGTTAACAGCTCAGGAGGAATTTGAACTCTGCTGCTCTGGTACCCTGGAGCTGCAAAATAAATCACACCAACCTTTTCAAGTTGACAGGATGAATCAGTGGTAGTGAGTTGTACTGTGCTTAGTGCCCTTTACAACATACTCACTGCTCCTTTTTGTGCTCTTCCAAGTAGTCTTCGGATTGTAAATAGATGCTAAACAGTTATTTAAACTCCCCTTCTTTGTGTAACTATAAACATAGCCTTCTCACTTATTTATAATGAGTTGTCTGGTTTTCCAGGTGTTTTTGTTGCCAATAGTGCAGGATAGCTCTTCTCACTCTCTCCCAGAGACATTTATAAAGCTAAATGGAATTTATCTGACCCCTTTTAGGTGCCCACAGCATGGATGCCTGCTTCTGAGCAAGTCATGTAGGGTGCTTTTATACCCAGTGGAGAGAAGAGACTGGACAGAGAAATCCCTCTCCTTGATCCTCTTTAGAACCCAGTGTTGCCATAAAAATAATTAGGAATTAAGCATTTTTGGCCTTTAGTCCTGCACAACCCAGCTGGTTGTGGTGTGTTCAAAGTCTGATGGGGATGGGAGCTGTTAACACAACTCACATCCCTGGAGCCTTTTCCCAGCACTGCTGCCAACCCACCACTAGCCTGGTGGGGTGAAGCCAGGAGAAGAGGAGTTGCTCACGTGCTGGAGGCTGAAAGATGTGGCTGCTCGTGCACTGGAGGCAGAAGCACCTTCCAGAAGGAAAGCCTCTCCCTTGAAAATGCGTTGCCACAAGTGCTGCTGATCTAGCCCAATGGCTGAACACAGGCGACAGCATAAATTGCTGTGAGGTCACGTAGGAGGACAGACAGTTTTTTCGAGGTAGACCAGTGCAAAGCCCTCATATGTTTGTAGAGAGCTGCACAGATAATAAACGAGTGACCCAGGGTGTTGCTAAGATTAGTCATCCTCTCTGTATATTTTGAAATGAGACGCAAAACATAGCCAACATTAATAGATAGGCAAGCAAGTGCAGCAGACTGTAGCTATTTGCCTGGGGAGATTTATGTTGTTCGTAAGCTCAGGAGACAATTAGAAAAGCCGAGAGTTTTCTTGAAGATTTTTCATTCTCTCCTACCTCTTTGTTTCAGCCTGTACTTGCCAAGCTCATGGAGCGTGCAGGTTGGTTTTGTGACTCAGCAAGACACCCAGGTTCACCCATATTCAGTGGAAAAAATTATATACCATCGAAATTATAAACCCAAGACAATGGGAAACGATATAGCATTGATGAAACTGGCGGCACCACTTACCCTCAATGGTAATTCTTTCTGTTAGCTTTCACTTGACTTTCTCACCTTTCTAGCAAAAAGTCTTTCCTAGTACAGACAGGGAAATTTCTGTTGGTGCCCTACACCCGACCCAGGAGAGCCCAGTGGATCCCCGCTGCCTCTAAAAGTGATGAGAGATGTGTAGCATAGATGTAGCCAGCCTGCTGCTCTCATGGGAAGGCAGCAATCCCTGTTTGGTCTATACCAGCAGAAACCCACCCCCGCCTCAGTATCAGGAACTCCTCTGTACTCAGTATCCAGGGGGTCACAGGGCTCTGCAAAGTGTTCCCACTCCATTGTGGTACCGGCTTACCAAAGGCATTTAATAATAGGCAAACATTAACTTTATTCTTTCTAAATATTTTTCCTATCTAAAATAAACGCCCCACCTCATTTTACTCGGAGGTCACAGAGATTTTTATCCTGTCCTTTCTGTGAGTATAGGGAGATCCAACAGTGTCCGAAGCTAAAAGTCAAGCTTAAATTTCAAAGAGAAGGAAAGGCGATTCAAATATGATGATGCTTTTAAATTAAAACTACTTTTATTTTCCCAGCAGGATGCTACCTACAGCTGACACAGTTAGTGAAGTGAAATAATGTATAATAATATTGTATGAATTTAAATGATCACCTGCCAATACTTCCTAATCACTGTGAGCTCTCTGCGAAGGGGAGTTGGTGCTCTCTGACGCATCTAGATCATCAGTTCCTAAATCAATTCCCTTGAAATACTTTAAACTTCCACTTTGAATGAAAATGAATCTTGATTTTGTTCTGTTTTATTTCTCAGCTAGTGGTGTTTTCTTTTGCTCAGTGATAACTTTGAGAGGCTGTCAAGAACAGTAATGGCTCTGCACCTGAACCAGATACCCACTATGTCCCGGGGAGGGGCTGGGGGCAGCCTGAGGGATCTTGGAGGCTCCAATCTGGAGGCCTGATGCTTTGAGCTGTGGACGGATGAACCACTAGGAATTGTCCAGTAACACCTCATATCTACCCTCCCTCTGCTAAGTGCCAGCTCATCCTGACAGGCTGCAGCTTGTCCCCAAAAGCATCAAACACTGATTATATTACATGGTGTTCCGCGCCCCTGAACAGAAAGGTGCTGAAACTCTATGAGCCGGTGGGTGGGAGGTGAAGAGCACCCCAGACATCTTGTTGCCCTTTCAGAAGAGGGCAGAGATGTGCATGCATGGCTCTTTGGAGGTCCTGCTGGACAGAACCTGTTGGGAGGCCCTGTGTAGTCCTGCTGTGGTTAGCCCAGGCCATGTCTCTGTCTGAGCAGGGCCCCGTGGGGTCTCCGATCTGCCCAGCAGCTGCGGAGGTGGTGTGGCTCTTGTTTGCTCATTCTTCGGTTTATTGACATGCCAACACCTCCTTTTGTTGCTTCATACTTGAAACTAATTAGGCCTGGAGTAGGTACTGATTCAAACCTTGGCCATAAGACAAAAGACCTGCAGAGATGCCTTGGCTATTTCTGGGGAGGTGGGTAGTGGTCATAACAAGTTTCCTGCAAGTTTTATTGAGACATACAAATTATTGCTAAATTTTAAAAAGAATTCTCTCTTCTTTCTCTCTCTCTCCTTTTTTTTTTTTTTTTTTTTAAAAAAAAGGTCACAAAGAGCCAATTTTTCTGCATATTTTTGGTGAAC
>NW_015090805.1:3421692-3542892 GCF_001431845.1 Calidris pugnax
TTTTTTTTTTTTTTTTTTTTAAAAAACAGGTCACATAGAGCCAATTTGTCTGCCTAATTTTGGTGAACAGTTCCCAGAAGGGAAAATGTGCTGGGTATCAGGATGGGGAGCAACTGTGGAAGGAGGTATTTTAAATTGTCTGCTCTTGATTACACCACATACAGACATGTCACATACAGTAAATACAACATTTGTTTGGAGCACTGTCCATCATTACATTTTCTGGAATATCTGGAAAAAGAAGACATATTCCTAAATTTTATGCTTGCACTAGACTGCATGGGATCATAGGAGGCAAAAATGCTGTACAAACCCTTATCACAAGGAAGGGATGGTTATACTCTGTGGAAAGGTTGAAAATTATGTGTAGACAGCAACACCATCCACAGCATTGTACTTGGCCTCAGTCAAATAAGCTGTGTCCTTTATAACTTCAAGCACAGAAAACACAACATGAATGCAAGAATCAACCTTTCATTTTTTTCAGAGAAAGCATGTATGTGTTTTCAGGCAGGTTGGATGATGTAGAAATTGCATCTGTGAATAATGTCACTAAGAAAAAGGAATTATTTTTTTTTTACCATGACTCACGTCATGTTAGTCAATAATACATACTGAATCACTTTCATGTGAAAATGTTTGAGTTCTCAGGTCATTGTTTTTTATCATTATTCATTTGTTTCATCTCACGTGTTCCCGTTGTTCAGAGAACAAGAACAGTATGTTACTTGACCTACAGATAATAGTGAAAGGTGAGGAAAAAAAAAAGAAAGCAAGATTTACCACACAAAAGGTCAGCTATAAATTGCCAATAGTCCGTGTGAAAATACTCCCATTTGTACAAATGATTCATTCAGAGTCTGAACAAAATAAAATAAATATTTATAAAATAAATGAGATATTTGCAGATGATTTGTTGAATAACAGAACGGGATAAATTTGAAACAAATTTTAGTGCTAGTATTGAAGACAGTGTCCAACTAGCTTTTAAGTCCATCAGTCATTGATTGTCTAGTTTGAAGTAGAAACATATAATGCACAGCTTTATATGATATACTGTGATAATCCACAGCTCTATAGAGTTGTTCGTTACTGGATTCTCTAAGCCATGAGACATCTAGTTGCCTTGCTTGTATGTTGTCATTTTAAGCATATTCCTTTCACCCTTGTTTTCTAGTTCTTCATATACTGAAATGTTTTCTGTTTATAATTACAGATTAGTTTCAAGGATAGAGAGTTTTTTCTTGTTTTGTTTTGTTTTGTTTTGTTTTGTTTTGTTTTTTAACAGGTGATACATCAGACACCATGAATTATGCCGGTGTTCCTCTGATATCTAACGCAATTTGCAATCACAGGGATGTCTATGGTGGGATCATAACTCCTTCAATGCTTTGTGCTGGGTTCCTAAAGGGAGGGGTAGACACTTGCCAGGTATGGAAGTTTCCAAACTGCAACCGTACTCATTAACAGCAGCAATGGAAAAACATGAGCGATAAGTTATCAGAAGGCACTCCCAGGCTTTTCCTGGGCAAACATCTCTTTTTGTGCCATTTACTCTGTTTACCATGAATATCAATCACTGAGTGTGTGCTCATTCATGTGCTACAATTCCCTTCTTATATTTCTTCTGTGGACCTACTTCTGAAGCCGAATTTACTTAAGACTTCTTTTAATTTCTTGCACGTGCTCCAGCACGGTGTCATCCTTTCTTTGCCCTGGCTGTGGCCCCTGCACTACAGTTAGCTGCGCTGCACTGTGAGC
Organism: Calidris pugnax; assembly: GCF_001431845.1. Classification (NCBI taxonomy): domain Eukaryota; kingdom Metazoa; phylum Chordata; class Aves; order Charadriiformes; family Scolopacidae; genus Calidris; species Calidris pugnax. The sequence goes on from NW_015090805.1 coordinate 3,423,454, forward strand.
AGCTCTGGGGACCTGCAAGGTGTAGAAACCCCATGGTGAAAAGCAGCCAAACCATATATCAAGGGAGAAGCAGAAACGTGTGCTTTTGGAAAAAGTCAAGTGAGGCAGGGGAAAGGAAGAAAGGGAGAGGTGTTTGAATAACGGAGAGGGTTGGTGATGATTCTGGGGGAGAGGGGCTCACAGCAATGATGGATCAGAGGATCCTTCATATTACAGGGCAGTGATGATTCAAAATCATTGTCAGTCATGACAGTGCCCACCTTGTGCCAGGTCTCATCCCCATGCACACTAATGTGGACTCACCTAGCTAGTCATGGATGAAGGGCAGGGGCTGGGGAGGGGCTTCATGCTTCCAGGTTTTCTCAGACCCAATTACACAGGGGACAAGACAAAACAAAGGCATTCGGTGCACAGATCTTCACTTAAGCACCTGCTTGCACAACCCCCCCAACAAGGTACCCAGCACCAACACGTCTCTGTGCCTGGGAGAGCTGCCCAGAGGCGTCACACTCAGCGTGTGGCTCCACGTGACAAAATGAGCCCTACTTGCCAAAGGGAGAGGCTCATTCCAAATTTCCCCCCCTCTTTTTTTTTTTTTTTTTCCTGATATTGTGCTGGTTTTGACGCTCATAGGGCAGGAAACTGCCTCAGTAAAATAAATTGAGAGTTTTCAGTACTTAGAATGTATAGTCTGATGAGTTGAATCTGCTTAGCAAAGCGTCTGGGAAGGGCCAGAAAAGCAGCGTGTGAGACTGCAGGCAGGAGCGGGCAGGGAAGGAGGTGGGGTACAAGGTTGTGTTTGCAGCCTTGGGCTCAGCTCAGCTCAATAGCCAGGAGCTTTCTGAGAGAAGCAGCTGTGAGAGTGACCAAGCCCATGGCATGGAGGCTGCAGATGAGTGATGCCTGCAGGATAGGCATGCTCCCCAGCACCTAAATGTTGTTTAACAGCAAGCTTCAGTGTTGCTTCTGTTGCATCCTAACTGGGGAACGAAAAATATGATCTAATACATGTCTCTAAGAAGTCTACAACTTCTTATGCTTTTCCCAGGACCCAGTATAGGACAGAAATAGGAGATGCTTAATTACTGGACTGTGCTTCTCCTCCTACCCCTTCAGAGAGGTGTTCCCTTTTCTGCGGCACTGATGTTTGTTTTAATTCTTTGATCTCCAGGGAGATAGTGGGGGCCCTTTAGCATGCGAAGATATGAGCATCTGGAAGTTGGTGGGGACCACCAGCTTCGGCGTGGGCTGTGCAGAAAAGAACAAGCCGGGTGTCTACAGCCGAACCACCTCCTTCCTGGACTGGATACACGAACAGATGGAGGTCTGGTTTTGTCCCTGTCTCTCCACCTCGGGTTGTGGCTTTGCTCCACCTGTGTCACACAGGGTTTAGCTCATATTTGTCACAGCTGTGTTGTAAGGCCATGGCAGGGTTAGAGAGGGGAGAGGAGCGTGGGAGTGACTGGGGAGGGGGGCTGGAGGTGCAGATAGTCTTTTGCCATCAGCACTCCTACAGTGCTGCCAGAGAGATGCTGGGTTCAGTCAACTGAGCAGGGAAAGTCCTTGTGCTTCAGGTGGACTCCCAGGCAGGGATGTGTTGCTTAAGCAGGGTCATCTAGAGCCATTTTAGAGACCCCAGGCTGTCCTGTCTGGCTCATGGGTGTCCCTGCAGAAGGGCAAGAACCTGCAGCTAGCCCTGGGTTGTACCCACCATCCCGTGGGGATGTCTCAGGTAGCCTACAACAGCTCAGGTAAATGTGATAGAGGATCTACAAAAGTTCTGAGGCTTTCTGGACCAAATAGGAGAGGTCAGGCAAAGTGCATTGAGACACCTCAAGTGGCACTAGATGGTGCATGTGCGAGGCAAGTGAGCCACCCTCTGCTGCCCTGGTAGGACCCTAGACACGTAGCTCACAGGTTTTTAATTGTAATTTTTTTTAGCTTCATGGCAAAGCACGAAGCACCTTAAGCACCAAAGCGTGCATCCCACCCTGCTCTAGCCAGGTCTTCACAGACAGTGGTGCCAGTGCTGTTATTCCAGCACCCAGCTTGTTTGAATGAATGAATGAATGAATGAATAGCAGTGATGCTATTCCAGCCCCAGCCCTGACAGCTGCCTGTGCCCCTGTGATGGCACCTGATGAAACCACTCCTGTCCCCATCTCACTTGTGAAATACCTGAGACTTCCTCCTCAAACCAAAGTGCCAATATCAAGCATTCATAGACAAGGAAATGCCCCAAACAAGGTTATGTGTGCCATTTCACTTCAGCCCCCATCTGTATTCTGTATGACACATGCTGTTTTCACAATGTATATTACACATGAAGATTTATGCTATCACACGCCTATTTCTCACTCAACAAAGCTAAAGAAGACAGGACACCAGTTCTAAATCTTTAAGACCTCTAATATTACTTTTTTTTCTTCCCTCCCAAATATATGTATCATTCTGATTCATTTGCAGATATAGAAGCCCAGACATTTCATATGAATAGCTCATATATCTTGAAAGCACAGATCTCCATTATAAAGAAGTGATCAAGGAGAAAAAAGTACAGCTAAATCTTTGTTTAGCTAAATGCTAATATATAAATTTATAATCTTTCACAGGGATAACCTTCAGATGTAAACATTCATTCACCAGTTTATCCCCTTAGAAAGAATTTTCAACTGCAATATAGAACCACAGAATCACAGAATCATATGGGGTTGGAAGGGACCTCTGGAGATCATCTAGTCCAACCTCCTGCCAAAGCAGGTCCACTTAGAGCAGGTTGCACAGGAATGTGTCCAGGCAGGTTTTGAATGTCTCCAGAGAAGAAGACTCCACCACCTCCCTGGGCAGCCTGTTCCAGTGCTCTGCCACCCTCAAAGTAAAGAAGTTCCTCCTCATGTTTAGGTGACATGGACACTTTTTAAATGGACTCTGAAACAAACCAAATGAAAGTAGAACTGATGTGCCTTTGAAAATGGAACCAAGGGAATAGCTTGCACCTGGCAGATCTGTACTGTGGCATATGGTGCTGACCTGCTCTTACTTGCTGTAGCTCACAGTGGACTGGGGTCCATTTGGTCTCTGCAGAAGTTTCTTTGCTTTTTTCAAACAAAATTAACTCTTGTAGCTAAGGCTCAGCAAGAGAGTTAGGAAAGAGATCCATTTCGATCTAAGAGATGCAAAATTGCAAGATAAGGAATTTGGCTATCAGCATGCTCTTAAAAACATGCTTTCTGGAAATTAGCTTTGTAACAGCTCACCCATCAGGGACAATCATATAATGCAAAGCATGATCAAAGAGAAGGCATTTGTGTTTTCTGATCTTCCATTTCCAGTTTTGAAACCTGAATAAAGCACTTTTGTCTCTCAGATTTTCAGGAGGATACAAACATTTTGCTAAAGGCTCTCTTTTGTGAGCGCAAAGAAAAGTTTTTTTATTGTTTCCACTAAGTGATGAAAAGTAGTTGATGTCATTTAGCAAGATGTTTCTCCAACATTGTGAACAGAATTTCTGCTGTCCCCATTTTGGACACTTTTCTCACTAGGGAGGAAGCAGAGAATTTATAGCACTACAGGGAGTACCAGTGACCTATATACATTACCATCTGAGAAATATTATGCTTCAATTATTAAATCTGAATACACATGAAAGGTTCTCACCCCAGAAAAAAAAAAAAAAAAAAAAACAAAAACCCAAAAAACCCCAACCAACAATGGAACAACTAAGAGGAAACAAAATAAACCCCTTCAAAGCCTACCTAGCTTTGCAGTATCTACCACTATTACTAATATATTCTTCCATCCCCCATAACCATATATCTTCATGAGCCTTATGTTCCTGTCTCAGCTTATTCAAGGCTGAGAACTAGTGAACTAAAGCGGTGAGAGAAACTTATGGTGTTTGCTCAGGTTCACAGTGCACACAATGGGAATTGGACCCCACCTCTTTTGTTGAGGTGATGTGTTTTTCTGAAAACTTCAGCTGGCAGAACTGGCTCCAACAGCCTCACGGTTTCTTTGGTGACTCTAGTAGAGCTGGGCAAAAAATATCATTCCTTTTCAGAGCTCAATATGTGGCAACATGAGTGTTTTAATAGATGCATAACTGTTTTTGCTTCACAGAGAGAAGAATTGCAGACCTGAGGAAAGTGGCAGTGCACTGGGCTTCTGAAAACCCACATCACGCTCCAGCCCCACAGAAGGACCCACCACACTCTTCTGGACACCTGCTCTGAGCTTTGTACCTTCACAGACTACATTTTACCATTTATTTTTGGTATTGGTAACTCTACTTAATGAAAACTGTTGCACATTCAGCCTCTTTTGGATGGAAGATGCAGCTGGATGACGGGCATGTATATTTATTATCAGCTATAAATTTCACATGTAAAAAAAGTGCTAAGACTTATAATCCAGGATGCTATTGCAATAAAGTTTTGTAAGCACCATAAATAAAAGACTAGAGCAACTTCAGATCAGCTTGATAGCTATTAGTTTAGCACTTACCTTCCAAGAACCAGACTACAAAAAACTTTTTTCCCAAAAGTATTTATATATAAGGTCCATGCCCTGTTGCACAGGTGGCAGCAGCTTTCTTTGAAGCCATAAAGCAAGCAGAGAGTAAGCAGTTGGCAATTTTGGCAAGCACTTGGCAAGTAAGTTCAACTCTCATTGGAAAAAAAACCCTGGAATCGAATCTTTTATCATGTGGCTGTGAACAAAGTCCCTGAAAATGGAATTCTTAGGGTTGGTTTTTTTTTTTTCTTGTGGCAAATAGCATGGAAATGAGCAACACACAGGTTGTAACTTTACTGAAAAATTCTGAGATTACTGAACAGTCTTAAAGGGAAGAGGAGCTTCTTCACCGCCTTTCGATAGGCTGGAGAGCCAAAACCATTGCTCTGTCTACGTTGCACCATGTGGTGCAATAGCCATTGAGTGCTCCCAAGCTCACATCATGTCATACAGTTCACCAAGGCACTTGTGTTCAGTCGCCTTGCCTGTTTTCCCTCCCTTCCTCTGTGGACAGGACTGTATAGATCCCACACTCTTTGTACCTACTAGTGACACCAGTAGTGTGGATGAACTGATGCCAGCCAGGCAATGGACAAAATATCTGAAGTGCTGCTGGGGTTTCCTGTCTTACAAGCCAGTTAAATTTAATGGCCTCATGTTCTTAGGTTGGAAAATGCCTGATAATTTTGCACTTGCCCTTTGTAAAAATCCTGGGATGAAAGTTACCAATTTTAGAATTGATTGCCAGTGACTAGGTAGGCTGAATAATGGATAATATTGCCAGAGCTTTTCAATATCAACCAAAATTGATCTTATCATCTGATCAAGTGCTGCTGATCTGCTTGAAATGTGGTTTTGGATGGAGTGCCTATGCTTCTAAATCAGTATCTATCTACATCACCACTGTCATCCACCACTACTGCAAGAAAGCACTGGTGGAAATGGAACTACATTCCCACTGTAACACATCAGGTCACAATTGAGAGACAACAGCAAACCTGCATGAACTGTCAACCTCCAGCATTGTTCCACAGAAACAGACTTTGATCTCGGAGGACACAGTATCAATATCTTCCACCCCAGCTGAAGAAACTGCAGTGCAATAGAAACAACACTTCCAGAAACGGCATGCTGCTACAAAGAAGAAGGAAGTGTTATTGCAAAGCCGACACAAAAATTGGAATTAAATGGGAAATTTCAACTTGACAGAACCATGACAGAAGTGCGTTGAAGCCTTGTGTAACTAAGACATTTTCAAAAGAGTTTTAATGTTGACTGTTATCATAACATTTTCACAGCCCCAACTTGACTCGTGTTTTAGTATTATCAGTCTGGAGAGGTGGGCACTGCTCTCTGAGCTCATGGAGTTGTAATTTCATATCTCTGAAAGCACCCGTGAAAATTCATTTTGAACTCCTTCTATTTCCATAAAAAGACTGTACAATAAGTATCCATTGTGGTCTGTCGTTATATTAAAGAGAAATCCAATGTCAAATGTAGAAAGCTAGTGAACTCTTCCCAACAGAAAGCCACATTGACCTCCAGATCAATGAGAGTAACTTATGGGTAAATGTAGCCTGGGCTCACTGAGCTGCAAATCTGTCTTCTGATTTCTGTGATGCCCCTTACTGTGGTATCTTAGGTGTAGGCAGACTATAAGAGTCACTCTATAAAGCTGGATGTTCCTCCTCCAACTTATGCCATCAACATGCACGCCAGAGATTTAAAAATAAATATAATCTCAATATTAATGTATTTCTTTGTGTTAGCCCAGGTGAAGATACATGGGGTTTTAGGACATCTGCTGCAGGAAGGGTTTTGTATAGAGATGAGCATTGTGTTTTGTTCAGAGAGGTAGGATTGATGAGTTGGTCTCTACTGGTGGTGACCTTTGCAGCTGGAATGAACTGGTAGACAGTAAAGTGACTTTTCAAAGAGGTTATATGACAGGTTACCAAGTCTTTCCTTTACCTTGGATTTTCTTCTCTCTATTCAATGAAGATAATAATTAGTTATGTAGCATGTGCATGTAGAGAGGCCAAACCCGGTAGGACTGAAGGCAGCTCTAGTTTAACTAATCCTGATTAGGAGTTTCAAGGTAAACATCCTGGAAGTATTCAAGATCTTTATATTAGAGGAGAGTATATCTGCTCCATTATTAAAGAGGCTGATGAAACAGTTTCTAGCTTGTGAACTCAGATCACTGGTTAAAATGGTTGCTTTAACATAGGATTATGTTACAGCCATAGTATCCCTCAGAAATATAACCTTCTTGTATGCACAGCCTATGGAGCAAATTTGCATCAGCATGTAATGACTCTCAGAAAATGTATCCAATATATAACTTCACAAGAGATGTCCAGCATATGAAAAAAAAAAAAAAATCCTTTGCCATTCATCATTCCTTTGCATGTTCCTACCATCATGACATTTAAGCCTAGAAACTGAGACAAAGTTGACAAGTTTGGGCAAACCAAATATGACTTTTATTCAAGATGCAGTTTTCCCAGAAAAAACATCACACATCTCCTTTGGCCAATCCGAAATTAATTTATTTCACCTGAGATGTCTTAAGAGAAAAGCAATTTCCGTAAAGATACAGAGATAAGCATAAAAACGAATGCATAGGTTTGGTGTCTGAGAAAACCAAAGTGTTTTCTGAGAGGTGAGACGTTTTTGACACGCTAACACATCCTGCACTAGGAAGCAATCACTGCGCAGAGGCGGGGATGCTGCACAGCTCTGCTCATAGCAGCTCCCTCCCTGGCAAAATCCATGTAAGTCTGTAAATGTGAATCCAAAAACTGCACATTAAACTCAAAAAGAAATAGACCTGCCTCATCCAACTTTTTTAGACTCTTCAACATCCAAACAAAGCAGGTTGAAATCTTATCTTATAAGTGCTGCTCTGTAAACCTTGCTGTTGTGGTGACAAACCTCCCTCCCTTATCTCTGTGAGCGCAGTGCCATTTTAGGATGTGCGGCTCAAACTTCTTTTCTTCAACAAATAGCCCTGTGAGAAGCAGTATCACACTTGTGGGCAGCAGGAGCCTGCGATTACGTAAAGCACAGTAAGAAAGCAGCTTACTTCAGCTGTTTAACTTTAGGGAAGGTGCAAGGAAGTGTTTCTTATCTGAACTGAAAGAGCACACTCGATCATTGCCTTTAATCTCTGTTTTCATGTATTTTACATAAGCAGAGGCTTCCGAGTTTGTTTTGTTGCTTTTGTCACACATTTTCTTGCTGGTGGAGCTCCTGTCCCAGTAGAGGACAGCAGGTTGTGTCTCCAGCATTGACACCGGTTAGACGGGTAGGATTTTGAACAGTTTGCGTCAAGATTTAGTAGGGGAGAGGTAAAAATGCAGCCTTGTGGATGGCACAAAACAGTCTGACAGATTTTTCTGATTTAAAGAAAATTGACTCTGTAACTGATTTGTTTTCCTGAAGAGCACCTTGGTAGGTGCCAGTCTGAGCAATATGAATGTGCCAAGTGCAATGGGCGAGGAAAAAAATTAATGATCCCCCATCTCCTAAAGCTGGAGTGTGTTTATGCAAGGTAAATGCAGGCACACGACTGGCAGCTGAGGGAGTAGCCCAGCCTCACCTCAGGCACCCACGTTAGCCCTCTGCTCTGAGGCTGCCAGCACACATCCATGTGTCCCCATAGCCAGGGCTGGGTACGGCCGCATAGAATCACAGAATCACAGAATCATATGGGGTTGGAAGGGACCTCTGGAGATCATCAAGTCCAACCCCCCTGCCAGAATGGGTCTACCTAAAGCAGGTTGCACAGGCTCTTGTCCAGGCAGTTTTTGAATGTCTCCAGAGGAGACTCCACCACCTCTCTGGGCAGCCTGTTCCAATGCTCTACCACTCTCACAGTAAAGAAGTTCCTCCTCATGTTTAGGTGGAGCTTCTAATACTCAAGTTTGTGCCCATTTCCTCTTGTACTATCACTGGGCACCATTGAGAAAAGACCAGCCCCATCCTCCTGACTCCCTCCCTTTAAGTATTTATAAGCATTGATCAGATCCCCCCTCAGCCTTCTCTTCTCTAGACTAAAAAGACCCAAGTCCCTCAGCCTCACCTCATAAGACAGATGCATGCTGAAAACAAGCTTGGCAAAATTCATCCTTAGAAGACAAAGCCGAGGCAACCACTTTAATCCTTTAGCAGAGGACTAAATAAAAGGAAATTAGCTGCAGCAGGCAGGATGCTACCCTGTGCACCCATTTTTCAAGGACTGTCCCCTGATGACCCTGGTGCAGGGCAGGCTGGTGGGGTGCTGATGGCTGGGTGACTGCCTGTGGCTCTCCTGAGAAAGGACTTGCTTAATTCTTGCTGAATTAAGTATAAATGACTCCCAATGGCAATAGTGGGAAAGAGGCTTTCTTCTCTGAGTTGTGGCCTTAAAATAAATATGATCCACCTGAAGCTTTCAGGTGAGAGAGGGCAGGCAGCGAGACAGTGAAAAATGAGAAGGGAAGAATAAAAAATGACTGTCTGGAAACAGTGCAGCACAAAGAACTGAGGGGAAATAATCTGCATTTAAAAATGAAATCACCACTAAATTGTAATTCCTTCCTACAGATTTCCCACTTTTTGAAGTATGTTTTGCATAGAGGGTCGAGTGGAAGGGAGTTTTAGATCCTTTTTATACGACTAGTGTAACTGCCATGTATTGTTTATTTGGGCACCCTTATCCTCAGCAGCATTTGAAACAAATTTGAAAAGCTTACGATAATATTAAGCTCACAGCAGATGGCAGCAGACGTCAAAATTTTGCCTTCATCCTCTGTTTAAAAAAAATAAACAAGTGCCCAACAGTTCATGCCTCAGCCACCAGAAGTGGGTAACGTGAACAGAGTTAGGGTCCCCATTGCACTCTTGGACACTTGAGGAGAGGTTAATAAGGAGATGGAGCTCCCCCAGCAGAGGAGGGGAATCTCAGGCATCGAGGAGCGTGGTCAGAGCATCCATAAGCCTTCCCAGGTCTCCTCCGGTGGGTGCTGGCCCCAGCTCCCCATGCTGTGTGGCTGTGCTGTGTGCTTGTGCTGCTGGCTCCTCACGCTATGGGATGCCCTGGAAATCATAGCCTAGAATGGTATCACAACTTACCGGCCTCAAGGCAAAAATATAACTGTCACATAAAAATATCTCTGTACAGGTATCCAGTGCTAGACACTTACAGCCGTGTGCAGATACCCATTAGATTGGTTAATTTTAAGAAACCCTGTAAGTCAGTAGGAAAACGGAAGCTAAGCTTCTCCAGAAGCAAATCACTTCATTGCACTGTGGCTGCAGCGAGAGTGAAGGGGAAGATGATCTGCTATTTATGGTTTCCTTCACCTCCTCCTCCTGCTTCTCCCTGTGTGAGGAGTAAGGCATGGCCGTGCCAGCGGGAGCTGCAGTCAGGCTCTGCTTCCCTGCCCCTCCGTGGCTCTGCGTCCCCACATCCACCCACACCACGATAATCCTTGCTTTTTATAGTGCCTCCTCTGCAATACCCCTAGATCCTCTCCACCTCTCAAGACCTCTTTCTTGCCTCACAAGCCCTTTGCTTTCTCTACCCCCTGTATCCCTAATATCCCTAAATACCTATATTCCCTCCCCTAGTGCCACTGGCTGCCCCTCATGTCCCCATCCCATGGCATCCCTGGGCTGGAGGCAGGACAACCACCAGCCAGCAGCTGGTCAGCCCAGCAGATGATCCACCGATGCCAAACCAAAGCTCGAAACCTTCCTGCTTTTCCTTCAGTGGGGACAGTGGTTCAGATCTCACTCCTCCTCCCAGCTGCAAATTTGCCCAAAACAGGACATGCTCTCATGCCCAAGAATATTGGTTTGTGGGTGGGTGTGATGTGGTGGGGTGTTGTGGTTTTTGTTTTGTTGTTGCTGTTGTTTGTTTTCTTGGGTTTTTTTTAAGGTTGGACTCGATGATCTCAGAGGTCCCTTCCAACTATGGTGATCCTGTGATTCTGTGATCTGTACACATGGAGACATGTTCATATTTATAAAGATTTTTTTCTGCTGTGCAGATCACCCACTGGTCTCTAACAGACTGGGACTGGAGGCTCAGAAATGCTGCTCCAGGTGATGAATTAATTCCCCTTCATGTGCCAGTAGGTTGGCAAACAAATGCTGACCACCAACTCCCATGGGACTTGAAGCTGCTCATCCCTGCTTGAGACGTGGGCGAGCTGAAGGGGGGAGAGGCAACTGCTCTTCCCACAATTGCTCTTCCCAGACGCCCTCTGAGTGCTGCCAGCATCCCTTCGGGAGGCACCAGGGACAACACTGTGAGACCTGTCCTTAGGGAGACCCGCATGTCATGAGGGATCTGCTAGAATTGCAGAAATCACACACACACACGGAGCAGGGGCAGACCCGGGGCTGTCCCAGGAGAAGGCCAGGGCCCACCAGGAAGCCAGGGGCCCAGCCCACGCTGTTGGATTCCCCCCAGGAAGGGTTCCTGAAGCTCTGCAAGGGCTGTCTGCACCCCAGAGTTGTCTGTACCCAAGGGCTGGCTGTACCCCAGGGCTGCCTGGACCCCAGGGCTGCCTGGACCCAAGGGCTGGCTGGACCCCAGGGCTGCCTGCACCCAGCTTGTGCCTGCCTGGCACAACTCCTCAACCTTTGCAGGGCAGCAAGCAGCAGTGTCACCCCCTTTGTCACACTGCGATGTTCACTGAGCCATCATCAGTCTCCATGGGTAACACTCGCAACTGCAGCAAGCGTAATATTATTAAAGGCCTTTTCTTCAGGCTCTGTTGAGGTTCCTGGGAAGCAACAGGAATCACAGACACACGTGGGAACCTGACTTCTTGCAGATTGTTTTGCTAATGGTGTTTTTGCAGCGTGAAGGAAAGAAATGCAGCTCCATCTGACCCATAATCCCAGTTTTCCCCGGTGCTACCAACAACCTCTGTGTGCTATACAGCTAGGTGATAAGGGCTGGACTGGAGGGGCTGCGTGACTGCTCCTCTGACATTTATCTGGGAGCACATATCTACCAGGCACTGTTAAAAGAGAGAAGGGGTAATAACAAGCCCCTCTGCAAATCTGTTCACATTTGCCTCTGCGCTTATGTGCCTCACTAAAGAACAAACCCCATTTCTTGCTTTTTTTTCCCCAGCACTTGTAGCCTCTGATCATTTTGTTCCTGCACTGAGCACTATTTGAAGGCTTCCCATCACCTGCATAATTTAAGAAGTAAATAAAAAATATTGTTGTACACACACATAAAAAAAAATGACTTGGTGATTCACCGTGTTGAAGATAACTTATTCAGCAACTGGCAGAGTAAACACCCAGTGATAAACGAGAGCCAGGCTAGAACTGGTGAGAATGACCAAACCGATGGTCAAACCTCCCTACCACACAGACCTGACACTGAACTGGGGTGTCTTTGCCCGCCTTTAGCTGGGATCAGCCATAAGACACAAATATGCCAACAACGTGTTAATCAAGAGTGACTAAAAAAAATAAAACAGTCAAAAAGCTCCTCCGCAGGAAAATGTAAATGTGAGTGTTTTGACAAATACAACTGATATAAAATAAAAGCCTCAAAAGTGACTTTTTTCGGCAGACACACATCTGGCCTAAAGTCATTATACAGCCTTGCAGAAGATGTTGCTCTGGCTCCTCAGCACCTCGCTGGCTGTGGGGCTCAGCAGCACCCCAGAGAGCAAGGGCAGGAGTTTGCAGCTCAGCGCCCAGAACTTGTATTGGTTGTAAAATCAAGCCTTCTGAAATGAGCCTGCACTATTTAGGGATGTTACTAAATAGCATCTTTCATAGAGGGCTTGCTTCATTATCAAGAAATACTAAGCATTAAGTGAATATTATCCTTGAAGTTGTAAAGCTATGTGCAGACGTAAAACATAATTTGGTATGGGACATTGAAAGACATGACAGGCTCAGTACATGAAGATACTTTCCATGTTGTTCCTGGCAGAAGAGGGGGAGAGGAGAGACCAGGAGACCAGTAATTTGTGTTTCTCTTAGCCATGGTAGCACAGTCGCAGGCAGGTCTGCTTTCCTAGCAGTGCAGCAGCTCAAAATTAACATTTTTCTGAATCTGATCAGGAATTACTGCAGCTTTTTTTTTTTTTTTTCTTTCTCAAGTTGGTGAAAAGCAGATTTAATTTTGGGTTTAAGCCATTGGGCAGCTCAAAGGGAGCAGTCCCATTCTACTAGCAGAGACTCGGGGAGTGGAGCTGCTCTCAGATTGTGTATATGTATCCGTCACTCTGTTATGTATGTGACATCGGGAAAAATAAAATGACATTGGGAACATCCCTAAAGGATTATTTTACAGAAGGTCTAATCAATTTTCATCCTCCAAGTTAAATGAACTCCAAAAATAAGCCAATATTCAGATGGAAAGGAGATTTTCTAAATGTTCAGTTAATCTAGTGTTAATAATATAAGTAAGGTTTATTAAAATAAGTTTCTATGGCATCCTTAGGTATAATCCTTGCTTTACAGAGCTCAGAAGTGTTCTTTATGCAGGTGCCTTCATCTCCCCTGGCAGAGGAGGGCCATCGAGTCAGTCAGAGGGTCTCTCAGGTGGGTACAGTAGGATGTGTATGGGCAGTACTCTACAAAAATCTGTAAGAAGGATGTCCTGCTGATGTTGTTAGTGCCCAGGCAGGGTGTGACAAGCTGTCATGGCTCAGACCTCTGGACCACGCAGGTGGCTCCTGCTCAACCTCTGGTCCCTGGGGCATCCTCAGCGAGGGGGTTGCTGCAGAGCTCTTCCGGGGGATGGAAGGGGAAAGGCTTGGCTTTGCCTTCAAGGGGGATGAGGGCACCCCACTGACCAAGCCCATGTACATGAGTCCCCTTCACTTTTCACACAGACTGTCCCTGGCGCATCGCCCACCGTTTCGGTGGCATCGCTCTCACGTTGCACCTTGCTTCATGTTTACACCTAACCAGCTTTCAATGCTTGGTATTAACAACTTGCCACCGCTGTCAGCAGGCTGTTTCCACAGGGCAGCAGGGCAGTGTCAGCCCCTCGGGGGCTCCTCAGGGCCACATTTAGAGACACATCAGTCTGCACAGCATCGTTATGGCCATATGAACAGACAGGTGCTAGGGACTAATCTGAAGAGAGAGAAACTATTAAATTGTGAAGATTAGCATATTCAGCTGCTGACAGCAGGCCAAGACCATATCCTACTTCACTAAGTAGCACTTTGCTTAAAGGATTGACCCCTGTTGGGCTTATTTATAGCGGAAGGCAATACACCCCTGAGTTCACAGCTCTGTTTGCTATTTCACTGGGCAGATCAAATGCCAAATGCTGGAGTGGTTGCATTGATTAGTCAGGAAAAATATTTTTGCATCTCTATGGTTTTGTATATTTTTATATAATTGCATGTATGTATATGTGTGCACACATTTGTGTGGCATATAGATATATATACACATTGTTTACCTTAATCTTTGCTTTAGACTTACTGTAAGTGATGTGGTGTGTGCCCAAAAGTAAGGGAAAACCATGGGTTTCTAGGCATCACAGAGTCATTGCAATGCTTACAACAGATGCACTGCTTTGACACAACCATCTCACATCTGCCCTGGTGCTTCAGACTTGCCTCCAGATGGTCAATACCCACCTGCACTGCCATTTCAACCATGCCTTTGGGGCCGTGGCTTTTTCCCAGACCTGTGCAAGGCTGGACCTTGCAGAATGTGTCCCAGGCACAACGAAACATCACACCACTCACCGCTCCGTTGTTCTCTGGTCGATAGCACACCACCACAGGCTGAAGGAAAGCAGTTCTGTGGGATATAGATACATGGCTGGCTACCCGCCAATGTGCACAGCAGTAAGGGCAGGTGTGGCCCTGACGTGAACGGGGGGCCAAGGAGAGGCTGCTCCTTCCCCTCCCCTCTACTGAAACCAGGGCCCTGTTACTTGCAACCTTCTCCAGGTCCAGCCTGTGGTGTGGTGCAGCCTCAGTGCCACATCTAGCAGGGCTGTGGCGTGGGAGGAGGCACTTGGGAATATCCAGGAGGCAAACACCACTGTGTGCTGATAACAGAGATCTCCTCCTCCAAGAAACCACAACTGAAGAGCAAGAACAAGTGCTAGGAGGAACTTATCCATGCACAGGACAGAGACAAAGGGAAATAATTATATCTTGAGGCCATTGAGTACATGGACTAACTAGAAGGTGAGGGCTGGATTGGGTCGCTCACACCTGGGGATGCTGAGTGCCCTATAGCTACACCCCCAGGTCCTGTGTGATACCAACCAGTGCCCAGGAGTGTCTCAGATGCCTTGGTGTATTGCAGCCAGCACTAGGGGTATAGACAACCAAACCGAGCCCTGATGCAAGGCTCGCAGGGACTCTGGCACGCTCAAACCCACAAGCAAACACCATGAGGGTTATATTCCCAGCACAACCCACAGAGTGGGGTCTCTGCTTAAGGATACCCTCTCACCAGGGTCTGCACCTCAGCAGTTGGGGCAGGAGGCTCCTGTCAAAAGAGGGGCAAGTGGTTTCCTTGGGTGGGTGAAGATGGGTGGGGGGAGCTGGGCTGGCAGCAGTGGGGCCAAGAGGGGCTCAGGGCAGGCAGGGTCCTCCATTGCTGGCACCTACCAGCCCTTCTGCAGGGGACCACCACCACCATCCCTCTTCTTCCTCCCCTTGCACACCCGGTCCGCATGCCAGAAGAGGGAGTGCAAAGCCCTCCCACAAAGCAGGGCACAGCCCTTGGGATGATCAGTGCTTCCGAGGTCCAAAGGTGCTCAATTTATGAAGTGAAAATAACGACCTCTGTCTCTGGTAATTAGTGCCTTCATATTTCCTGTCCCAAAATTGCTGAAGAAGAAAAAGCAGGAGGAAAACAATGGGTTTGTGATTACTCGGTGCAGGGGCGAGGGCTGGCAGGGCAGGAACTGCTCTCTGAAGCTGCAGCAGCTTTCCCAGGGCAAGAACAGCCCCAGGGACAGGCGGGGGGGGGTCCAGCCATGGCTGCTGCAGCCTCTGCCCTCCCTCTGGCTCACTTCAAGCTGAACTTCTGCCGCTTGACCCATGGGCACTTGAGTTTTCAGGGGAATCAGGGAAAAAAGTCTCAGACAGCACAAGGAGGAGGAAATGGGTCTGCTGACAGCCCCAGAGGTGGGGAGCCTGGGGTCCTGGCCGTGCTCTCTCGCAGGCAGCAAGGCCTTGGTGCAAGCAAAGGCCAGGGCACCAGAGCTGTGTGCCGGCCGCAGGGTTACACCTGCCGAATGCAAACACCATGACCCTGTCCCTCTCCATCTCCTGCAAGGATCCTGCTTTTCAGAGGGGGCTTGCTCCTGTGATTTTAACTCTGGGAAATCAGCCCTGCCCTAGAGCCTGTGGAAGAGGATTTCAAAAACAGTTTTGCCAACTTTTAGGCCCAGGAGGCTTTGTATGGACAATCAGAGAGGAAAGAAGAAAGACATCTTCTAAGTTTAACTGCATGGGAAGGGGGCTGGGTAAAGGACCTGCTGAAATCTGCTTTCCTTGTGCTCCTTTCTTGCAGAGGAGGCTTGCTGGCTATGTCCTCTGAGCAAACTAGGCTAGGCAAGACCTCGGGGGAAAAGGCACCTGAAGCTCAGGGCAGAGGGTTTATCCACTATGTGTGACCTTCTTCCTTCAGGACTGAGCACCGATAAAGCATGAACAGAGGGGCTTGAGATGCCCCTACCACCTCCTGGTTTGTGAATGCAGGAGAAAAGGTGACTGGCTATCTCAGTCTGGGGCTGCTGTCGTGTTTCCCTGGACACTAGTTCCAGGGTCCATCAGACTAAAAGCCACCAGCCCAAGCAGGAGCAAGCCAGCAACATTAACATAAGCCTGGGCTGTTTTCCCTGGTGGCAATGCATAGTTACATCAAGCCCTATGAAGCCATCGCTGGACCATGCTGAGCTTCAGGTGACATGTAGTCGGAGGGGTAACCTGTAGTGCAACCAGGAAGCTGTTAAAGCAAGTATTCACTATGGCATGTATATTTTTTATTTTAAAATATTGATAAAGGTAAAAGGATACTACGAGAAAATTATTTCCTTCTCCTGAATCTTATCCTCCTTCAAACTGTGTCATGGGAGAGTAATGAGTTCAAGATCAGAATGGCCCAAATGTTAATGTAAAAAAGCACAGGCTTTAAAGCACATCTGCTTTGAAGAGGTCTATATGCCCGGAGCCACTTTGATTATAACAACTAAGAAGAGAAGGAAAGAAAACACAGGAGAGAGAAATAAAGAATATTTAAGAGTTTATTTTCTCCCTATCAGTCCTATAGATAGGGATATCTATATCGATACCATAGAGGTACATAAAGATGACAGGTGGAGCACGTAAAGCGGTTTGTCCTCATCCACCCATTTTGCTACAACCGCAGCACAGGAATTGGTCTCTTCAGGAACACATGTAAACTTCCTTCTTTCTGTTAAAAGTTTAATTGAATGAGGTCAGGCCAACAGCAGAAAATCCTGTTGGCAATAGGATGACCCACCTAACGCGAATGGGAACCAGACATCTGTGCTGAGCTGAAGCCCTGACCCTGGGGCCACCTAAAGCCAGTGAAGCTCACCTTCCCGGCTCCTTCTGTGGCCAGATAGGGTCTTTCAGAAAAGGATCAAGACTCATTGCTGAGGTTACTCTCTGCAAAACCTCCCAGATGCCTGATGGCATCTCCTGCGTGAAATCTGTTTGGAAGCTATTTTTTCAGGAGCATTTTAGCATTTATTCCATCACTGTCTCTATTTTGCACCGTCTCTAGGTCTGCATTTCCCAAGGGCCAACAATAGGAATTGCTTGTTTTGAACATAAAAAATCTCTGAGACTAATGTGATACCAAAGAAATTACCTTATTAGTCTTGAAAGTAGCAATAATTTTGTTGCATTATGCAGCTACAATGACGAAGTTTAGTTACAGCATGGGAAGCAAACCTCTGACTGAGAATTTCTGACCAGCATGTTTGCTCCCATAACTGGGCAGGGAACGATCTAATCAAAGTTTGCCTAAAGCTACAGTTAGGAATGGCAAACAAAGCATTTACTAAATAACAGTTGTTCTGAATCGATCCCAACACAAATACTAGGGGCTGTATAGGTGGCAACGAATAATTTGAATTACACTATTGGCAGAGCTTTTTCTTACTACGAATGTAGTTTCACTAAAGAAAAGTATTTTAAAAAGGCAAAGGGACTGATACAGGAATTTACATCCAGGAGGAGAGAATGAGAGGAAAAACCTCAACACTGAA
This sequence comes from Calidris pugnax, assembly GCF_001431845.1. Taxonomy (NCBI): domain Eukaryota; kingdom Metazoa; phylum Chordata; class Aves; order Charadriiformes; family Scolopacidae; genus Calidris; species Calidris pugnax. The sequence goes on from NW_015090805.1 coordinate 3,441,218, forward strand.
AACTTGAGGTGAGGGCACCTGGCAGGGGCTCCCAACTTCTGAGGCTTCGCTCTGACTCACATAGTTCCCCTCTCAGTTTCTCCCCTTGCAGGTGGCCCTCCTTAATGCAAACAATTAATTGCACATTAGGTGAAAGTGGCTGATCCTATTGCCTAATGAGAAGAACATTTGGCAGGAAGGTAAGGGGGCCTGGCTTCTTGTTGAGAAATCATGCCCTTTCTTATAGGGGCCTCACGTTCTCCACATTTCTAAAGCTCTCCTTTGTTATCGAGGATATGAATAAAGAGGTTTTGAACCTCTCCAAACAAAATCCAACCAGCCCAAGGCTAAAACCCAGAAACGGTATTTGTAGAAAGCAGTAACAGTGGGTTCCAGCAACCAGAAACACCTCTTACAGTATATATGTAATTAAACCTTGCTGGCCATCAGCAATGCCCTCAGCTGCGAAGCACTGCAGCCATGTGGGACTGTGCCAGGGCTGTGCACATAGCTGACCCCAGGAACTTGTCCATACCACCTACAAGGTCCTCCTTCAGGCCAGGGTGCCAGTCACTCCCAGCATCCCTATAGCCTGATGTAGCCCCAGGGAAGCAGCAGCCCCTGAACTCCCCAAAAGCTTCCTACAGAGCTAGAGCTGAGCCAGGCTGTGACGGGTCGTCAGGAAACAGCTACCTGTTGGTGACTGCAGGGGTGGCCAAATGTCACTGGAGGTAGCAGAATGTCCAGGATGGTCTGGTGCTGTGTTTCAGTATTTTTCTTCACCTTTCAGGAGGGACCTGGGGTGTTACCAGGCAGTAACCAAAACCACAGATGCAGCCCATTCCTTGAGAAAAGGTAAAAGCCCACAGGATGCCATAGAATCACAGAACTATAGAATTGCCTAGGTTGGAAGGGACCTTTAAGATCATCTAGTCCAACCATCAACCTAACTCTGACAAGAAACCACCACTAAACCATGTCACTAAGCGCTATGTCAACCCCTCTTTTCAATACCTCCAGGGATGGTGCCTCAACCACTTCCCTGGGCAGCCCATTCCAATGCTTAATAACCCTTTCAGTGTATCAGTGTAAAAATTTTTCCTAATATCCAATCTGGGCAGAGAAGAACCTAATGAGGTTCAACAAGAGCAAATATAAGGTCCTGCACCTGGGGAGGAAGAACCCCAGGCACCAATATAGGTTAAGGGTGAATCTTCTGGGAAGTACTTCTGAGGAAAAGGAGTCCTGGTGGATGGCAGGCTCTCCATGAGCCAGCAATGTGCCCTTGTTGCCCAGAGGGCCAATGGAACGCTGGGCTGCATAGGGAAGAGTGTGGCCAGTAGGTAGAGGGAGGTCATTCTCCCCCTCTGCTCTGCACTGGTGAGGCCACAACTGGAATATTGTGTCCAGTTCTGGGCTTCCCAGTTCAAGAGGGACAAGGAACTACTGGAGAGAGTCCAATGTAGGGCAACCAGGATGATTGAGGGATTGGAGCATCTCCTTTATGAAGAAAGGCTCAAAGAGCTGGGGCTCTTTAGCCTCAAGAAGTGAAGACTGAGGGGAGACCTCATCTATGTTTACAAGTTCCTAAAAGGTGGGTTGAAGGATGATGGAGCTGGACTCTTTTCAGTGGTCTCCAGCAATAGGATGAGGGGCAACGGGCACAAGCTGAGGAAGAACTTCTTTACAGTGAGGGTGACAGAGCCCTGGAACAGGCTGCCCAGGGAGGTTGTGGAGTCCCCTTCTCTGGAGAGTTTCAAGACCCGCCTGGATGCAGTCCTGAGTGATGTGCTGTGGGAAATCCTGCATTATCAGGGGAATTGGACTAGATGATCTCTAGAGGTCCCCTTCCAACTCTGTCAAATCCTTGAATCTGAACCTCCCCTGGTGCAACGTGAGGCCATTTCCTCTTGTCCTATTGCTTGTGACTTGGGAGAAGAGACCGACCCCCGCCTCTCTACACCCTCCTTTCAGGTAGTTGTAGAGAGCAAGAAGGTCTCCCCTCAGCCTCCTTTTCTCCAGGCTGAACAATCCCAGCTCCCTCAGCCTCTCCTTGTAAGATTTATTGTCCAGACCCCTCACCAGCTTCGTTGCCCTTCTCTGGACCCACTCCAGCACCTCAATGTTGTTTTTGTGGTACTGATTCTCCCACCAAAACTTCTTCCAGAGTGGCATTTTTTAGCGCTGACACCAGCATACCCCAAGCCTTCTCCCTTCCTCAACCTTCCCACACACCCACATCCAGCTGCCTGAAACTGCGCCCAGCATGCTGCCCATTTCCTTTTTCTCTCTCTATTCTTATTTGTAGTCCCTTCATCATTAGTTCCCACAGGACTATCAATAGCATATTTGTCTTGCACAGACAGTTTCACTGCCATGAATTCTCCCCAGCCCATTGAATAGAGACTTTTTAATTAGGTTTTAGAATTTTTCCATTAGCAGAGAGACATTGACAATTCAGGTCTCACTTCTGAAAAGCAAAATATGATAGAGAGAGAAGCTCCTTGATTTACTGCAATATTAATGTTTTCCTCCCTGCATTTATGGGAACGAATCAATTGCTGTCTTGCTACTGTGGACAGAAATGTGTTTGACAATTTACTTCATTGTGCTACAAATGAGAAATATAATCCAATGATCCAATGTGGGAGCCTTCCTGGGCTACTGTATTGTCCGTGTAACATAAGCATAAAATGTGAACAGTATCTTTTATCATCAAAATTTAATTGCTTTCCTATTGCACCCAAAAGGCCATGTGTTCTCACCAGTCTCACTATTATCATTATTTAGGGTTTTTTCTGGCTTTAGCTCTCACTTTGCCTCTTAGGTCTGAGATAGGGACTTATATGAAATAGACTAAGCTGGTGCCACCTCCTCGGCCAGTGTGAAAGAACAAAGCTGTGCAGCCTTTGGCCCTAGACACCAGCCTCCGTGGACACAACAAGGAGACAAGCATTCATATCTAGTATACTCCCTGTTCCTGGGTATTCCAGACTCAGGAGTTCATGAACCAAATGTGATATTTTTGGCTTTTTTAAAAGCCTGGATGGATTTTCGCTTCCACGAACTGTTGCAAATGGCTTTTTGATGAGCTGACAGAGAGCTCGCTTGCTTGCTGTCTGTTCCATCCCAAAACACCTTCAGATCGGGAAGAACTGTCACAGCGGTGTTTCGCCAATGCAATCCTTGCAGGCATCAAGTTTCTATTTCAATCTACTCAACCTGACAAAATTTTTATGTCAAAAAAAAAATAAAAAATCCCAGACAACTCTAGTGAGCAATGTTTTAATCCTGCTGAGTACATTTGATGTAGTTCTTGCACCTCAGCTATAGTCCAGCATGTTGCATCAGCTTCTGTTGGGTTACACTGGGTAAGAAGGACACAGCAAGGGCAGCCTCAGGTGTCATTTCATCTGCCGTGGCATCCTTCATCCCAGCTGGAGACTGCCAACATGCTTGTGTAGACCTGAGCTAAAGGCTTTTGTGGCTTCTGCGATGCTCTCACCTGCAGTAACATATTATAAAAAGCACAGTAAAGAAAAACATTGTACTAAGATTTTAGAGTTTTGCAAGGAGGAAAATATATTTTTCCTTTTCTGGTTCTTGCCAAAACTTCACAGTTCACTTCATATGCTCACTTTCTTAAAAAACCTTACCAGGAAGGTTTCGAAGGAATTTTATAGCTAACCTTCTTTTTTCTTTTGAAACATCTACCTTTTTCTTTCTACTTTCTACTTTTTTCTTTCATTATTTTGTTAACTGCTTTGAAAAATTTAACTATATATAGAGAGAGATGGCTTTCCCCTGAAGCAGCTCTCCCATTAATGCTCATATACTCTTGCTAACATTAGAGCTTAATATTTCTCCTTCTATTTTTAACCACATCTAATTGGCATGGAAGAAACACTTCCTGGCCAGTATTTCCTCCCCTCACAGTCATCAATGCAAAATGCAGTAACTGAAACTTGTTAAAAGCAGCAATTGTCTTGACTCCACTCTGCCACAACAGTAGGTAATTTTTGCGAGCAGCTCAGCTCAGCCAGTCCAGGTCACTGTCTGCCCTCTAATTTTTTGGCAGACCCTGCCACACTGTACTTCCCTCCCAGCGCCCTCCAGTCCTCACCATTATTTGGAGACAGCAGTTTAGACAGTATCTTTTTGCTACCTGCTTTTGAAATGGCTAGGGCAAAACTTCTCTGAAATGACCTTTTCCTCCCACATGATGTCTTAGGATAACTTATTATTTCCTAGGGTTTCTGGCTTCTCCTATTTCAAGAATTTCTCATTTGTATTTATCTCTTTAGCTATTTGTGCCAGAAGTAACCTTACTGCCCTTTGCCTGCATTGCCTGGTTTTCAAAGTTTTTGACCACTCACTGTTCTCACAGTAGCACATGAAAACTATGGATTTTTTTTTTTTCTCATCTGCTCTGAATAATATTCAGTCCTTGACATATAAGGTGAAAAGCAGAGTTTACAATCTGCTCTAAGAAGCTTCAAGAAAAACAAAAGGGGAACATTAACCTTCAGCTTGCAGGATTAATGGCTGCTAACCCGTGTATTCTCCTGTTTATGATGCCAAGTGCTCTGACATTAATGAACAAATTATGCTAAAATGATACAATACAGGCAATATTTATCAGCTGCTGCATGCCATTGTTCTCAGCACATCAGTGTTTGGAGCTGCTGGTTGGTCCTCGGTGCCTCCCCATCGCCTGTCCCAGGCATGGCTGAGAGGTGTTGGCCTGCTCATACCCCTTTGCTGGTTGCACCACAGGCATTTCCCTGCACCTACAAGCAACCCTCCCTCCTATCAGTCACCATGGGAAGGATCCAGCCCAGAAACCCTCCCATCTTCATGAGCAGTGCTAGATTTGGGTCTTTCTTCTGGTAATCACCCACCATAGTGGTGGGTTTGCTTTGGGTTTTGGAGAGTTTCAGAGCATCTGTGAAACGTCACCCATCACAGCATTTTCCATTCTCCAAACTGGGACATGGACATTTTTACCAGATTCAGTATTAAAAAGAAAGTAGACTATCTTGGTTTTGAGCTCAAAACTTTCACCACATGATTAAACTCATTAATTCAAGAGACTTTGAAAAGGCGCTCCTTAAAAGAAAGACGAAAATCAAAAGACTTAATCATAAAACCATAGGATCAGACAGATTAAGCTAAATCCTTTCCTAGCCCAGTTTTCCATCCCATGCATGCCCACTTACAGGTCCTTACAGGAAAACTTCAAGAAGGACTGCAGAGAATAAAGTCATAGAATTATAGAATTGTCTAGGTTGGAAGGGACATTGAAGATCATCAAGTGCAACCATCAACCTAACACTACCAAAACCACCACCAGATCATGTTCCTAAGCACCACATCTAACCCCATATACTTCTCATTTACATTCCCTGCCTCATCATCTCATTGAATGCCTTCTGGTTGTTGTATTCTGGGAAATAATGAGTAACATTAGCTCATGTCCAGTCAGCCAGTGTCCTGTCCTCAAGAGCAGCAAGAGTAGTCATACAGGCAGTGATATTCTCCCAGAACATTCTTCCAACCTCCAGTGATTTGCAGCTTAGACATTTCCTGAGATAGATAGCTTGGGGATTTAATAGACCCAAATGTGTTTTCTTCTGAGTTAATCCAATTGTTTTTCAGACCCATGTGAAGTTTTAGCATCTACAATGTCCTGCAAAAGGGAGCACCACAACTGAACTGCATCATAGACATGTGCTTGGTGAAGAACCATCTTCCTTCACGTGCCTCAAACCTGCCACTCAGGCAGCCAGACTTTTATATTAAATGAGACAATGAGCTCTGCCTCCTGTGACCTGTGTAGACCTTGTTACATGGTCATTCCTAGTGTGGATGCAGTTCCATGCTGTCGTCCGTGTCATGGGCCATTTTACAGGCTGGAGATTGAGAACACGGCACAACAAAGGTGGAAGTACTGCGGGTTTATAAGATGGCATAACAGTGTGAATCTGTGTGACTTTCTGTCCCTTCTCCAATAATTGTTAACCTGAAATTTGCTTTTCTCACGGTTGCTAAGCACTGAGCTGGTGTTTTCATAAAACTGCTATCCTCCATATGCTCATGTCATATTTGCTTTGCACTTGCACCTACCCAAGTGATCATAATCATAATCATTTTACTTGAAAGGGATCGCTCTTTTCCCAGGTGTGCATCACTTCATATTTATGGGCATTAAGCATCACCTGCCATCTTATTCTGCAGTCATTCAATTTTGCACAATCCATCTGGGCAATTGGCTCATATCTTTCCCACCACAGAAATATTGTGTTGTCAAAAAATTTTACCCTCTCGCCTCCTCTTCCAGAGGGTTTATGAGTTTGTTAAGCTGCAGAGGTCCCAGCATAGCTCTCTGCAGGACCCTCCTCGTGGCCTCTCCCCACAGTGAACACCATCCACTGGCTCCCACCCTTGTTATCCTGCTTGTTATCCCATCGTTTATCCGGGAGAAAATTTCCCCTTCAATCCTCTGCTTGTTATCCCATTGTTTATCCGGGAGAAAATTTCCCCTTCAATCCTGTGACAACTTAGTTTCGAAGACATTCTTCAAAATCCTTTTTCATAGCTCATTGCTCCCACGAGCTGGAGGCCTTTTCTAATTATACTTTCCCCTTCTTAACTTGGAGCAACCAGAACGTCAAAAAGCGATGCAGGCATGGGAGCAACAGGGATCGCCGTGGTATCAAAATTATGTTTGCTGCTTTGTACTCAGTCCCTTCCTTAATAACTACTTAAACTCAATTTGCCTCTTTGACACTTTGAATATTCAATCCACAGCGATACAAAGATCTCCAAGTGACAATAGCTAATTTGCAGCCCGTCTTTGTGTTTATATAATTAGGTTAGTCTTCCTCCATGCACTTTACCGTGCACTTACCCACTCTGCCTTTCATTCGCCTTTTATCACCAAGTCACCTCGTCTTGGAAGATATTTCTGCAATTCCTCAGTTACCTGCACTTTTGAAAAATATGAAAAATAATTCTGAATCATCAGCATATTCATCACCTAATTATTCATCAACCTTTCCCGATCACATATGAATATGTTGAACAACAAAAATCCTCTTCTCCCCCTGGTGATAGCCGACCTTTGTCTCCTATCTTAAAAGAAGTTACTTGTTTACCTCTTTATGATTTTACTTTCCTGCGGTCAGGGTTTTTTTTTTTTAATCTTTTCTTTCTTTGGCTTTGAAAAAAAGACTCTTTTTTTTCCTAGTAGCTTCCTTTACTCCTCCATTTAATTATTCTGCATCCCTATGTGTGCCTGAGGACATCCTTTTCATTTTTTTTGTTTGATGGTAAATATTTGCTCTGTCTCTCCTATATTGTGTTTTTCAATAGCACCCTGCTATTTGTGAAGATTTCACTCATTTTACTCTTCCTTTAAGTTCCTTCTAATAAATCTCCTCAGTTTGTATGTTTCCCTTTTTAGAAGGTAATAGATTAGGATTTGGGCTTTTTTTTATTGCTAGGAGCATGGTAAACTGTAATGAATCACAATCACTATTATAAAGAGACCTTTCAATGGCCACATCTTGAACCAGATCTTCCACATTTCCCAGATCCAGCTCAAGAGTTTCTTCCCCTCTCTGGGTCGCTGCAAAACTGAGAAGGTCTAGAAAAGAAATGCATCTTTCCCTGCCTTTCAGGTTACAGCCAGTGTGTCCTTTTCTCCACAGGCTGGTTCCCACCTCATCTCAGGAATAATAAGCATTTTCTGGTGTTGCTTTGGTGCTCACAGAAAAAAAAAAAAAAAAAAAAAAACAAATGCTGGCAATGCAGGTATCACATGCTGCTTGGAGAACACAGAAGCATTAGGAAAAATTCACACGCTTGGATCTGTATTTCTAAATCGGAACTGACTTTTGCAGTTGCAACCAAAACTTTTTGCGGTGTATTGGATGCTGAAATTCAGTCCTTTAGGTCTGACTCAGTGCTGAGTTATGTATTTGATTAACTTCAGGTAATTATTTTTTCTCATTTTACTTTGTGCAAGGATGTCGGCCAAAGAAGTGTGACAAAAGCCCTCCTCCAGCACTGTCTGTGGTTTGTAGAAATGGCGTATTCTTTTACAAAATTCTCCCGAAGGAGTCTGTACATGTCAGGTTAAAGATGACACCTGCTTTATTGCATCTCAGATGGCTATGTTTATCAAAGCGGTGGATCTCAAAGGTTATTTTGAACTATCAGTTCCCAGAATCAACATGTATGGTTTTCTTTATTTACTTTTTGAGCCCCGAGTGTTATTAGGCGGATAACATCCTGATTTGAGGGCTTTTGTGTGCTAACTTATCTAGTTAAAATACAAGAGAGGCTAACAGCCCTCTCTCTCATTTACACCAGAAATACCAGGGTTTTCCCACTGCTCCCAGTGCAGGGTTCAACACACCTTACACAACTCTTATCCCTACCATTTTCTTCCTGCTTTTGTTTGGTTTTGTTGTTGTTGTTTTGTTATTTATGTTTTTGTTTTGTTTTGTTTTTTTCTTTTACAGCTCAAAGCTTCTTTTTCTTTCTATAGTTCCTTCTCCAGACCTGTTCAGATTTTGGTCCTGCTGAGGATGAGTTTAACAACTTGTGGAGACAGGAAGCGCGGTGGGACATGGCCTGCTGCAGGTAGGGGAGGGTCACAGAGTTCCTCTCTAAATCATCTGAATGCCTCCCCTGTTTTCCCTAGGGACACCTGTCTGCCCCTGCCCTGATGTCTGATGTTTTTATGCAAGAGGTTTTCTCTGCAGTGTGGCTTGCAAAAGTAAGCCAGGCAGCAACCACCACGCAACGGGAGAACTGCAAAACCTTTGGCTGTACCCATGGGGCTTACATCTATAAATGAGTGTTTATTTTTTCCCAAAATCTCACCTATCCCATATTTCAATGTGCGTTTAACAGCATGCAGACTTTCAAGCTTTAGTCTCATGCTCTGTAGTTATGTCCGGCTGTGTTTCTCCAGACGTGGTATTCCCTACGAAGCACGGCTTGGCAGATTGCTTCTGAAATGGGGACCACCCTGAAAGGAAAAGGGAAAGCCAGTCCCAGTTTGTGCCCAGCAAGGGTGACAGGTTGTACCACTCTGCACAGACACCTCCAAGCCGCAGCACAGCTCCTGCCTGCTTTGTGGGAAACGAAATTTTTGAGTGTGTTTTACAATAAACCTATATCTAAAAACAACATGATTATACGCCTCCCACACGCTCTCAAAATATTGACCTCTAAGCTCCAAAACCACAGGGATTTCCTGCATGGGCTAGAGAATAGCCTTTGCTAGGGAAGCCAAATCTGGGACCGTGATGCTCATTATGGGTGCCAAGCTGCGAATCTTACTGGGAACATCTTTGTGGTATTTTTGCTTCTGTTCAAATGCACACTCCTGCACAATCCCAACAACCTTCCTGCCCTCTGGAAATTCCCGTTCCAAGATGCGTTTGGCACAGAAATAAATGAGTACAGGCTCAGAACAGGAAGGAACATTAGGAAGTGACTGCAATACCACTTAAAAATTCTATTACAAGTTTTTCAGCCTCCAGGTAGTTCTAATTTACACCAGGGACTGGGGAGGACTGGAATGATTTCTGCCATTAGCCCAGGATCCATGTGGCACGCAGAAACCTGCAGCTCCAAACCCAGCCTCCTGCTTCATTTATCTCTGTTTAATTTTCTCTAGGTTTTACCAGCAGCATTAAGGAAGGGCATTGCTGTGCTGTGCCTTGCAAGGACGAGCGGCATGGGGGAATTCCCCTACTGAAAACACAAGGGTCCACAGGACAGTAACTGGAAGAGACCCACATCCCTAATTCCAAACAACAGCATCTCGTCCAGAGATGCACACCCTGAAGAATGTCCCTGCCTCAGGAGCCCAGACTTTGCCCACAGATGCAGCAGCTGCCCACTGTGTGGGTACCCTGTGTGTGCACACACATTTACAGAGGGTTTGTGTTGGTGCCCTGCACAAACCACCCCTGTAACTCATTGTGGTAGAGCCGCTCCACAACATAGTCCTATGGGCCCCCTTGGGAAGTGCACCCTGAAAAACACACAAATTGTGGTCTCACAGGCCAAACCAGGGGGGAGAGCAGGCACCTGAGCTGCCTGTTCCTCAAACCACCCCCTGTGTACCTCCAAAAAGGGATGGAGGAAGGGAGATACAGGAGGTCACCAGTGGCTGTCATGAAGCAAGGCAAAGAATAAGCCCGATGATAAGGGAGGAGAGTGTTACTCATTACTATGGTTTCTAGAAAACGTCTCATAAAAACCAGTATTAAAGTGAATGAGTGGCGTGTAGTGAGGTTCACCTAAATGGTGGTGTCAGACTAGCCTGATCCTGAGCTCTCTTCCTGCTGAGCACCCCTCACACAGCTAGAAGAAGCTGAAGACTCCCTCCTCAGTTGTCTCTGATTTTTTTCTCCTTTATTTTAATTTATTTTAATAAGTATCTCTTTAATTTATATTCAATTTAGGGCTCACTAAAACCCTGGGATTTATTTTGTGGGCTCACATGCAGTGGTGTTGGCCCAATGACAGGTTTCTCAGGGCAGCACTCGTACTGACATTTACCACAGAAACAAATTCCTTTCAGGACAAAGACCTCTTGTACTGTTGGTTGCTGGGTCTTCGATTTTAAGGGGAAAAAAATAAAATAAAACACCCACATCCTTTACAAATTCTACAGTATCAGAATAAAAAGTTGCAGCCTGTTGCTGACCTGCAGCAAGAAGGTCCATACCAGCCATAGTGATTTCTCCATTTCCTTGCTGGGAAGGAGAGGAGAGCACCGCAGCTCAGCTAAAAGCCCTGAGGGATGGGATGAGGGTGGTGATGGAGGATGAACCTTCCAAACCCCTTCTGGCCAGGGGCACTCAGAGAGCTGGGGCACCCTATGGTGAGCTACCAAAAGGTCCATATAGGTGCCAGCCTTAGAGAAAGAAACACATTTACAGGGAAACCCCAGATAATTTTCAAGGCTTTGCTATATAAATATATTAAAGATCTTAAAGTAATCTGCTGGCATAAAACAAGAAGCTTATTTCATTCAGTGTATTTGTTTTAAGATGCCAATCAAACGGTCTTTCCGCAGCAAAAACTCAGTGGTAGATTTGCCTTTGCGCATGCAGTTGGGATTGGGCCCAAGAGGTGACAGCCAACAGATAAGGAATTGATTAATGTTCAGTAAGAAGCAGGAGGAAGGAACGTTATCAGCAGTTTCACCTGACTCACGCGATGGGCTGATAATCTATTGAGAACTCCAAGGAGGTCTGAAAGCATCGTGGTCCCCACCTTGGGAAGACTCCTTTCCTCTCGTGCACAGGCAACGTTTCAGCCAATCTTGGCCGCTGCACCTTGAGAAGAAAACTGATGGGAAAAATACTTCTCTGGACCAGGCATCAAGATGGGCCTTTGGGAGCACTGTTGACATTGCACATAAGGAGAAAACTAGTTTTTTAAGTTTTAAGTTTGATTTTTTTCTTCCCGTGATGGAGTTAAAAGGTGTGATATGAACTGCTGAGTGCCGGAACACAGTCCTCTTTTGCCTGCAGCTTGGTGTCTTGTGAAAGGAACAATACACCAATACACCAAATGTCTGGTTTACAAACCCTGACTTTCAGTGAGAAGTGCCATCAATATATTAAATAGGGGCGAACATAAATGAAGTACATAAAATATTAAATAAATTAAACAGCAGGAAAATGAGCTCTATTATTTTTTCCCTTGTAGACCAAAATCTGTCCCACAGGATTCAAAATACTTTTCAACAAATAAATTACCTTCAAATCATAAATACAGAAGTTTAAAGTTCTCACTTTGAACTTTGTCAAGGAAAGAGGCACAAACCAAACTCTTATATAATAATCAAAGGCATGAAGGCACAATTCTGTCAAAGACCAAATAAAGCATTGAATTCCTGTTTTGATGATGAAGAGGAAAAATCCCCTGGTGGTTTTCCCATGGGAAAAGGTACGTGGCAGAGCACTACAGGGGCTCACTCTGCGGGTGCCTCCTCTGGGGAGGGTGCAGAGATGGTCCTACCATCCCACTGCTTGTATCCCTCTCCTTGGCACTGCTCTGCTTGTGCTGAAGCATTGGGAAAAAGCTAGACATCAAGAAATGCTACAGTAAAAGGTAGAAAAATGTCCCAAAAGGGGATTAAAGCTTGACCGGGTGGTCTAACTCTCAAGGCCGGTTGACCTGAAACAGCTCAAAGGCTGCCTTAGAGGCCACCTTTGAAACCAGGAGAAAAGCCATTGGGAAATTAAGAGGTCAAACATGGTGCTTCAGAAGTTTGGTTTTGGCAAATTACGTGCCCGTGGTGTTGGACAGGTTGCAAAAGCAATATGCTGCTCTGGGGACCAGGCAGAGGGGATGGAGGCAGCCCCTGTCACAGTCACACTGGGGCAGGACCCACGGGTTAGGAGGGGGTCTGCTCCAGGTGCCTGACCTTCCTCCTTGCAGAGGACAGCAACTCCAAAATACTGACTGAGCCACTTGGGTCTGAACCTCGGACCAGTACAGAGCCTGTAGGTCAGGCTGAGATCATATATAACCTCTCCTTTCCTCTCTTGAGTCTCTTTATGCTGTTGGGCCTCTTGGGGTTTTGGGTTATTTTCCTAATCTTACCTTCTTTTCCCATTTCAAACAGGTGCAAATTGCCTTGTGTGGAAACGTACGGTGGCCTCAGCCGGGCTCGCTATTTCACTGTCACACCTTCCCCTTTCTGTGTTTATTTATTTCTTCTGGTGCACGGTGTGTACTGTGGTCTCCTGAAGCTTGGAGGTGTCACATCTCCAGCCCCCCCTGCCTTACCCATTTTAGAGTAAGCATAACCAAAACATTAAGGCTGGGGAAAAATTGAGGCAGAAAAGATGCACTTGGATAGGAAATCAGTTTAGACTGAATATTAGGAAGGAATTTTTCACAGAAAGAGTGGTCGGGCATTGGAATAGGCTGCCCAGGGAGGTGGTTGAGCCACCATCTCTGGGTTTGTTTAAGGGACGTTTAGATGTGGTACTGAGGGATAGGGTGTAGGAGAGGACTATGTACAGTAGGGTAGATGGTTGGACTCGATGATCCCAAGGGTCTCTTCCAACCTGAATGATTCTATGATTCTATGAAATGTAGGTACATACTTTTCAGTACTGGCACCCATTTAAAGCTGCCCAGAGGTCTGGAGTACTCTAATGGCAATGAAATCAGCTGGAGCTGCCAGAGGCACCCAGCAGCGTCCATTTAATAGATTATGGGATCACGTAATAGATATGTATCCATAGGTACGTAACAGATATGTGATCAAAAGCTCACGGGAGCCTAGGAATTTATCTCAGGGATATCAAAATATGCATGTCAACATTTCCTTATTAAACAAAAGAAAACCCAACCTCTGGGTGAAGCATCGGATGGAACAATGTTATCAGAACTCACCAGGCAAACACGAGGAGGGTATAAAACGAGCTGCTCCCCAGGGAGAGAGGCACCTCTCCTCCACCCACCTTCCAAGAGCAATGGATCTCAGAGTGATCTGCACGCTCTCCGCCATCCTCGTCGTAGCCCTCAGCTCCGTGGCAGAGGGAAAGACATTACCAAGTAAGTACTGTTGCCTTCACAGGTATGTATGTGGGCCTGATCCTACTGACTGTCACTGCGGCAAGAGCGTGTCTCCAGTTTACATATCAGAGAGGAAAAGTCTCGCTCTGGCACTATTAGCAAAGCTGGAGTTTACTCTTCATTTTTTTCCAGAGAAATCTATGGCAAAATAAAAAAAAAGACTGCAGGTCTTGTGCTGGTGGAATTACCAGGAACCTGCTGCAAAAGGCAGAGGGACAGAGAAGCCCAGGAGCTCACCAGAACAGGGCCAGGACTGGAACAGGATCTAGCTTTGTCTAAATAGCCTTCTGACATTTATTTTATGCTACTTTGCCACATGAATACAATTTTAAAGGAGTCTGTCTGCCTCCTTAATGAAAGACAAGTCATTTAGACAACTTGGGAAGTGGAAAGCAAGCAAATCAATGACAGGCATCTAGGGACATCTCCAGAATGTCTTGGTTGCAGATGACTGTGCAGTAGACTTAAAATTTTGAAAGTATAGCTGCAACTATTTGCATGTAATCCTGTGTTTTCTATAGTCACCTGATGAGAATGAAAAGATTTTATATCTTTACACCAGTTCAAATATCCACCGGACCCTTAACTCTTTCTTTCTTCACATGAGATGGGCAAAGCAATGAACCTTTTCTAGCATGACATTTGAAGATACGGGTCTTTACCGTTTGATGTGGTCTGTTTGAAGTCCACACACCCCACTGTGCTGGGCTGGTTTGTCTGCAAGCAAGACCACAGATTCTCAAAGGGTGGAGTAAAACTATTACTGAAGCCAGTGAGAGTTTAAGACCCACTTTTACACCACACAATTTCTGGTCTCAGCAAGTGACAGAAAAGGTACACTTGCAAAGATGGACAGTCTAGGGAAAGATCATTGTTCCCCAGTGGACATCCAATAAATGCACCTCTGCTAACCAGAGTGAAAACCCAGTAACTTTCTAATTCTGCCCCAAACAGCGAGATGCCAGTGTAAACTGGCCCCCAGGGAGCGGAGGAACTGCGGCTACCCGGGAATCTCAGCAGCAGAGTGCAAGAAAGCTGGATGCTGCTTCAACGCTTCAGTCCCCGGCGTTCCCTGGTGCTTTGCTCCTAAACCAAAGAGAGGTAATAATATCTCTGCCAGAAACACTGATTTGCCTAGTGTTTGATTATGCAGAAATGTGTACAACCAGGGAGTAGCTCTGCTTTTCTTCTTAGGGCAATGAGGTGGGCATTACCCTCTATTAGAATACCACTGGCAGTAAAATGAAGAGTAGAAACTTGCTTACCCGTCAGTCTTCTGTCTCATGCTCTTCACACAATATCATTCCTCCTCTTTCAGGCTTCTAGTTATCAGATAACTCACGTTGATTATTTAAAAACATTTCACTACCGTTTGTGGTCTTGTTCATCAGTAGAGCACTTACATGAGTGGGTTTTCTGTGTGGCTGAGGAGGACTTTTTGACACACGGAATGACTTTACCACCTTGGAGGGTTATAAAGGAGGTGTGTTTATTCAGCGCCAGGCGCTCATGGGATCCTTCCCAAAGATGTGCGCGCCAACACACAGCAAAGTTCTGTGTTTATGGCCCTAAATAATACATATTCAACAGGTATGACACAACGCCTATACATATGCATTAACTCTCCCCATGAGAGTGGTGGTGAGACACTGGAAGAGGTTGCCCAGGGAAGTTGTGGATGCCCCATCCCTGGAAGTGTTCAAGGCCAGGCTGGATGGGGCCTTGAGCAACCTGCTCTAGTGGGAGGTGTCCCTGCCCATGGCAGGGGGGTGGAACTCGATGATCTTTGAGGTCCCTTCCAATCCTAACCATTCTATGATTCTATGATTCTAACTCTTCATTTGCATGCTTCTCATGCAAATGAATTCTCCACCCCCCTGAGTCTGCGCAGTGCTTCTTGCTTCAGGCTTCTAGTTATCAGATAACCCATGTTGATTATTTAAAAAACATTTCACTACCATTTATGGTCTTGTTCATCAGTAGAGCACTTACATGAGTGGGTTTTCTGTGTGGCTGAGGAGGATTTTGCCATGTGGAACAACGACTTTACAACCTTGGAGGGTTATAAAGGAGGTGTGTTTATTCAGCGCCAGGCGCACACGGGATCCTTCCCAAAGATGTGCGTGCCGACACACAGCAAAGTTCTGTGTTTATGGCCCTAACTAATACATATTCAACAGATATGACATAACACCTATACATATGCATTAACTGTCCCCTCTTCTCATGCAAATGAATTCTCCACCCCCTTGAGTCTGCGCAGTGCTTCTTGGTAGTGGTCGGCAGGGGGTCTCAGGGATGAAGTTAGTAGTCTTCCGCGCTGTGAATTTTTCACCTCTATGTCTGGTGCAAGCTCAGATCACCCTTGGAGTTCATCCAAACCACAGGCCTGGTCTTGGCTTGTTTTCGGAGCTTCGGCCTTGGCTTTGAGCGTTCTGTCTCTTCCCAAATCCCTTATTCGAGATAAGCAAGCACCTGCAAGGTTACACTACCCGTCTAAGATAGAACTTTTTGACACACGGAATGACTTTACCACCTTGGAGGGTTATAAAGGAGGTGTGTTTATTCAGCGCCAGGCGCTCATGGGATCCTTCCCAAAGATGTGCGCGCCAACACACAGCAAAGTTCTGTGTTTATGGCCCTAAATAATACATATTCAACAGGTATGACACAACGCCTATACATATGCATTAACTCTCCCCATGAGAGTGGTGGTGAGACACTGGAAGAGGTTGCCCAGGGAAGTTGTGGATGCCCCATCCCTGGAAGTGTTCAAGGCCAGGCTGGATGGGGCCTTGAGCAACCTGCTCTAGTGGGAGGTGTCCCTGCCCATGGCAGGGG
This sequence comes from Calidris pugnax, assembly GCF_001431845.1. NCBI lineage: Eukaryota > Metazoa > Chordata > Aves > Charadriiformes > Scolopacidae > Calidris > Calidris pugnax. The sequence continues at coordinate 3,457,664 of NW_015090805.1, forward strand.
GGTGGAACTCGATGATCTTTGAGGTCCCTTCCAATCCTAACCATTCTATGATTCTATGATTCTAACTCTTCATTTGCATGCTTCTCATGCAAATGAATTCTCCACCCCCCTGAGTCTGCGCAGTGCTTCTTGGTAGTGGTCGGCAGGGGGTCTCAGGGATGAAGTTAGTAGTCTTCCTCGCTGTCAACTTTTCACCTCTATGTCTGGCGCAAGCTCAGATCACCCTTGGGGTTCAACCAAACCATAGGCCTGGCCCTGGCTGGTTTTTGGAGCTTCGGCCTCAGCTTTGAGTGCTCTGTGTCTTCTTCCCAAATCCCTTATTCGAGATAAGCAAGCACCTGCAAGGTTATACTACCCGTCTAAGATAGAATACTTCAAGGATACAAATAACTACTAGACATTTCAAGGTTCTATGGATACAAACAACTACTAGATCCCCTTTTCAGACTTCACCACTGCATGTCAAAGTCCTGAGTAGACGAGTGTCTCTGTCTCCCCATGAGAGTGGTGGTGAGACACTGGAAGAGGTTGCCCAGGGAAGTTGTGGATGCCCCATCCCTGGAAGTGTTCAAGGCCAGGCTGGAGGACAGGGATGAAGTTAGTAGTCTTCCGCGCTGTGAATTTTTCACCTCTATGTCTGGTGCAAGCTCAGATCACCCTTGGAGTTCATCCAAACCACAGGCCTGGTCTTGGCTTGTTTTCGGAGCTTCGGCCTTGGCTTTGAGCGTTCTGTCTCTTCCCAAATCCCTTATTCGAGATAAGCAAGCACCTGCAAGGTTACACTACCCGTCTAAGATAGAATACTTCAAGGATACAAACAACTACTAGACACTTCAAGGTTCTATAGATACAAACAGCTACTAGATCCCCTTTTCAGACTTCAGCACTGCATGTCAAAGTCCTGAGTAGACGAGTGTCTCTGTAGATGTTTGGATATGACATAACACCTATACATATGCATTAACTGTCCCCTCTTCTCATGCAAATGAATTCTCCACCCCCTTGAGTCTGCGCAGTGCTTCTTGGTAGTGGTCGGCAGGGGGTCTCAGGGATGAAGTTAGTAGTCTTCCGCGCTGTGAATTTTTCACCTCTATGTCTGGTGCAAGCTCAGATCACCCTTGGAGTTCATCCAAACCACAGGCCTGGTCTTGGCTTGTTTTCGGAGCTTCGGCCTTGGCTTTGAGCGTTCTGTCTCTTCCCAAATCCCTTATTCGAGATAAGCAAGCACCTGCAAGGTTACACTACCCGTCTAAGATAGAATACTTCAAGGATACAAACAACTACTAGACACTTCAAGGTTCTATAGATACAAACAGCTACTAGATCCCCTTTTCAGACTTCAGCACTGCATGTCAAAGTCCTGAGTAGACGAGTGTCTCTGTAGATGTTTGGCACCTGTACAAAAGACCACAGACATGCTGTAACTTCGGGGGGTTTTGGTCTTTTTCTAGCCTGGTCTGATAATTGCTACGTCCTTCCTGTTTCCCAGCATAATTCCACTTTGAGGTTCTTATTTTCTCTACCATTGCGCTGTGAATTTTTCACCTCTATGTCTGGTGCAAGCTCAGATCACCCTTGGAGTTCATCCAAACCACAGGCCTGGTCTTGGCTGTTTTTTGGCACCTGTACAAAAGACCCCAGACATGCTGTAACTTCTAGGGGTTTTGGTCTTTTTCTAGCCTGGTCTGATAATTGCTACATCCTTCCTGTTTCCCAGCATAATTCCACTTTGAGGTTCTTATTTTCTCTACCATTTTTGCTCCCAGTCTTCATTCAATGAAATCACCAAAATATCTCAGGGGAAATCCTCTTCTCCATTAGGTTCTTCCTTCTAAAAGCTTCTAAACTCCTGCTTCCTCTTTTTTGCCTTTGTTTTCTCAGAGAGGGTAAGAGCTGATCTCCCGAGGACTGGGTGTATATTTAACATAACTGCTGAATGTAAGCTACATTTGCTGGGCTGGTTGTACAACTTCTTCTTAGGAGAACTTCAGGGCAATCTCAGCAGGTGAAATGAAGGGAACTGAGGGTGCAAAGGCAACTTTACTCAACAAAAGAATATTATATGAATCAAGATTTGTCAACAGGGCTCAGAATTGTCAAAGGGAAAAATATCGCATTTGAACACTGTTAGAATTTAATGAAAATCTTGAAAAACTGATGGCAGCAACTTACAACATCATTTTCATAGAATTGCTTTTCTGAGCAGAATGGTTTCAGGAGTGGAAAATTGAATTATTCAGGCTGGGTGGTATAATTTCTTTACCTGTGATTTCACTTTAAATTGCTTGGAGGAGCTGTGACCTCCTCCAAAATGCCCTACCTCCTTTCCATAACTTAAGTTGGCACACAGAGGAGGCTGGGTTTTCCTCTCCCCACATCAGCCAGGCTGCTATGGGGTCAGGTCATGAATACACCCTGGTCCGAGGCCAGTGTCCATGGTACTATTATGAAAGCCATTTGGGTCTTGACCCCATCGCTGGACCTAGGAGAAGTAAAGATGGATTGCTGTCTCTCAGGCACTTCTAGGGGCAAATTTTGCCCTCTCTGACCCCTGGGGTGCAGCAGCAATTCCTCACCCCTTGGTATTTAGCTTTGCCTAACAGGCACGGTAAGGAGTTGGGTGAACTTGCCTCCTGAAGTGGGTGTGGAGAAGGTTGTCATGGCTGTGATGTTCGCTTACTGGCCTCACCTTGATGGTTTGCCTTTCATTTATGATCTCTGCTGCCCGGTAAACAGAGAACAAAGTAACACAGCCTCCTTCCTTCCTTCCTTCCTTTGTGTTTGCTTTACGCAGTTAGGAAAGTATGTCCCAACGACTCTTACGCCAGGATAAACTGCGGCTTCCCCGGCATCACAGCTAGGGACTGCGAGAGGAGGGGGTGCTGCTTCAGGGCACATCCCGCTGGTGTCCCCTGGTGCTTCTACCACCGCACTGTGGAGGAAGGTAATGTTCTGCACAAGATATGGTCCCCTATGTCCCTGTGGGTGCACCACGGCTCCTGGCAGGGTCCATGCTGTGCCTGGGCTTGGTGTGTGGTGGGAGGCCGGTGCGGTGGGAGGCCACGCTTGAAGGATTGAGCAGGATGGGGTCTCCCTGCCTTCCTGGGGTAGATACAGAGCTTCCTCACCCAGGAAAGAGGAGGCTAAACCCTAAAAAGACCAACTTCTTGAACCAAGGGATGAGTGTTGCCAGTGCACCTGAGCCAGGGTCGTGTGGGCAACTTGACTGCACAGGGAGTCTGGGCTCAGGTGTGAGCTCAAGCCCTCAGCTAATGTGATGGTAGAGGTGCAGCTCCCGAACTCACATCTACTTTATCACAAAAGATAAAAGGCTTTGCTTTAGAAATGTCGAATGAAACTTATTGAAATTTCTGTCCCCCTCCTTCTGTGTTTTTAATACGGATTGACCTTTCAGCATATCTAACACAGATAACCAAGAGCCTCAGCTAATTCTAACCCATCCTACAGTGTATTTTGTACTGGAAATAATTCACCATAATTTGGTTTTACTGATCTGAATTGCAGTTAGGAAACACATGTACGACTGGCAGGGGGGCAGGGAAGCAATTGCTAAAAATTTGCCGTTTTGATGTCCTGCAGCTAAGCAAAACACTTCCTAACACCTTGTGCAATTGATGGAGAAAACACGTCCCTTAATCTGCTTCTCCTCTTTACCTCCCCAGGTTGTTAAAAGAGGAACTTCCATCAAGAACCTTGTGATCTTTTGACCTACTCCCAGAAGAAACAACAGCCAGTGGTCCCAATTCAGACTTTACAGTTTGCAACAGCTATGATTTGTAGATCATTTTTACCTTGGGATTGACTCCTTCCTGATGAAAAGTTACTTGCAGCTTTTTTTCCTTCAGTAGGCTAGTACTGTGCAGGTTTTCACCATAATAAAAGAACTAAGACACAGTTTGTGAGTTCTCTGTTATCTTTATTTTAAAGCTGTGTGTTTCTCTGTTTCCCAGGAAAATTTGGCATCTCAGCAACTCCTCGATGACAGAGTAATCACTAACACTTCTGAGAGGAACATGGCACTCGGCTCTTTGTGTTAGCTACACTTCACACATGCAAGTGACTGCTTGCATTTGTGACCTGATGATGTGGCCTCACACGGGCCACTCGCCTTTCTGAATACTGAAAATATTCAGAGTTTCCCTTTATATAGCTACAGCTGTGGGTTTGTTGGGCTTTTTTTCCCCTTGAGACGTAGGGAAGGGTACCTTTGTTAGCTGACCACCGAGCTGATCTGACTCGGAGCCCTCCTGCTCTCTGCATCACTGTGTCCCTGATGCTGCCAATCCCCCTGTGCTGCCACCAGCGGGGCACGGAGCAGCTCAGGAAGGCAGATGACAGCCATGAGGCACTCTGCCCAACTCAACACGGGCTCCAGCTGCCCATCCAACATGCAGCTAAAGCACCGGCCACTCTCACTGTTAACCAGCCTCCCCACGAGCAGGTCCCAGAGGTCACGCTCAGGAAAAGTCTCTGCAACACTAAAAGAAAGGCACAAGTCCTGACCTATACCTGAAATTAAGCCTGCTGTGTCTCGTCAGGCCCTGGAGAAGCTCCTGGTCTCCAGGCGAGTGTGGCTGCTTGCTCCTTGGTGTCTTTGATGTTCAGCCCTGCAGCCCAAATGCTCCCCTGCTTTGGCTGAGTGAGAGCACAGTAAAGAGCCTCTAAGGGCACCACTGGGAACAAAATAGGTGATTGGAGACTGGCACGGCAGCAAGCCATGCTCAGGGCTTAGAAGGAAAGAGCAGCTGTGCAGGGTTGTGCTGCAAGGAGAGAGAAAATGGTGGGGACGCATCCCTCCCTAGAGATATCTCCAAGTACGCTTTCGTGATGAGTGAGTTTATCCAAGCAGACAAAAATTAGTCATTCATAAAACTTCATTACCTTGCACTTGCAATAGGCTAAATAATATGATTTGAATATGTGAGGATATTGGTTCTAATATGGGCAATAAACTGACAAGTCTTCTGAAGGTCTTTGCTGAGGAAGGTTTGATGGTATAGCCCAGGTGAATTTGGAAGGCCTAAGCACAGTGTAACCACGATAATACTGCATTGCAAGATTTGGTGCAAGAACTAGGTGGGTTCACCAGGTAACAGGACCTCCGTAGGCATCTCGTTGGGAGAAAGAATGAAAACGCAGCCACACTGATAAAAGTAACCCTAAGTAATGCAGTGGGAAATCATCTGCAGGGACCAAAATTAGGCTATTGGAGTCAGCATACTTCAAGGGCAGAGCTCTCACAGAGCCACACGTACTCACCGAAGGCCTTTTCCTTCTGCAGAGGCATGTACCAGTGTGTACACCACAGAGTGCAAGGGGGGCATGTGGGTATTTCACCGGGACAGGCTCAGATGGATCACGACTTATTACTCGTCTCACCCTCCCATATCTCTCCACTGAGGCTGTGGCAGTGAGGGAGGCACAGGCCAGTGGTCCTGCTGACTTTCCACCGCCACAGTGTACAGGGGCTGTCTTTGGCTTTGCAAGAAAAATTATGCTTAGCAAGGGCGGTGGTGGTACCGTGGGGTCCTCTGCTGCAAGACCTTGATTAGGAAACTCATCCTGGCAAGGCACAGCAGCTGAAACTCCTGGGAGCTGCTTGAGCCCCTCTGTTGGAATGATCTGCACATTGGCACAGAGAAAAACAGCAGGGATTATGCAGTAAAGCCCCACTGACAGCAGCCTAACTCCAAAGGGACAAAGTGTGAAGGGCTGAACGTGCTCACTTACTGTCCCTGGGCATGGTGTCCCCTGCAAAAAACACTAACTGCTATATGCTGACCAGCAAACCATCCCCAGCAGTGTGATAAGCTAAGCCAAGGCGCTGGGTCATGCAGTTGCTCTGGACATTCGAGGTTATAAATCAGAGTTAGTTGCTCATAGCAAAAAGAATTATGACCTAAGGCTCTGTCAGCACCAGTAAGTCCTAAGGGACGATGGCTATTCCGGGATTTTACATTAAGTGTATGCATGAGGTCTTTCTATGTAGATTGTTATCCACAACCACACAAATGCACTTGAAAAAAACCTGCCAAGCATTCTTAAAATTAACATTTCTGGTGAGAAAACAAGCTGGTAAAAACCAGAATAAAAGCCACAGCTGCTGAGGATGTGAAAATGGCAGGCAGAGCCGAGGTAGAGCAAAGTGACATCCCAAAACAGGAATGCACACCAAAGAGGAGCGTGCAGGACCTGCAGAGATGTGGTTACAGAAGCTCTCCTCAGCTTCAGGGCCACTTTGTGGGTTTCCCCCACCCGATTCAGTCACCATGGGCCCTGCTCACAGGCCTCAGAGAGAAAAGACACCTCTGGGGTGGAAATCACCTGGTTAGTTCAAATGAGCAAATTGAACTGCCCAGAAAGGCCTCCTCCTCACCCAGCTCCAAAGGATGCCTACACAAGCAGCTGTATGTATCTGCTCTCCTTCCTTGGGTTTCCCCATCGGTGCCTCTTGATGCTGGAGCCACCCAGGAGAGAGGAGAGAGACAGAGGAGGGGAACACCACTGCCCTGGCACAGATCTCTGACTTGATGCTAGCTCTCCTAGGCGACCTGGTGGCTGAGGCCCAAGAAAGACAAACCGCTGTACAGGAGTGGGGGCATCCTGGCTGCTGATTGCATTGATTACATTTTGGAGCTCACAGCCTGGCTGGAGAGACAGAAGTAGATATGCGCAGTTCGTTCATTTATTTTGCGTCAATAGATTGACAAGCTTCACTAGCTGATGCAATTGAAATGGCTTCATATTATTAGATTGTGTAAAGTCTGTCCCTTCTTCAACTTTTTTTTTTTTTTTTCCCCATTCTTTTTGCTTGTATGGTGCTCTGCCCAGCACTAGACAGAGAAATTTAAACAGAGACTTTAAAACTGTTTTTAGTATTTCAGGCTGGTTACTTTACCTCATTAATTTGCATAATGAAAAAAAATCTGAGTGCACCCACAACACCTTGAGACTGATGGGTGGCCACACTGGGTTATTTCAGAGATTCATCTAGTCATCTGTCCTTCAGTGATGAAAAGAGCTGTCTGGGGAGAGGCTCAGGATAAGAGTACAAGAGTAGGCTTCTCTTTTAACAACATGCAGAGCTGTCACAAATGGGAATGAGTTTTAACAAGGAAATATGAGAAGCACAAATGAAAACTCACCCTTTGCCTCTTTGCAGCTCTGCTTGCATCCCCCCATCACCGTACAGCGAGGGCTACACGAGTAAACAAAGTTCTGAATATTTTTCTGAGGGGAAAACAAAGTAGGTCAGCTACACGATTTTCGTCAGCAAAGGTGCTACCATAACAGGAATCAATTCTCTGTGACACAAGGCATTTGTGCTGATGAGGCTATTGCGCAGATAGTGAATGACGTCTAAAATCACGGATGCCTGGTAGTCCTAAACTGTCTGTAATCATGACAGCTGTGTGCAACCAGTGCTTCAGCTTCTAATAAGGCCGAACAGAAAACATTTGACGTTGCAGATTGATTGCCTGTGTGGTTCTTCAGCGAGTGAGGATATTCTGCTGTTTTTTAAAGCAATCATAGCCACCGAAAAGGTCTCAGCAATCAGTCATTTTGAAGCAGTGCAGGAAAGCTGTGCTTGGCTGACATGGAGAATTAACAGGGGAGAAAACTAGGGCAGACAAAGAGCTCAGAGCAGATGGGTGCTAGCAACAAAGAACAAACCTGTAGCAATCTGAAAAAGGGATATAACTGAAAACACCTCCAAAAATGTGTATTTTAATGTGCCCACTTACTTCAGATCACATTTCCAAATGTCTCTGGAAAGGGTATGCTTCCTGCTACAGCTACTATCACACACCTCTTCTGGCAAAGCTCCTGTTCAAAAGCAAGGTTTCAGACAAGGTGCTAAAGTGAAAAAGAATGCAGAAACTGAAATCTTCCTCTGTTGAGAGCAGCTAAATCACACAATTCTGCCACAAGTCTCTAACAAGCTCCTGGCTTAACTGAAGCTTGAAAACTTGACCGCGATCCCATTTAACAGCTTGGAAAGCAGAAGGTAAAACACAAGAACCAAATTTCATTCCCTGTGTCAAAACCAGGCAGAAGAATCAAGACCTAGATTCAGCTTCCAGGAGGTTGCCCTCTCTGCCAGGCTGAGTGCAGAAAGGGGAATCACTGCTATGAGGTGCAGGTTGCAAAACCTTCCTTATGAGCAAAATGCAGGTGAGAGTTTCAGCAGCTCTTAGATGCGAGTTTTCCAAGCATCTCTCTGACAGAAGCAAAAGTCCTCTTTGGGCAGAACAGTCCGTTATCACTGTGTAGGTTTCTTTTTCCCCATCTGAACCTTCTTCTAAAGCATTTGAAAGCTGCCACTGTCAGCACACAAAACAGTGAGCTGCCCAACTACCTAAGACAGCATGCACAGTCCCTGCGCACCAGGTACGCAATGGGAGGGTGAGACTATGCACAGGTCCTCAGTACTAGAAGACAATGGCAGACAGACAGACAGACTTTGCTTTAAAATGTGTGATGCAATGCGTAATAACGTTCAAGTGCTAGAACTAACCAGTAGCGCTCACAGATGCTATAGAAGAGGATGCTGTTTTCTTGAAGTGTTTGCAGCCATTTGGTGCTACTGCCCCTGCAAGTGAACAGTAAATTTTCTACGTGCCCAGCAGAGGTGAGCAGGGTAAGAAAAAAAAGTACTTCTCTATCTATTCATCTAGCTATAATAACTTCTTGTGCTTTGTGAGCACTCTTTGTATACCCATGGTGGTACCCAGAAATTCCCCTCAGAGAAGACACTAGACAAAGACAGGCTCTTTCAGGGCCTCGTTCACCAATCCATCTCCAACTTAGGTCTCCCAGGCTTCCTTCAGCATTCCCTTCCATCCCCGGGCATAACAAAAGGTCGTTTTGAAAAACAGAAGTTTCGAGGGATTTAATAGTGAAATACCACAACTGAAATAAAACTCTGAAAGCCTCGAATCAAAACATTTCCCAGCAATGCAGCTGAGCCCAACACCTGCATCGCTGAACTTGTTGCAGAAACTCTAGGACATTCCCAGGGTTCAAAGCCTGTGGAAGTTAGTTGAGCCTGACTAAACACAGGAGTGGAGACGGTTGTTTGAAAGCAGGTATCATCCTTTTGATGATTTTAGTCTGTGGTGTTTGCAGGAAGAGTCATGAAAGATAAATTTGGTAAGCAAAGCCCAGCCAGGACACATGCTCCTTCCTGCCACAAAGTAGGATTTCCCCTGCTTGTTACCCTCATTTCAACAAAGAGTAGGAGCAAAATCAAAGTTTTACTGTAGCTTTTGTTAATTCTCTAACTACTTTGGGGCTACTTTTTGATTCTTACAGAGGAGAAACAAAAAGCACCTGTAAGAATCTTGATAAAGCCACAAGATCTACTTAATATTTGACTCTACGGATGCATGTGGGGATGAGCAAGAGGATCCCAGGAACAGGTGGAGCTTTATTCAACCTGCCCAGCAGAGCTGGTGATGGGACAAGAGAGTGACTATGTGCTAGGAAGAAGCAGGGGGGAAATACTGCAACTATTGGGGGTGTTTTCACAGTCAGAGGCTGACAACGGATCAATTTCATGTTTTGATAATGTTTCCCATATGTGGAAAAGATCAAATAATGACTTCCTTCTCAGCCTTCCTATTGTGCGTGTGTGGGCACAGGCACAAAACCGAAATGTCAGGTATCCAGCAATGCCACCGCACATAGTTAACATTCACAGACCTTGAAAAAAATCTTCAAGGCACAGAAATAATAAAAGAAACCAAAAGGGACTATGAAATTTAAAATAAAATTAAAAAAAAAAAGAAATGGATGCAATTAGTGTCAATTTGACTAATCCAGCCCTTGACAGCTTTTCTGCAGTAAATAAGAGCATGCAACATACCCTTTCCTGCCAAGCCCTTTATTAAGGCTCTCCCAAGAAGTCAGTGCTAGTGACGGACAGCACGATGGCTGCTCATTGCTCACCTGGGCACAGCACAGATCCTTGTGTCCTCCCCTGCTGAAAGAGGCGACTGTTCTTACTGCAGCAGCTTCCCCGGCTTCCCGTGCCTTTCAACCCCCATCACGAAGCAGGTTGTCAATGGAAAGCCGTTGGAAAATACAACCTAAAGCCTCATTTATTTTCAAATGCTCTTTATTTTATGAATCCATTTGGAGCACACAGTGGATGGTAACTGCACGTGAGGAATATTAAATTTTACAGCGCTGCTAATGAGCAGTTTATGGCTGGCTTATTTCATAGCATTAACTGTAATATAAACCATTTAATTTACGTTGCCACTTGGGCTACGAAGGACTCCCATTCCTCCTCTTTCCTTCCTGATCTATGGTCAGTTGGCATGGGGAAGCATCTGGTTTTTGAGACCATAATTCCCCTCAATCTAGTATTATTTACAGATCTATAAAACGTAAGATAAATTATGATCTGTTATTAGAAAACCGTCTTGCTGTTCGTTTTGAAAATGCAATCCTATTGCATCCTTAGGGTAATTATCCTTTTAGCATCACTGCTCACATTACCTAGGACTGGACACTTAACTAACTTGTAAAAATTACGGCTGTTATCCTTGAACTGTGGTGACCAATGCAGGTACTTTTGTTGCTGTGGTGGTCAGGAGGGGTGGCACAAGGATGATGATGTTGTCTAGGCTTGACCTTAGAATCATAGAATCATAGAATCGTCCAGGCCAGAAGGGACCTCCAAAGGTCATCTAGTCTGACCTCCCCGCAGTCAGCAGGGATGCCCCCAACTAGACCAGGTTGCCCAGGACCTCGTCAAGCCTCACCTTGAATATCTCCAGGGATGGGGCCTCAACCACCTCTCTGGGCAACCTGTTCCAGTGCTCCACCACCCTCACAGTAAAGAACTTTCTCCTAATCTCCAATCTAAATCTGCCCTTTCCCAACTTAAAGCCATTGCCCCTCGTCCTGTCACTACAGGCCTTCGTAAAGAGCCTCTCCCCAGCCTTCCTGTAGGCCCCCCTCAGGTACTGGAAGGCTGCTATTAGGTGTCCCCGGAGCCTCCTCTTCTCCAGGCTAAGTCCTGTACACAAGCAGACAGCTTAACAGCATGAAAAACCACCCAGTGAAACAAAGTATATGACAAAGCAAGTGGTAATGCAGCGAAAACTTTCTTCTGACACTGCTGTTCTTAGGGGCCTAGCTTCCTGGCCACAGCAATTGGAAGGCGCTGTTGCAATTTTCAAGCCCCACCTAGATGCACTCCCAAGTGATGTGCTCTGGGCAGTTCTGCTTCAGCAGGGGAGTTGGGCTAGATGATCTCTAGAGGTCCCTTCCAACTCTGACAACCCCATGACAATGCCTCATGGACCATATTTTTGGGAGACTGTTCAGAAGAACAGTAGTAGTAAGCATGTCATTTCTTGGACAACGTGGATCTTAGGAGAAATGTGAGAGGAAAAATATTGGCTTTTTAAACTAGCTGAAGAGACCTTTCATGATGACAGAAATGCAGAGAGGGCTGCAGAAGAACAAAGCATGGGTGTTGTGGCTGAACGAGGGAGAACAACAGCATTTTGTAAAACAGGGAATGGGAAGGTGTAACTGGCAGAATAAAACATGGTTTCTCTTCAGCTGGGAAGAAGGGAGGAGAAAACCTATACATTCCAGAGTGCCAAGCAGATAGTAAAGAGCGAATGATCCTTTACCACCTCCTGTAACACAAGAGCACGTGGAACCTCTGCCAACACTTGGAGGTACCATGGTCAAGATGAACAGCAGGTAAGTCTGTGGAAGAAAAATCCATCAAAGGCAAGAAAACACAAAGATAATCCCACGGTCTCAGGATGTCTTTGAACTGTGTGGGGTTTTGTCAGGGAAGCACCCCCTGGTGCTTGCCTTGTTCTTGCACTCTTCCCTGTGTGATGCCATTCTTCACCGTCAGGTACTGGGCAATACAGACCTTTGCTCTGAGCCAATGTGACTGTACTTATGTTTTTAAGAATTTTTACTGCCTATTTCTGCAACCTACCTGTATTGGGAGTTACCTGAAACCGCAACAACGTACATCTCACACAGGCAATTTGATGACCTTGCTGGCAGGCAGTGAAAACGCATCACTACCAACGCACCTGCCACTTCCCTTCCAGAGAGAACAGGGACAAAGGCATCTGTCTGAAAATAATAACACTTTATTTGATTTTTTTTTGTTGTTTTGTAACATTATCATAAATGTTCTCTAGTCTCAGAAAACAAAGCCCTAGTTTGGAAAATAATGCACATACAAATCTCTTCTTACGGGTATTAAGTATACAGAAATATACAAAGATTTCTCTATTATTGTAATATATCATCAGAATGCCCCACATCCCACATTTTTACTCAGGTCCACTGTACCGGTAAGCGTAAACTACAAAGGTAACAAGCAACCTGAAAAAGACATGGTTTATATAATATAATTATATATATGCATATATATATATCTACAACAGTGCAAATATATCACAGCGTGCAGGCAGCAGTAGTCTCTAGAGAAGCATAATAAAATTGATTCATAGTAATGCAAATGCATTACAGAAACAAGAGACAACAATGACATATTAGATATACCAGAATATGCACACTTTAGCACGCTGATTTAAAATGATACCTTGCATTGACTCTTGCTTTAAAAACAAAAGAACAAACGTTAAATAATTCAGTAACAGATTCAAGGGCAGTATCTCACAATAAGGTCAACTGACTCAGATAAGGTATTTCACAAATCTTTACTCACACAGGTAAAGGCTTGGCCACACTGCAGGACTTGTTTGTCTTCATTTTAGATATATCTGTGTAACCTTTTCACAGAATCACAGAATCAATTTCCTTAAATTTCATTTACTTTTACCATAATTTAAGAGCATTTTTTCCAATTTTTTTTTAATTGCTCAACAACTAATTTACATTTGTAAAGGTTGGTACAATTATCATTGAGGCCAGGAAAGCTGGTTTTTGGAAGTAATAGAACGGAGTTTGTATAACAATTATCCTAAATGGGCTACTAAAATAAGCTACAATGGGGCCAGGAAAAAAAAAAAAAAGACATCACAGATGCCACTGAAGTAAAAAACTATCAACTTTAAAAGTAAAGACTTCCATGTCGCCTTGCAATCTGCTTAAAAAGACATTTTAGAGGTTTTTTCTTCTTGAAAGAGCAAAGCACACTCACAGATCCAGCACATTAGGTATTCGCTAACTCACAGAAGTCTGAAAGTCATCTCTCCATTTGGAACTACCGTGCTCTGTTCCCCAGCAGCTCAATTTTACACCCCACATGGACAGCAGCCACAAATATCTAGCAATAAGGATGCAAGCAACTGGTATGCATGGGATGACCTGCATGGAGGCCCCCAGAAAGAAAATGGGTCGACAAAATCTTGATGTATCTTGAAGGCATAAAGAATGCAGAGAATGTAGGCTGGCAGGCTGAGTCATGGGGATTTCTTGTGCCAAAGGATACTTATTTTGCCTGGTCACCCTTTGTTTTACTGTGCTGGCAATGGGTCTCAACAGAAATCTAAATCTCTTAAAGGGAGGTTCTACAGCTGACAACTGCATTAAGTTATGGTTCATGATAAGATTTCAAAATAATAAATGCACTGAAGCTACATTTCATGCTCTACAGTACCATTACTCCTTCACAACCTCTACGTGAAATGCGTACAGAAACAGGAATATGCTAATACACACACAGAATGAAAAGCAAACCTGTTATGTCTGCAGGCTCAACCTGCAACTTCTGGACATGTAATATGCAGAAGGATATCTGGGGTTATAAAAGCATATCTGGGGTTATAAAAGCCACTCAGTGGGATCCCTTACAACAGCATCTTTATATATTATGAAAACAGGGCAGTAGGAGTTGACCCCCAAAAATGCTACTGCCCCTGTACACAAACAGCAGAGCTCATGATTAACTTCAGTGACACTCAGCACTTAATTTGTGCACTTGCCAATGCTGTGTGGCAGGATTAATAGGACCCATGTCACGGGCACAGCAACGATCAGTCCATCACAAACTGCTACAGAGGACATGACACGAGGTCATTTTCTGCTTCCTTCTAGCTCCCAACTGCTTTTCAAAATGCCTTTGTTATTATCATACTTTATAAACGGCTTTCTGTACAGAACTAAAGGAAAGAAATTCCTGAGTGATTGCACCCTATTGGGCTGTTCTGGGAGGAAAATGGATACACATGAGAAGATTTTCTCAAAGAAAAAAGAACAACACGTGGGACAGTATCTCTTCAGCTACCACTGAGATCCCCCCTGCAGAAATACAGACCAATTATCTGCCACAGTCAACCTGCTCTGAAGGTGCCTAAGGCTAGATATTGCCAAAACCAACCTCGATGTTTTCTAATCCTGCTTTTGACAGGGATCTTTCCTATCCTGCCTGAGTGTTAAAGGGAACAACGATCCTAACACTCAAGAGTTCAGGGCAAAGTCTAGACCTTTTCTAACTTACAGTAGGGCTACAAAAACAAGGTAACCTAAACTACCACATCTACTTGTTAAGTGTGCGATGGTACCCACAATGTAAGACCAGTTTTAACAAGTTTTCATTGCAGCAAGGAATTGCTTGAACTTCCAGCCCCAAAGGTCTGAGCTCCAAAGGTTGAAGTGCCAAAGCTTTAAGCTCTAAATTTTCAACGTACAGGGGCTCGTCTCCTCTAATTTGATATGTCCAGAGCAGGTAGACAGACTATCTAAGGTACCTTCCTAGGCTCTCTTGATCATCAGGGCAAGTGTTATGTACCTCCATGAGGGCAAACCATAGTTTTTTGTAACAATACCCAATTCCAAATCTTCTGCCAGTGCCCAAAATACATGCCCAGGAAAGATCCCAAAGGAGACGCTAAGTTCAGTGTGAAGAAGTGCCTTTGTAGCTGCCCATCTAGTCCCCACTAACTTAAGAAGGAGCTTAAGAAACCAGAAGAAATGCATAAACTACAGCTCAGTAAGTCCAGGAAGCTGAATTATACTGCTAACATTTCAATTTGTCCACTTCAGGGCTGTTGCAAAAACTGGAACCATACTGGCAAGATGAGGATCCAGTCCTGCTCCAGATGACATTGCCCTGAACCCCCCTGGGAAGAGGTGCAACTTCAAATGTGGCAACTGCTATAAGAATACTCACTGTAAAGGCCAGAATTCAAGTCACTAGAAAAAATACCTACCTCAGGGAATTATGGAAGTACCTTGGGTCCATTTGTCCTGGACATGGCCGTTTCTTTCCTTTTTTTTTTTTTCAGAGAACAGTAGATGATTAACTGAGACTGAGCCTCTTGTTTTTAGACAGCTATGGTTTTGAGATAAACCATCTCCAAAAACACTACCCAGTTGACGAAAATGAAAAAGAAATGAATTTCATTACCCAAATCATGGTATCCATAGTTAAAAGCAGCATGCATGTAACATCCTCCTACTCCACACCTGGATCCTAACAAGTAGACCAACGCCACAGCTGACCACCTGCGCCCCCGTGAAGAAGGCTCCAGGCCAGACTCTGCTGTACCAAGATCAAGGAACACCAGAGCAGACCCCAAGGGTATCAGGGACTCCCCACAGAACTAATTTGTCCCCAGAGAAGGTGCTGGTAACTAGCCCTGCAGTGCTGGGGAGGGTCTCCTGCATCATGCAGGACAAACACATGTGACCCTCCCTCCCACCCGGCCACCAGCTGAGACTGGACTGAAGCTCGGTGAGCAAAGGCAACGTGGAAGAAGGTGCATCAGGCTGCAGAAAGAGGTACGCCTGCTGTTTGCACCCTCCTCACATGCATTTTCTGAGAAGCTCGATTTGGAAATGTTAACTCTCTTCCTCTGCCCCTTGTCATCATTCCTGAATACAATCGTCACAGAGTAGGAGATGAAAGAATAAAATCACATTCCAATAAAAGTTAACACAGAAAAATACTTAATTAAGATCCCTTCCTGCTTAGTTTGGAAAATAAAAATAAATGCTGACATTGTTTGAATGTAAAGCAGTCCTGGATTGGCATTTCTAGTACAGAAAGGAAAAAAAAAAAAAAGTTCCTTTTTCCTTAACAAAACTAAGCAGGTAACAAAAGCAATTATGCAAAGCAACAGTAAACATACAGAAAAATATAGACTCATCTCCATGCTTGATTTTCACTCTCCTCTTTCTCCTGAAAAGAAGTATTTTGTGATTCAAAAAGATTAATTCAAGATCACTGCAAAGCTGTAATCTCCTAGAGACTAACCCAAAGCAAGCAGATTTTTCAGTTGAGTCTCCGAGTCTGTTCAGCCAGTCAGCACCTCAGCCTTCCTGCGCAACACAGCCCTCACCCAGCAAAGCACTTAAGCCTGGACCTGATCTTAAAGACATTGGTCATTCCTCTGGTTCACAACGCAGATGTGAGAAGTTAAGATACTTAAGCACTGCGTTGGAACAGGGCTTCAAAGGATCCCATTAGAGCAGAAGACATCCACCTAGTCTTGAGAAAACAGGACAGCTAGGACCACCCTCTGTGAGGATCACTGGGGAGGTACAGGTCAGTATGTAACAGGCTGCTTTCTAGAAACATATGTTTAATGAAACAGTCATTTCTGTTGACAACATAGACCTTGACACAAAAGAATAGATTGAAATGCCAGTCATTGGATACATCCTGCACTTGGACTCAAGTGTTCATTTTCTCCCACTTGCATAAACAGCTCTCCCTGTGATGTGTATGTATATTCTTCTCCTCTAGTGAAAAAAAGACATCTTGGGCTCCAAATATTAAGGAGTGAACAGGATTTCAGCATCAGATATTCTCCTGTTACTCCCTTTGATCCATAAAGATGAAATTTTCTCAATTTCTTACGTGAGCAGAATCTGTTTTCCAAATCTTTTATTTAGTTTTAAGTAATAATGTTTTAAGTTCCTTTTTAAAAAACTTTCAGGGTTTTCCGGATTATATGCAAGTTTCCACAAAGAAAAATGACCAAAAAAAAATCCGAAGCACATAAAGTCTTAACTGATGCACACAGTAACCGAAGCAACATGCACAAAACAAATCGAAACAAAATAAGGAGGCCAACAGAACACTAAAGTCTTCCTGCAATCCCAACAGGAATCATACATTCAGTCTTCAAGAGAACTTTAAAAAAACTTTATCCTCTTAGGCAAATTTTAGCCAGATTGTGACTAGTTTGAATGGTAATAATGGCACTGATTTTAACCGGTTTATGGCTATTTATATATGGCTATATAAATGGAGGATTTGAAGTCTTTAGAATCTTGCTGGCTTCATTATTCTTCCACGTGAAGCCTCCAGAGCTTCACAATGCGATTGCTTTCCGCTACAGCACATGCATGCTCAGTCCATTAACCTGGGAATGTGTTTTATATCAGCCTGTTAGAATTTATTTCCACATAAATAGAAAGAAGCCAAGTTGAGGCTATGTTAAAAATTTTTGCAGTATATGCAAACATAATTGGGATGGACTTTAAATACTTCTGTCGCACAGCAGTGGCAAAAGAGATATCATTAGTTAATTTTAGACCTAAGGAGGGAAAGAATGATTATCTCATTTATGTGTAGCACTGAGTTTCAAAAGAATTAATTTATTTCTTTACTGGGATTCTACAGTCTGAAAGCGTTCCTTAGAATAGTAACTTTGAGCCAAATGCTGCCAGCAGATGGCTGGGAAAAAGCATATCTAACAAAAAATAGGAGTGACAAAAAATATTCCAGAGCATGCATTTTCTTAGGAACACCCGGGGAGGACCAGACTTTTGGCTACCATAATACAACACAAAATTACAGGAGGACTCATTGCAGGCTAAAGTGGTAAAATAAGGAGGTCTACAAACAGAGGAACAGACACAGATAACAAGACAGTGTCCAAGGAACTCATACTGCGAAATTGATCTAGATGGGAGAAGACATCATTGTCATTACATGAGTTAACAGTGTTGAAATGTCAGCAAGTTACTTCATTTGGTACACTGCAATGGATTTTCAATGTGGTATTTGGTAAATGGTGTTGGTAAACGCAAAACATGAACCCTGAAGGTATTTAATGCCATGGACATTACACTCTTTCCTACTCTGGACCAGCAGTGTGCAACAAGAGAGTAATCTGGCAAAGGTAGTTTTTTTATCTGTTTGCAAATAGCATTTGAACCACCTGTATTATTCACAAATATTTTGAGAGTCTTGAAATAATCAAGACATGTTGTGCCAAGGGATTTCAGCTTGTGACTTATTTAAAAACTGTTCAGTTATGGGTATTATTCAGAATAGCCAAAAATTTAATTTCTCATATCTGACAGCCATACAGACCCATACAAGTTTGTGATTATGCCTGAGGGAGCTGCAGAACTGTACAAGAGCTCTACTGTCTCCAGGACATTTTTTGAAAAAAACAGCAACAAAATTATGCAAAGAGGTTGTGTAAGGATTTTTTATTTCTACACTAACAATTGACCTTGGTTTCATAGGTCAATCTTATTTTCAGGAAAAGTTCAGCTAACCTTCCTAAACCATGTGACTTGACTTAAAGTCTTCCAGAACACAGCCTTGATTCAAGTACCCAAGTTTAACAGACACACGTGGTCTACGTCTATATTGGTAAAATAAACAGAGCCTGGGCACGGGCCAGGAAAGCTGGGAAACAATTGTCTTCACTGCTAAATGGCAGAGCTGCAGCCCATCACAGCCAGAGCTCTTCCAGGCAATGTTTGGGCTCTTGTTTAGAAGTTAGTACAGTACAGGAACCATTTCTATCAGTTCCAGTTGCCTGAGGCCTAACAGAGCTGGCCCTGGCTCTATTTAGTTTACTAGTACAGATGTAGCCATGAAGTCCTTGAAAATGGTCAGAACTGTTGACTGCTGCTGACCAGCACATGCCCAAAGTCCCTCCCCATCCACCTTACTGTCATGAGCTGCTGAGCTCCTGAATGGTTTGCTGACATTGAGCTGCTTCCAATCTACAAGCCTTCAGCATCCTGATAGGAATTTGTAGGTCTTATAGAATTTGTAGGTCTGACTTGGAAGTCTGTAACACTGGGGTAAACACACAGTAATGGCAGGAGGTAAAGGAATTCACACAGAAGTTCACCAAGGTGTCCAACACGAGTATGGGCCCCACGATTTCACTCTGGGTCGAAAATCCAAACCCATGAAAATCAGTGTCAAAATTCACATCAACTTGGAACCAGAATTCCCACTGCCCAGTTTACAAAGGTGAGATACGCAAAACAAATGCACGCTTCTTTTAACGGTTTCATTGGTGTTTAGATCAATTAGTATCAGTTCCCATGTCGTGCATGAAGAATTCAGGGTGTGAACAAAACTGCTTGGCATAATTAGACCTGCAGTATTACCAGGTCATTTGTATATTTTGAGGAGAGTCCTATATGTGTTGCACGTATAAGGAACGCTGCCATATGAGGCAGTCACACATGTTTTAACACAATAACCACAATGAGCTGTGGAGAGCTCTTGCACTCCGTCAGGCTTTAACAATCGCTCAGGCTTTAGGGATAGATTCTGCATTCACAGTTTGAGAAAAAAAAATGAGCCTTGGAGTGCTTTGATTTTTTCATTCGCAGGAGGTAGATCATACAGATAATGAGTAGAGTTAGCATTTTAAATATCACAAATATTGAGGATTTAAAAGACACTGAAAAAGAATGTTTTTTCAATCATTCAGTGGCAGCTTGAACATGTCTGACTGCCTGTGCTATCTGTTGTGGCTTCCAAATAGGGACCACAGGTTTAGTACAGACTCAGAATCTGCCTTTTCCTCCTATCATTACAATTTTCAGATATGAGACCAGCTCGACAAGCAAAGCACCAGAGTTCTAAATTTAGACAGAAACAAAAATAATGACTTCAATCACTTCAGGTTTGTTTTAAAAAAGTATCCGTATTAAAAAGATCTCTTTACCTTATTAATACATTTACAGACTTTTGGCCAGAAGGGACAATTCTGTGGAAAAGTATTGCAAAGTAATACATAGAAAACTGCAAAGATGAAACTCTGAATTTAAAAAGATGAGAGAATCCTGTTTTCTTTGCTTTCCCCGTTTTTCATCTCATTGCCTTGTCACCTATAGATGACATTATACTATTCTGGCTACCAGGACTTGTATTACCTTATCATGAAATCGGTTTCCACAAGGAAAGCTCCTGCAGCCAGGCTTTTTATTACGGTTACACTGCCTCGGTATTGATATTCTGTGGTGTAAAATTCCCTTCTATTTCTTCTTCCTAGTTAAAGCTAGAAAGTGTAATGAAAACATGACCCAACCCAACTGGACTGATTGGCTTAACACTATATGTCCACTATCCCATTGTGGTTCTCTATGGGCTAGGTCATAACAGCATCTAGCTGGGCACTGGAGACTGGCCTGCCACAGTGAGACAATGTCAAGTGCACTCTATTGCATGTCTAAAGATCTTCCTACTGCATCGTTTTAGCTGTTTTTCCTTTACCTCTCTGCTCGGATTTTGTATCTGAGAACAAAATAGGCAATCAGGCGCAGAGAGAAGAAGAAAATTCCAAGAACAATGAAGTCCAGGTAAAGTTTGGCATTTTCTACATCCAGTTCTCTCAGAATGGCCTCTGATTTTTGAAAATGGCAAGTATCATCTTTGTCACAATGCAGATCTTCTCGATCCAGTCCATAGATGGAGAGAATAACTCCTTCAAACCCGTATCTGGAAAGAAGAAGGATGGATTACAAGGAAAAGTCCCAGTGATCTGTTTAGAAATACTCCACCAGCACTACAATCCCTATGAGAGCTCGGCTGGAAATACCGAGGGGTTCAATATCATTCTGACACATGTGTCTCAGGGCAAATTCTATCCCTGTTACAATCAAGTAAATTACATGTCACTGGCACTTTACGTAAGATTGAACAAGGGCAGAAGTCTTGCCTTTATCTGCTTCCAGTTAGTGTATAGTGCAATTTCTCTAAAGAAAAACATTAAAATCCAAAGCAGACTACTTTAATCTCATATTCAGAAATTCTCCTTTTAAAAGTGACATCATTAATTCCATTTTTGAAAGTAAGCAACAGGGGCACAACTGTTGTTTGAAGTCAGAAACATATTAAAACTGGCACAGTCTAAAATGTCTCTTCTCTTTCCTCCCATGTGCCACAGTTTCACTCACAGTTGCAGTTCCCGTGTCTCCCCTGGCACTGGGTGCACTTCGGATTTGACTTTGCAAGCAGATACACCATCATGGGTCCCTTGTGCATGACAGCTCCCTCCAGCTTCAGGAGACCCCATACAGGCTAGACAACTGCTTAAGGCCTCATCTGAAATTCCAGCTAGTAATTTGGGGCGTGCAGTCTCTTAAATCTTTGAAAGGTCTCTGTGTAAGACCTCACTTGCCAAATGAGAGGATATTTTAGCTTGTGTGTTCTCAGTAATAGTGTGGCTTGGGCAGGGTGGGGAAAATGGGGATGGGAAAATTTACCTCACCTAATTTCAGCTATAAAAATTTAAGTGTCTAGTCTAAAGTATCCCTCTGTGCTAGCCTCAAGAAGTTTCCTGGTGGCAATTATCCCATCTTAAGATAGCTGTCTCAGGCAGCGAGGGTGACAGTTGCAGATAGGATGTAAGGTGCCTATGATTCTTAAACCACTAGTTTAGATTAGAGATGACACAAATCCTGTGCCTCTTGCAGCAGTGCTACAGCAAAATTTAAAAACAGGTCTTTATCCAACAAGTCTGCCTAGGATGCAGCAGTGATTTATACAACATTTTCTTCCAATATGAGGTGGTGGCATCAACTTATCAGTTGGGCATACTGTCCCTATTATTTCAGAAATCCACTACTACAAAATCCAGGGACGTTTGCGTGCTGTCCATTCCCACTGAATTCAAGGAGACTGATACAGACTTGTGGCTGATAATCTGTACTGAATGTCCCAATCTATTTCCTATCATACACAACATAAAATGTAGTGGCATAATGCAGCCTAAATCCCATGTATATTTATAGTCTTATAGTCTGAAGTCTCTTTGGCACCCAAAATAACCAATCAAGCAAACAACAGCAAAAAACCAGCATTTCCAAGATTGGAGGTTAATGGCCTCCCTAGAAGTACCTGACATAGGAAATGTAGGACATCCACTGGAGGTATGTTGGGATGGTATCAAAGCTGACAAAAAACCCAGAGAAAAGAAGCACTGGGATGGCAGTAACTGGGCCCACAAAAGTGGCCACCTGTGAAAAGAAGGAATAAACAGTCTCTTGTCAGATAGCCAGAGAAAAAAGAAATAATTAACTTGTTCTTTTATCTGATGTCCTGACCTCCAGTAAGGAAATCAGCCTTTAGAAGAGCACACTTTCCAAATGGAAAGTCCTTTGTTCTGCGCAAACACAAATAGGCAGTGAAAACCTACTCTCTTAGGCAGTGGGGAGCAATGCCACTCAACGTCTTCTGATAATGCTACTCCTCAAAACTACCACAGTTTGAAATACCATGACATTATTAAATTTTCTGGACAAGGTTTCTTGTGAGGGGGAAGTCAGATGCTGTTAGTGGAGGAAAAGTGGTACATCTCCTCTTTCTAAACCCTGCTACTAGCTGATGATGATGCTGTGCTGCTATCTGTCCTCCGAGGGACTCGAACCCACCAAGAAGTTTACAGAGCAAGATGGACACTATGATTCCCTTGCTTCTCTGAGGATGAGATTCCCCTTTCTAAATACTACCAGCTGGGTGGCTTTGGTTGGGGAACTCCAGCCTGTCCTCTATAACCCCTTCAGGGCAAAGGGCCATATAGGTATCTCTGGCAGAAGCAGAGGCACAGGGGTCACACAAGAGGTCTCTGCTTGTCTCCAGGGGGTGGCACTGAGAGGGAATCAAGTCTTCTACTGCAGAAATCTTGATAGTGTCAGTGCATATTAATGTCAGTGTTACCAGTGCTGCTGTGGAATGGTCACCTAAGCACTCCTCCTGCCAGGAGGCCGCATGGAGTTACACAACCAGCTCCCAGCGTGGCAGTCACTCTGCTCCTCTCCCTCCCTCTGCGGAGGTTTAGTTTCTGGGCAAGCCTTTTACTACCTCATCTCCTGCAACGTTTTTGTATATGTATGGAAGAACCCCCTCCTGAACTACTGATCCTCACGGTCTACCTCCATTTTGTAGGTGCATAGAAATGCATCGGTCCTGCAGTTTCTAAGACCTGCTCAGCCTGGGATGAGTAGCAAGCAACAACCATCTCAAGCAGAGGCAGGCACAACCCCATTTGGATGGGGAAAGAACTTCAGAACCTCACATCCAGTGTGTGTACATGCTATTGAAGTTGATGCTAGTGGGAAGCATCAAGTAGCTATATCAGACCAAGACAACTTTTTGCCTGTCATCTCTCAATAATGCCTTGGGGACACAGCAACAGTCACAGTAAGCAGTCAGTGTTAGGAGACAGCAGGGTTCCTGTGAGATCACAAAACACCATCAATACCTGGAGGGATGTAGAGGCTGCACCTATGAGAAGACCCAGTGACTGAGCCACCAGGGATGTCATGGTTCCCAAGGCTGCGAAGAGGACAAATCGCAGTGCATCAGAGGGCTGTGAAGTCATCCAGTACACGATGCTGCAGTAAGCCACAGGAAACATGATCTGCAAGGAGATTATGCTTGGAGTCAGTCCATTAAAGCCGAACATTTGCTCTTACTTTAAGCTAAAAACGTGGGGAGTCCTAGCTAATCCACACCTCTCAGCCTTTCCATTACGTGACAGGCATGGCTGAAGAGAATAAATATGTCTGCCACAGACAATGACCTCTATCTTACTACTTGGGCATTAGAAAACAGATTCCTTTCACTTATAGCCCTTTTCAATTCCCCTTTTGCAAATAAGCAAAGATGGTCTTCTGGCTATTAAAAAATATTGAGTCAGGTCTCGGCTTTTGTGAAGTTCTGCTGTTTACTCTTAGGGTGCTTCGGATTTGGACCAGAAGCTTCAGCATGCACTTATGAATAGTTTCTCCACTATTCAGATGGATAAAATACTAATACTATCTTCCTGCCAAGTGGAGTTGCCATGAAATTAAATGGTTCTTGTTTTATCGAAGAGCAGAGCATATACCTGAAAAGGAACATCAGCCATGGTTTTGGCGAGATAGTAGGCTTTCAAGCTGTACCAGTAGTTCAGATGCTCCCTAAGAAATACTCCCATCTCCAGAGGAACTGCAGAGAACACATATTAATAAGCTTGTCAGTGTAAAGTATTCTTGCACATAATAACATATTTTATCCATATCTAATTCTGAAATGCTGCCGTCTCGTAGTGGGATTGGAACTCGGAGGCCTTTGACAGACCAGCAATAGTTTCAGTGATTTGTAATGAAATGTAAGAGGACAGTCCTGAGAGTTGCTCACTGCCTAGGACATGTATCAGTCTACTCAGATGATCTGAACCTCCCTCAAAGCGGCTTTTTGAGAAAAAAAAATGGTGTTAAAACTTAAAGAACCTGGTTGTTCCTTTTGATCCAACAGAGAATGTAAAGTAACAGTGCTCCCAAAGAAAGTATGGAACAGTCCATACTGCAGGAGTTTGCTTCTGATACCACATGAATACACTGATCTCACACAGGAGTCATGACTTAAAAGTCTGCCATGATGGCCAACCCCCATTTATATACTGAGCATGATGGTATGGAATATTCCTTTGTCCAACTGGTTCTGTCCGTGCTCCCTCCCAGCTTCTATGGGAATCGGAAGAGGTCCTTGACTAACATAAACATTACCTAGCAACAACTAAATATGTGTTATCAACATTCCTCAACGTTCTTCCCACGCCAAATCCAAGCCACAACAGCTTCTAGAAAGAAAATTAACTCTATCCCAGCTGAAACCAGGACAGAAATTTTTACTGCTTCCCTAGAGAAATTATTACTGCTCCCCTAAGACCAACCACAAGCTCATGACACAGTTGAAATGCACTGGCACCTTAGGAGAAAGGGGAAATTCCAGTCCAGGGCTGTAATAGTGAACTATTGGCTGGTACTCACATGTGAGGACAGTTGGCATGAGCGCGGCAAACATGAGAAACAACATGGAAAAAAAGAGGAAGCCGGAGTTGCTGAGGACTTTCTTAGCTTCATTGCCAATGCCTAAGTAGAGCAAGCCGATGAGCAGTCCGATGCCAATGTGTGAGGTGATACGCAAGTGTGTCAGCACCTACGAGGCACGGAAAGAGTAGTATTTCTGATCAGGAAGTCTGGGCTCAAAAACAATGGCAATATGACTGAAATCAGACTGCGGAAAAGGAGTTATGCCCAGAAGAACTTATATAGAATTGTTCCCTTCCTACTGGCAAACTAAGCTTCAGCTAAGGAAAACTGACTGTAATGAGCTTTCCAGTGTGAATCAGGCACACGGCTACCACGGAACAGAAAATTTCTTCCTGTAAACACAGGCAGAAACTGCAAATGCTGCAACCTGAAATCTTGCTGTCTGACAATGTCATGGAGCCATTGGCCCTCATTCATCAGGAGAAGCAGACTTTCTCTCTGACTAAAAGACAAATTTCCCAAAGCAGAAGGAGGCAGAAAAGTTATTGCAAGCTTGTATAGATGAAATTAACTTAATCAGGCATAAATTAGCCTTTTGTGCCTTCTCTGCAATACAGTATTCCTACAAGAGGTATGGAAGAACAAAAGAAATAATAAAATTTGGAACAACTGCAAGCCTTTACAGTTGAGCAGGAAAAAAAACCTCAAAACCAACACTTATTCAATCTATAGTTTTCCCCTTGGTGGAGTTGAGGAGAAGACTGTATCATCCATGGTTAGTGCTCACACACCTCTGAGATATGCTCTCCACATGTACATTCTGACATTCTGATCAGCTAGCTGAGCAACATGGAGAATGTGAAGCTTCGGATTACAACAAGCATCCCACATGAACATGTCATTTTATTTTTGACCAAATATTTGGTACTAGACCAGATGTGCAAACTATGCCAGATTGCAGGAAGGCAAAATTCAACAACTGAATTAATCCTTGAATGACAAATGTACTGTAATATAAAACAGCAAGGGAGAAGAACAACTTATGACAAAGAAATATGCTGGCAAAACAACAAATGGGTGCAATATATATATGGTCTGGAAATAAGAAGATGCTTCCAGCTACTAGAATTGAACAGTTCTGCCATATCTTCCCATCCAGAGCAGTGGGGAAAACAGTTGATTGTTTTTACTATGGCATTCAATATAGCGTTTCCCTTTCTGAAAGGGAAGGAATACTGTGGTTTTCTGACAGCAGAGGCCTGGACACAATGGTCCAGTAGATTTCCTCCAAGCCTGTAGTTCTGCATGGGCATGTCTACACTGCAAGTGACAGTGTCTTAAAAAGGTACCCGCCTGGGCGCAGAGCAAAATCAGTGTAGCTGCAGCATCTGGAGCTCAGGGAAGCTCAGCTTACCCTTTCACAAGGGTAACTCACACAAGCTGAGCTCCATGTGGCTCAACTGCTTTTGGTTTCCAAACTACCTCATCAGAATCCACCATGTGCCCACCAGTATAGATATGCTGTCTGGCTTTCCCCTTTTCTAAGGACAGGTATGTCAAATTAATACATCAATATACATGAATGTATACATTGTCTTTTCCGCCCCTCACGTAAAGCACTGAAAACCTTCCAAAATGCAGAAAAAGCAGCAGATAACCCCTACTCAGATTCATCAAATTGCAAATTTGCCATGGAGAAAAGCACTCAGCCAACTAGTATGAATTACACTGCACATGGGTGAGTCCCTTGGACAGGTGTGCATACCTCATCAGAATCCACCATGTGCCCACCAGTATAGATATGCTGTCTGGCTTTCCCCTTTTCTAAGGACAGGTATGTCAAATTAATACATCAATATACATGAATGTATACATTGTCTTTTCCGCCCCTCACGTAAAGCACTGAAAACCTTCCAAAATGCAGAAAAAGCAGCAGATAACCCCTACTCAGATTCATCAAATTGCAAATTTGCCATGGAGAAAAGCACTCAGCCAACTAGTATGAATTACACTGCACATGGGTGAGTCCCTTGGACAGGTGTGCATGTAAGGTCTATTTCAGGAAACTCACCTCCTTAACTAAGGCCTGTTAACGAAGGGACAATCCTATCTAGATGACATTTCAAAGCATCACTCAGATAATGTGAATAGGCCTATCTCTTAAATTCACAAACAACTGAGCTACTTAGAGATAAGAAAAACTTTTCTAAGTAAAAAAAAAAAAAAAAAGTCCCATTGCATTTTGCTATGCAAACTAGGCAGGCAAAACATTTAATGAACTTATATGAAACCTGCAGGACCTGGGATTTTGGAGTGGGCCTTCAAGTGGGCCTTTAAGAAAAAAAGGTGAAAGCTGTATTTTTTTCCTGGGGAATGAAGAGTTTCATTATGATACTTAGTCCATCTCGATTTTAAATGTGTGAAAACAGATATGCTCCCTTTTCAAAGAAGCAAAATTTTTATTTATTGATTTTCTGTTTCACAAGGAAAAAAGAAAAATTTCAAGTATTAATCTGATACCACACTGAAATTACCATCTCAGCCACCCTGAATTTTCTGGAAAAACTTATTTTGTGGCATATCAATTCAATTTCCCACTTACTTTTCAGCAGGAAAAAAACCTATATAAGGGATTTGCCAGCACAGAGGGGATGTAGGCTTTTAGCCCAGATCTTCTGAGTTCCTCTGCAGAAAACTGTTGTTCACAACGAAGATGGTACAATTAACAGCAAGACTGAAAGATCAGTCCCTTTCCTTTGAAATTCTGTAAAATCTAAGCTGTTGGACAGGACCTTTAATGCGTATTTCACTACCTCACAACCAACTGAATGGGTACTTTGGCTACAATAGTTATTATAAAGGCAGTCTTACCGAATCCCTCATGATGGTGAGAAAAGTTCTTTTGAAGAGGATACAGAACTGGGTTAGGCAGCTGGCGGAGAAGCTGTGGCAGCCTTCTGTGGAGGAGGAATCCTGCGGAAACACATAAAAGAATAAACTTCTTTCTTTGCAGTATCTTGCTTAGTCTTCATTCACAAAACCCCACTCTCATCAGCTGAATGTGCCCAGAAACCTCCTCCATTGACCAAGGATTTAAATTCTCTTCCTCCC
Source organism: Calidris pugnax (assembly GCF_001431845.1). Classification (NCBI taxonomy): domain Eukaryota; kingdom Metazoa; phylum Chordata; class Aves; order Charadriiformes; family Scolopacidae; genus Calidris; species Calidris pugnax. The sequence goes on from NW_015090805.1 coordinate 3,485,780, forward strand.
CCCTGCCCCCAACCTCCAGCCATGCCCTTTAGTTGTGATAAACAAAATACCTCTTCAGAAGGCCGGTGCCAGAGGAAGGGATTCAACTCATTCTCCCCACCAACATCTCTCTTGTAGTCTGTGTCACACATCCTCTCCCGTACGGCCCTTACCAGACGGCCATTCTGGTCTCCATATTCACCAGATGCTACCTCCATAACTACAAAAAACAGAAAGTTATTAGTTTACAGTACTGACTAATTACAAGCCTTATTATTAGATCCCCTTGATTCTGTTGCACCGACAGAAATAGCAGTTTTGCCTAAAATAGGCTCTAAAATGCCACATGCAAATTCATATGTATACTCACATAATTTAAATGTATCTTTCTATAAATCTTCAGAGAGTTCTCTTCATCCCAGAAGTTAAATGAACTATTTTAGAGCAAAGGGGGTGAATAGGAGACGCTCTTGGTAATAAAAAATTACAAAAGTCTATTTTTGTGGTTCTTATTGCTTCTTTGGAATTAAGAAACCACAATGAAAAAAACCCTCAATGCTATTAGCTGTACAATACCACAGTGGTATTATTCAAGATAAAAAACCAGACTACTGGAGCCTCTTTGAAAAGCCACTAAGATTAATTACTCTGAAACACTATGTAATGTGTTTTATCTTTCATTTCCTGGACCTTGACTTCTGCAAGAGAGAAATATTCACTAAAGTTTACCACTAGATGGCATTCTAATTACTTTTAAAAAAAATCAGAATAATTTGATTTTTAATTTAGATACATGTATGTACACACTGACATATGTATGTAAGTACAAAAGTATAAAACACACCATGGTCCCCATTACCCTGAAGGTGCTAATCAAATACAAAATAAATTAAATAAACTATTCAAATTGTCCTTACCAAAATCTGCTGGATTGTGGTAGGTTGGACAATTCAAACCCAACTCTCTCAAGTAAGGGACTAGGTTTACCACCTTCCCACGGTAAATGCATTGACCTTGACTTAAAACATAGAGCTGAAAAACAAGGCAAAGAAAAGAAAAAAAGAAAAATGTGAACTAGCATAAAAAATTTTTGAACCTGTCACCTGTATGACAGCAACCAATGAACCTAATGACCTCTCCTTGTCCCAGTGGGAAGAACACCCTTGGCAAGATTTGTCCCCATTTACCTTTGTATGCAATTACAACTAATGGAAAATGAAATGCCTAAGGTTTGAATTCTGCAAACATTCATGCCGGGACTTAAAAGCACGTTAACACAGAAACAGAGTAATTCCAGCCCTAGACGCGTGCTGAAAACAGGCAAGAAACTGTAACAGCCAAGCCATCTAATTTCCACACATTATAGATATTTTGGGTTGGAAGACAAGGTTTGTGAATGTAGGAATGGAAGGAGAGGTGGAACAGCACAGCAATGGGAAACAGCTTGACTATTCTTACTTTTAGCCATGCTACTGACTTTAAATAAACCTCCTTGCCAGACTGGCAATCTGCAAGAGCTTGTTCACCTATGGTGTAGTGGGTTTTCTCTCAGCTCTCACATGTCTCATTCAGATCTCCCAAAAAGTATATTTAAATCTAACCTAAACCTGTACAGTCCAAATCCGGTTGTTAGGTTGGAGAAAATATTTCCAACTGACTTAATTTCAATTAATATTATTACTTCACATGAATAACTCTTCTGAATTTACACCTGTGTAGCTAGGATGAGAATGTGTAGTAGCAAGAAAGCAGCACTAAAAATCTCTTGCTCTAAATAACCTTTTCTTTACTTTACTGACAGCCCTGTGACCAGAAGCAGTGGTGGGTGAAGGCACCTTTACTTTACTGTGACCAGAAGCAGTGGTGGGTGAAGGCATGAAAATCACAAGTGTGATAATCATGGTTTCACAAACATACCAGCCAGATTCTTTAAAAACATTACATTTAGATAATGGAAACGGGCAGAGAAGAAGAAAAAAAAAACATAATAAAAAAGTATATTTTGCTCTTATTTATTTAATGGCTTTATTTGATTTGGAACCATAGACTAGAATTATTAATGTTTTTACTCGGAGAACGTAGACTTGAAAGGACAGCCTACTTAAACCACACATAAAGGGAAAGAGTTTGAGAATCATACCTGATCAAACAACTCAAACAGTTTAGCACTGGGCTGGTGAATTGTGCAAATGATGGACCTGCCACCCTGGGCTAAAGCCTTCATCAAAGAGACAACTTGAAAACATGATGCACTATCCAAGCCACTGAATAAAAGGAAAGAAGTTGTTCGTTATCCACAAGTCCATAGGCACCACCTCAAAACTAGCACATGTATTTGCTACTTCAGTCTCCCACTATTATCCTTTTATAAAGTTTCTCCGTAGCAGTTTAATTTTATCATATGCCAACCTTATGCTTGTATTTCTTCATCAGTCTTTTAATTAAGTTGGAAGCATGCCTGAGAATGAAAACTAGGAGTATTCTCAAAGCTGCCTTCAGGGACTTCTACATTTTAGGACTACAGATTTAAATGCTCCCAACTTTAATGAATAGATACATATTCATAGCTCTCCCAACCTCCTCCTAGACTGATCACAGAATTTGATTCTAAATATGCTACATTCATTATTAAAAGTCACACATTAAAATGCTTATATTCAAGCTATCTTTGCTTCAAGAAGAAAACTCATGACACAATATGAAATTAAATTCCTCTCTCTTCCTTCCTGTTTCAGTTTGTGTCTCCCTTAAAAATTACTTATAGTCCCATGGTCCAGCGGTTACAGCAGTGACCCCAGGCACTAAGTACCCAAATCAAGTTATTCCTTGGGGCCTTATTCAGTACTTACAGGCAACACAAAATGAGCCTTTTCCAAGGACTTAGAGATGAATAACCTTCCTGCAGCACTGTTCTACAATATCAAGTGGTATTTGTCTACCTTTAACTCTTGGCCATGAAGTACCTGGTTGGTTCATCAAAAAACATGACAGGAGGATTGTTCACCAGCTCCAAAGCGATGGCAAGACGCTTTCTCTGGCCTCCAGAAAGACTGCCAGTCCTTGTATTGGCACACGTCAGCAAACCGAGGGCTGTCAGGATTTCCTTTACCTAGAGGAAACACAATAATGTATGTCATTTAAATTCATTAGCACAAAAGAAAGTCTCTTTATTGATATTCATGGAGAAAGTAAACTAGCTCATGACATTGTTTCACCATCCATACGCTGAAGCCTTTTTCTGTCTAATGTAGGAAAGGTGGATCTTAAACATTTACTAGATTCAGCGGGCTTCACAGCCTACCATTGCCTATTTTGACCCAAATTCTATTCTATTCTACATCACCTGTCGCAGTATGGAAGCCTTGCTTGTGAAATGGGGTGGCAATCAGTTCTTCTATAGCACCCCTTGGATATGGCACCGACATCAAAAGAGCTTTGCAGTATGTGAGGAGTTACTGTACAGTGAAACCAAGAAGCTTCTTTCAATAGAACTTCTAGGCTGTATTTACAAGGGACTGGGAAAGTGTATAACAAAAATCAGTGATTTCGACAGAGCGATGACCTGCTCTTATCTCATCTGTTCTTCACAGTCTACTCTTTCAAGTATGGCCAGTCAGTTGCACACAGACTCTCAGATGTTTGGGATTTCCTCAGGGCACAGCCTCAGGAAGGGCACAGCTTGTCCCAGGGTCTTTGGAGCAAAAGGAGAACAATCCCAGCTGCTATGAATTTTTCTGTTTCAGTGATTGTAGATCTAGCCTGGAAGCCCTATATGAGGAAAATAGTTCTTCGGCATCAGTAAAAAAACAGATATAAAAATGGCTGAATTCAAGCTACATTGCAATTAAAAGAATAAACATTGGTTAGCTACCTCTCTCATTCAGAGGGACAAACAAACAGAACAAAACCCATCAACTCTCGTTTTCAGAGAGAAGCACCAGCCAAAACCTGACTGGAACTCAAGAAAAAAAAAGGAGAGTTTATGGCCTTTGGAAGAGGAGGCAGGCAACTTAGCAGGACTAAAAGGAGATTGTGAGGTTATGCAGGGGGAAAATTAGAAGGGCCAAAGTCCAACTAGAACTTAATCTGGCTACTGCTGTAAAAGCCAATAAAAATGTTTCTATAGATGCTAGGAGCAAAAGGAGGGCCAAGGAGATTCTTGGATCTCCTTTGTTGGATGTAGGGGAAGGATAGTGACAAAGGACAAGGGAAAGACTGAGGTACTGAATGCCTTCTTTGCTTCAGTCTTTAATAGTGAGACCAGTTGTTCCTTCCAGCCCCCTGAGTTGGAAGACAGGGATGGGGAGCTGAATGAAGCCCCCATGAGACACCAACTTAGGCAGGAGTGTTGATCTGCTTGAAGGTAGGACGGCTCTACAGAGAGATCTGGACAGGCTGGATCGATGGGCCAAGGCCAATCGTATGAAGTTCATCATGGCCAAGTGCCGGGTCTTGTACTTGGTTCACAACAGCCCCATGCAATGCTACAGGCTTGGGGAAGAGTGGCTGAAAAGCTGTCTATTGGAAAAAGACCTGGGGGCGTTGGTCAACAGCTGGCTGAATATGAGCCCGCAGTGTGCCCAGGCGGCCAAGAAGGTCCTGATGATCTTAAAGGTCTTTTCCAACCTAAATGATTCTATGACAAATACCTCCTTCCCTTTACCTGTAGGAAGGATGCTATGTGACATGGGTAGCACAATCTAGGTAAACTGGCAACATAAAGTATGGTTCACTGGAGATTTTTCACTTCTCCCTGTTTTGAACAAGCACTTGTAATCTTGCTAATGCAACTACATAAATTAATAAAATTTATCTGTGATAAACATTTACCTTACAATTTACAACAATAAAGTAAATGATCTAGTCCCGTACAAGTCAGTAACACTAACCAGAAAATGACTGCCCTTCTAATATTTGTTGAATAAATGCATACAGCAGTTTTTTCCTCAAAGAGTTGTTTATAATTACAGTGACAGTGCGAACAAGTGAATTAACTTTCTTGGCCTAACTTACTAAAGTGTAAATGAATTAAGACTTTAAAAGTACAAATAAAAGTAACAGCTGTTTCTACACAAATATATTTTCCAATAAAAAAATCTGTTTAGCATATTTTTAAAAGTATTTGAGAGAATCAAAGCAATCTTAAGCTATCAAACATATGTTGATTCCTGTAAGTTTCCCTCTCTGGAGCTCTTTCTGATTTTCAAAGGTTCTGAGACTGAAGAAATGCCAAATGTTCCAATTTGGAAATAAATATGGACAAAAGACAGTCATGAAAATGGCTGCTCTACTTTTAAACTTTCCATAGTTTTCACATTTCAGGGGAAGGGTATGCTTTTCACCAAGTGGGACTGAAGCAGTTTCACCTTTTCCTCTATAAAAATCTGCTTAAGAATCACATGCCAGTTATTGCCAGAGGCATCTTTTAAGAGAGTCCTCTGAAATGGTTAAGCCTAACAAGTCAAGTTCAGGCCTCCATCAGATAAAAAAAAAAATGATACTAGCACCTGGGGAAGAGCAGGAAGCCTCTCAGGTTCTGGCCACAAATATTTTATGTCCATGCTCCACTCCCACTCCCGTGTCCCCTCATCTCCTTCTCGCTCCTTTACAACTTGGTTTCAGTTGAGTCCTGCAAGGTGGCTTCTTCCAGTCACCTGCCTGATTTCCTAATTTGCCCACAGAGGGTGTACTCAGTGAATGCCTCTAGGAGCACAAAATGCACCAAAACAAAAATCTCACCCTTCTATTGATGAAAAAGAACGCTAAAAAATCATGGAAAGCTCAAAACTTGAATTTTGCAGGAGTAAGCAAAGCAAAATGGTATAGCTTCCTATACCAACAGCAACTCCCTTTTCATTGGTGGGACAACAGAGTTGCTAAGCCAGCAGCAGACTTGGCCAGAGTAACATACATGCCCCTAACAAAGGTAGACGGAGCAGCCAGCTTTCTTGGAAGGTAGACCTCAGTGTTAGCTACGGGGCCATGTTACCACATGAGCACCATTAGCCCTCAGCATAACTGCCACGTAACAGAGGCTTCCTCCTTCGGGAGGCAGCATATGAGAGACCCTACTGTCTCCTTGGTGGGGCTGTCTTATGCTGGACTGAAACACAGCTCAAGGCCAGCCAAAACACCTCCACTTTCTGACCTACTGTTTCACTTTTCACAACTCTCTCAACAACGAGAACCATCTCTGCTTTCACCAGTGCCATGATTTTTTTATTTATATTTAGCTGCAGGCATTATCCTCCCACTCCTTGGGCATATATGGTTTTGAAACACGCTGTGCAGCACCAAACTGTTCCACTCCTAGGCTCCGGCATACTCTGGTAACTCCACCTGAGCAGAGCCTCAGCTCTGAGTGTCCTTAGGAATACATAGGCTCAGACACTTTAAGTGAAAATAAATGTGTAGAAGGGGCACATTTTCAGCCCTTTAAAGTATAACTGAGGTAACCAAATTCAGTTGAGATAGCCACTTCATACACAAGCTAGTACATCAGGAGCCATTTAGTCTGGTCACACACCTCCAAGGTACTTTCTTTAAAGTGTGATCAGATCAAATGATGGGCAGGAATCGTGGCAATCAGATGGGTGAGAGAAGCACACTTCCTACTGCAGGTCCAGCTGGGTTATAGGTCTCCATGGACGAAAACACACCAGGACTTCTCATCCACTCAGAAAAGTTGTATGTCAGCCGCAGGCAGAAGCAGGGCACTGCAGCATATGTGCATAAGTAAATTGTGCAACTCATTGCCAGTGTTTTAAAAAGGATATGTGCATGTTTTAGCCTAGATTCCTACTCGTCCAAACCTCAGTCACTCAACACGGCTTCAAAATACATTAATCTGTATCTTAAGTGCAACTTCATTAACTTGTTCAGTGCAACAATATGCCCACCAGCATAGTCATAAGGACCAACAATTCCAAACACAAGGACAGAAGCTCAGAACTGCTGAGCTTTTCATTAGTCCTTGGAAAAATTAAGGCCTACACCCACTGTTGCCACATGTGACTGATTTCTCTCTCCACACACAAGATGTATTAGCCCTAAGACGTGCGTGTTCGTCAATCTAAGGTGCTAAGGCACATTAAATGGAATCCTACAAAACCTGTGAATTCACTTCAGAAGATCTTTTGCAATTATCTACTCAGTTGCATAATGAAAGCAACTTTCAGAGAGGCTGTAGTAAACATTCCTTCCTAATGATACCTGTTAACTTTGAGGTTTTGATTTATTCTATCATTTCAAGTCCAGTGCAATTCAATGTTAGATAAAAATGTCCACTTTCTGGAGCTCACTTCATGGACCTCTTGGGGCATCCCCCAAAATTCTGTTTGATGGACAGTATACATACCATTTCTCTTCTGCCTTCATCTTTCTCCTGAAGTTTCAGATGTGCAGATACCTGGAACGCAATACAGTGGAATTTGATTTTGAAACAGTCTGAAGCACAAGAACCAGTTACAGTGGCTGTCTCAGGCACAACAGCCCAATGTACCATTTAAACAACCTCTTTCAACCCAGTCTCAGGGAAGTTTAAGTGGAACTATAATGTTCAAACGATAAGCGTCACATATGCCTGTGCAGTAGGTAACTGAGTATAATCTGGCTTAAGCAATCACTCAAGCATCTGACAAAAAGTGCATTAGAAAGAAAGGGCATTCTGCAGAAAGAGCTTGAGATGAAGATGGGAGAGTCGTGTTTTTAGCATAGCCACTACTAGAGTAGAAGTAGCCAAGAGACCATGCTCAAGTCAAAACAGCACTTTGCAGTTGGAACATGGCACATGGGGAGAAAGGGAGAAACAAGCTTATTCAACCACCATCCAAGAAAAAAGATGGTCAAAGGCTCATTCTGTGCAGAACTGTAGGTTCCATTCTCTGAGAGGTCTACAGAGTACAGGCCTTAGATTTTTCTTCTAAATCATAATGCTGGACACAAATTGAAAACAATAAAGCTAAATAATCTCAGACAACCCCTAGAAGGATGAGCCTGAAATGGAATTCAAGTCATCATCAAAGTCCAAGCACTTACATTGAGTGGGATTAAATAGAGACAACGGCTTGTGGCATTACCAGGAGTAAGAAAATGTGCACAATACACAAAGACTCCTCCATTTTCTCCCAGCCAAATAAACTAGAGACAGACACAAAGCTCACCATCATAGCTTCCTGGACAGTCAGGTGAGGAAGCAGCATGTCATCTTGCATGATGTAGCAGGAGACTTTGCGAAAAGAACGCAGGTCACGAGGCTGTCCATTGATGAGAATTTCTCCTTTCATTCCCGTCTCTCTGAAATGAACCAAGAATATAACCAGGGGTGAATCTTGCCCCCGCTTGTACTGCCACAGCCCTCAGTATGTTGGAATTCTTAGGTAATTATTGCCCAGTATGGAATAAAACTGACACAGTGAATAGAAACTAATTTATTTCATGATTATGCTCTCTTTCATAAGAGGCTTCATGCAATTTCACTGAAAATTCTGACTCCAAGTTAGGACAAAATGTGTGCTGTCTTATATGAATGTGTGAAAAAAAACCTAAGCTATTCAAGTGATTTTTGCTAGGTTTCTTTATCCTGTTCCTTATGCCCTAATGACAACAACACAGAGACACTCTGTATTTGGCCATACAATAGGGGATTCAGGAAGATGAACCACAGTCACTTCACACATCGCAGTTTGGTCAAGAAGGCATCAACATTATGAAAGCAGCGACTAAGAAGGGTCATTTTTTTCAGTGCTTATAAAATGTGATTTAAAAATACCACAAACATAAGACACTGAGTCAGATTTGTTACACAGCTAGAAAGGAGAAATTTTTGTGTGTTTTGGACTTTAAGTTGCTTCCTATTTTTGGATCTGACTTGTTAACAGACAAATCCTAAGTGACTAGAACAGGAAAAATTGAAAAAAATATAAGCAATAAGAACCTAAGTCAAAATCTGTGAAATACCTGTTTTCTATAAACAATGGCCAAGATTTCTTCTGCTGTTGTCTCCAAGAAGCTATCAAGCTAGATGATCTTATCTTACTTGGGATTTTCATTGTTACTGACCTGTATCCTGCTAGAATGTTCATGAGCGTTGACTTCCCAGCTCCTGAAGGACCCATAATTGCAACAAGCTCTCCACTGCTGAACTTCCCTGAAATTCCTTTCAAAAGGGTCTTATAACCTGAAAGAAGAAAGAAAAGTTCACCAAACCCTTCACAGTCACGTCTGGTGGGCAATGGAAGTTTATTTCCTCTAAACGATGATGACAAAGAGGCATTAGCAGGTACCCACTAAGAGGCTGATGCTAAGATCAGCACACTGTAAAAACTATCAAAAGCCAAATTCTGAGTGGGAGTGGCAGCCTCCTCTCACTACACAAATGGTGTGGTGGGATTACAGGATTGCACACTCTTGATTTCCTCTAGGAAAACTTTCAAACAGGCCTAAGAAACCTTGCTGCCACTTGCTAAGTGTCTTCTCAGAGTATTCTACTAGGATGCTGGTGTCTCCGTTACCATATCTAATACTCCACAGCTAATGTAACTCCACAGCCTTGGAACAGACCACCCTCCAATTACTGCAGTTTCAGTGCCAAAGATCTGCCCTCTCACTAAAACAACTCCTCCTTGGAGAGTAATAGTCATGATCTAAAAACCAAAGCCCATTTGTTCATTCCCTGCTAGAAGAGGTATGACAAGAAACAGCAAAAGGAGACCTACAGGAAAAGACAGTCTGCTTCATTCTCTTATCATGAAGGCTCTCTTATCCTAAGAACCGTAAGGGCTTGTCTAGACAGTGAGACTGACCACAGTAATTCTGTAAAATAATTCCTAGGGAAATACTAATTCCAGATTAAGAACATACAGGGTTTTTTACCCATTTAGCTTAATCCACTTCACAAGATCATGCCACAATAAATATCTCCTGGGACAAAGGTTTTCTAGTGTTCTAGAACCACAACACCAACTTAGTATCTCACCTTATTCCTTAATAAATTACCTTGGCCAGTGAAACTTATTTTAAAGCCCCAGACTCCATGTTACTCTACGTGTAAGAAAATTGGGACTCCAATGAGAATTCCAGATTTTCGCTTAGTTGTATACACTTTATCCTGCCTGATTCCCATTTTAAGGCGTAACAACCGGGTGAGGAGGGTGGAGAGAGCCCTGATCGACATTTAAAATTTTCAGGATCGCTCTCCCTTTTATTATTTTGTTTGCTTATTTCAATTTAATTACCGGTGCTTTTAGTTAAAACTTCTTCTAGTCAAAAAAATGTTAAGTAAGGTGTCAACAAACAATCTTATGCATTGAAAATGTTTCTGTAATTAAATTAAAACCAAAACAGAAGGGTGGGAGATCGATTCACGTACAGTGTTGGGATGTGGCAATCCATTTTGCCATACTGGTGTATATGCAGGCAGCATTTATAAACCTGATGTAAACTACTCCAGCATTGTAATTATCATTAATATAAGCTGTAGCTGGAACACTTAAATGCTGTAAAAAAACCACCTTGTCTGCAAGCTCCTAGAAAATGAATGGCAAATTATCTTCTCTTTCCTCCTAACTCCTTCATTTCTTGGTTTCCTTTATCCCCGCTTAGCATTCTCTTTACATCTCCTTCTTTTCTCTAGTCTACATTCACACCCTTTCAATGCCACAGAGAGCAAACTTTTGCACAAAAACATTAATGTCATGCTGCCATGGGACCTCCCAAATCCACAGCCAATACTCTTCTCCAAGCTGTCCCCAGCCCAGGAGAAAAGCAGTAGCCGTAAAATCTCTCTCTAGAAATATTTGGTTCTGCCATTTTCATGGCAAACGTCCTAGAAAATGTAACTGACCAAATGTACCAAAATAACAGCTTGCTCGAGTGCCTTTTTTAAACAGGCCAGCAATTTTTCACTCTAAAATTTTGTCCTGGGCCTGAAAGAAACAACTTGTTATAGAAGCTGTAAGATATAACAGGTATGAAAACAGTGCCTGTTCATGGAGCAAGCCCTAAGAACAAAAGCAATGACAATCTATTGAAAGGAAAAACTGCTTTGAAGAGAGAAATCCACAGCGCACTGACAAGGTCTAACAAGCTTGTTCCTCATGCCAATGTCACCACCTTTTGGAAATCAACATTTGAAGGAAAAGCACAAGGAAGAGATAAGACCTTTCACACATGACAATATTTACGTAATGGGATCTATAGAAACAACGTACTTCATACTATCCCTTAAATGTAATAAAAGCCAGCTACCTCCCAGGCCTCATACGGAATTTGTAAGGAACTCAAACACCAGACTTTACCGCTATTTATTTGCATTATGCACACACCCACAAGTTACATCCAGTTGGAAAACTCTTTTTCACTCCGGTCAAAAGGTGGCCAAGTTGGCCTGTTGTTAACTTCCACTGGGACAGGAATTCCTTCACCGAGTCCCACACGTAGTGCACTCACTGGTGTCCCTCTCTATTCCGTCTGCCCCACAAGGCAGTTCAACATGACAGAACATCACGTGGCAACCTCACTACTACAATCTCTATTGTACAGGCTTGTTCTGACCCAGATTTCCAGGGCAAAGGGTTCTTGTCAGAGTTCTGTAACAGTCAGCCCATCATGAGTGCCAAGATCAGGACAGTAAATATTGCACAAACTTATAGGGAAGCGTAAATAATGTGTACAGCCATGAACACTGAAGGAGGTAAAATACATGCCCATCATCTGAAAACGTCTCAACATATGCACAATTACCTAAAATTGAAGCCCTTTCTCTTACTATATATGACTGCGAGACCTCACGTTACATCCATTAAAGTCACTTTTCCAAACACCATTTCACAAATGATAATCAGTTTATCTTTAATTGCAATATCTTCCCCCTCGTTACCTGCACTTGTTTCTGCCCCTCTGATGCAGATCTCCATTTTAAGTATCCTGCACACCATGTTAAACCAGAGCAGGACACATCTCTGCAACTCATTTGCAAAACAGTAGAGGAATATGATTTAAGGAGAGATAGAAAAAACTATGAATTTCAGATCAGGATCCCAATCATTGGCATTTAAAGTTGCTACAAACTCAAAACCATTTCTTCTTTTGACTGGAAGCACATAAGAAGCCTTTCTATTACAAAGGTTAATTTAGCAAACCCGCAAAAAGATTTGACACTGTAGCAATAGCGTGGTGCCCAGTATAATCCTTTATAAGGAATTAAAGTCCATAAGTAACTACAGTCTTCTCTTTCAGAATATTGAGGCTAATCTTTAACTGAATCAGTTGACCTAAAACTTCTATATTGGGCCACATGTCTTTCACGAGAAACAGATTATGCATTTGGAGGGGATTGTATTGTTACAGTACAGGGACTGTTTCACATCCATCCCGTATATTAGGAATTTCTGACCACCTTCAATCCCGGTTTATCTGACCTACCTCATTTTCCTTAGATGACCAGTTCATGATCCATACAGCAACGAGTGCCCATACACCAGCGCTTAATGAAAGACTGAACCTCAAAGCAAACTCACCCCAAGCCTGATGCATATTGTGGGCCACTCACTACAGCGGCCATCGCCTTTTGGACTGGACTTACATTAAGACCAAGTTTAGCATCATGATTTTCGGGTGTTTCTCTTAAAACTGCTTCGATTTGCAATGGAAAATAGCTTGGATCCTTTCAGTTTTCCAGTGTCCCCTCCTGGAGTTACTGCAACTTCATCCTTGAAAATATATTTAGGGGCTGATGCCCAGGGTAATCCAAATACCAGTTTACAAGAACTACTTAAAACACCAATTTGTCAACAGGACATTAATGTACCATCACCAACCAGAACAAGCACTCAGCAACTTTCTCTGTCCAACCCACTAAAAGCAGAACACAGAAACTACGAAATCAAAACTGAAAGAGAAAATTCAAGCGATGCAAAAACTTTTGGTGTTAATTTCACCTCACCTTACATTCCAGAGTTCCACTGCTTCTCCCAGAGAAGCGAAATAGAATCATGGAATCATGGAATGGTTAGAGTTGGAGGGGACCTTAAAGATCACGGAGTTCCAACCCCCCTGCCATGGGCAGGGACACCCCCCACCAGACCAGGTTGCTCAAAGCCCCATCCAGCCTGGCCTTGAACACCTCCAAGGTGTGTTTCATTTCCCTGTATTAGGATTTCCCATGGGAAGCAAACTCCAGGCACTGTGACACTGGACCAGATTCGCAGCCAGAAACACATGACCAGCCTGAACAGACCCCCATTCAAGAGGCGGATTTCCCTCCCCCCCTGGCTGCAGCACAAAGCCCCACAGCAGCCCCTTGTTTAATGAGCTGATCGAGGGTGACCTCTTGTACCGATGAAGATGGCAGGGGAGCTCCTGTTGCTCAAGTCACCAAAATTTTTGCTAGTGGATTCAGCAAGGGAGAAACGCGTTGATGGATTTATCTGCTTCCTTGTGGATTCTACAAGGATTTCTGGGGAGATTTGCTTTTTTCACTCTCACAATAATTATGATTAATCTGAAAAGAAGCAAGCCACCTCCTCCCCATGCTTAGGGTAGGAGCGCATGCTTCAGAATGTGTCTGAATCAGCACCAAAAAAACACAACCAAAACTCACTCCTACCCTTACAGTGCGTTTCCTCAGGTAAATACCACCTCTAGGCTTTTGACTAAAATGCTTCATTCATTTGCATTTCATTGCCAGTAACACACTCATGTGGTACTCAGAGAAATGTCACACAGAATCCTAGAAGTTTCCAGGCGTTGTAGCCTAATTCTGCATCCAGTAGGCACCAAGAGCCCTTCTCAGGTCCCAGGTGAGCACAGCAGGCTTTCCCGGCTCGCTGCAATTAGAGCAGGGTTTGCCCTTCCTAATAAATCTGAACTGTTTTCTCTTTCACCGCAAGCTCTTCTGAAGGTAGGAAATAGCTGCTGGCACCCTGAAGTACCACTGGCATGAAACTGCTCAAACGTTTCTCAGAAAATTCACTGTAGTAAACAGATAATGTAGGAAATTTCACCTCAGAGTTTGGCAAAATTATAAATGACTGAAAAACAATCACAAGCAGCATTTTGCACTTAAAAGGCAAAATCAAAAGCAACATAACCTGCTCTTTCCACACTTCCTACCTGCAGCCAGGTAGAACTCCATCATTTCTTAATTAAAATTTTTTATACAAGTACTATATTTTGTCTTTTTGTGCTGCTTTTCTAAATAGGATGTGATTTTTCAAAAACCTCCAGCTGGAAATATAGAAGAGACTCAGGTAAGTACTGTATTACTGACCTGCCTCACTTAAATACCTTCAACAAGCAATACATTTTTTTAAGCAGCAATTTAAATACACAATTCATTTACAGTACCATCAATCAAATTGCTCGTTAAATCGTAAGAAGAAACCAGGGCCATCTCTTGGCACTGTATACTGACCCTGTTCCATTAAAGAAACTCCATTGGATTTTCCTATTCTATTCTAAAATTTATAGGCTTAATTCTCCTGTCATCTCCTCTTGTTTCAATCAAAAAAAGTATGCCAACATCCAGGGAATTCTCCACCACAAAACCTGAATAAGGGAAGGGGAACCAAGGTGCCACATCCACACCTTTCGCTGTGAGGCAGGAGTAGGGAGTCTTCTATTATGGAAAAATGCTCCTTGCAAATCTGTGACTTTGCTGCTGTCCCCAGACCCACCATACCCACACTTCCATGGCTCACGACCATTCCCTTCATCACCTACTGTGCATCAACACAAGTAAGGGAAGAAACAAAATAAACAGGTCACGTGTCATATTGAAAGGAAAGTTAATGACTTAAGCATGAAAGAAAGAGCTTGCAGAGGTCCATCCAGGCATGGAAAACATCCTCATGATATCTGGCAGACATTTCATTTGTAGACTCTTTAGATTCGTATCAGAAAACTGAACAGCTGGGGAATGCTGGCAGAAACTCGACAGAGAAGCACAAGATGAGAAACACACACACACACACAGAGATAACAGCTGAAGGCCAGATTTACACTAGAAACATTTGTAGATGTAAAAATACATTAGCTAGGCAACATATTTCTTTATCATTTTTGCACCAGCAAAAAGTCTTTTCCGTACACCTAGATGTAAATATATCAACAAAAACTCCTCTTGTCTCGTTCTCCTCGATCCATTATTCACTTTCTGCATCTCAGCCCTTGTTCTCCTTCCTTAGAAGAAGCCACTGTCATTGCAAAACATTGACATGTTTACTGCTGCTAGAGACTACACCGACCTGCTTCATCTAACCGAGTTTTATCCCTGCAGGGGAGGGGTGAGCAAGAAGCGGCAGCACAGAGACTCCTGTGAAGTTCCTGGAGAAAGCTACCCCATATCGCAGCCCCATGGATTCTCCCTCGGTCTCCTGGTGCTTTATTTCCTCTGCTCTGACCCTGCACTGGGGGAGCACCTTCCTGAACCCCAGAAGCAAGTATGCACTTAGGGCAGACCAGCAGGTTGGCACTGCAGAGCACTGAGGGGCAGTGACAGTAAATATCTTGCATTTATTGTGCTACTTTCTGGAGCGCACGGTCAGGAGCACGTAGTCTGTCTGCACATGAAAAGAGGTGCGGGTTCCTCTTACTTGCACATAAATAACATAATTGTGCGTGTAAATTAGTTCCTGATGATTTACAGTTCCAATTTACAACTTGGCAGCCACACAGCCATCCAGTTTGTGCATGTAATCACGACAGTCGTACACACACCAGGAGACGTGTGGAGCGACTAGTAGCTATTGCAAGGCGGTGGCCCAGTTTCTGGGTTTGGGGCTGTCTGGAGCATATAGTTTCAGAAGCAGCAATAGAAGATGAAGTTACTACTGAAGTGGGCGCTGTTATTCTACCCCTTCTTCCCAGGACACCTTCCCATCACTTTTCCTGAGATGGTCTTCAAGTGCACCTACACAACCAGTGAGGACAGAAAGCCCGTCCACCTGGAAACTGTTCCTGAGAAATTAAGAACAAAGAGGACTTGGTTTTTTTTCAGCTGCATGCCAGGACGAGACTGTGTGGGTCACAAGCAAGGTGAGGAGCTGGGACGGCCCCTTCGGCCTCTAGGGACCTTCCAGCAGTTTGTGTCACCCAGGAATCCGTCCCTTAAGATACCTTTTCTTGTCCATTCTGAAATACAAACAGGGCTTACAGGTTAAATGAAATTACCCCTTATGCATAATTCATGCTGGGCCATTCAAACCATTTCATTCCAAAATGGACCACTTGTTTGCTTAATTTTAGTATAAAACAAAAATTAAAACACTTCCCAACCATAAGATGAAGATACCTTTTCTAGGGTATCTTCAGGTACCCTTTCCTAGGGGCTTTTCACCTAAATGAAAGTCAGTTCAAAGCCAGGGTGTTTCCATAAATCGGCGTATTGTCAGGGAGATGTTTTCCCTGTATTTCTAATTCTGATACGGACCAGCCAGGGCATCGTGTTGCCCACTCACTGGAGTACAGAATGCTTTCCTCTCAGTGGTATAGACAGGGTTTATTAATGTTTAAGAGTTTGTAAATTCTCAGATAAGAAGGATTATCTGTATCAGTTGACAATTATTTAAATATTCTGAATTAAAAAAAAAACACTTTTGATGGGGATTATTTAAATGGACATTTTTTTCCCAAGATGCCCACTGAGCTCAAAGAGGCTTAAGTTTAAAGTGAGTTACAGGTACCAACACTTGGGAAGAGGCATCTTCTTACTTCCAGAAAGCATGTGGGACAGAAATAGCTTTCCTGACAAACACAGTGAATAAATATATTGCTTTAATAATAGGAACTTCCCTAATTGTACATTGGCCTGAACTGTGAAGCCTGGAGGGCAGAGTCACACTAGAAATAATAAACATGATTAAGTTTAACTCTCTACCAAATACAACCTATATGTAAACTCACAGGTCATTGGCTCAGGGCTTCCACCATCATTTGTGTATCACAAGGGAATAAACCTTTTAATTTTTCCACTTTAGCTTTAGAATTCACACATCCATATATTTTTATTAGATTCACATATCTCTCAGGGATGTAGAACAATAGGATTTTCCATTGTCTAAGCTCTGAGCCCTGCTTTAGGACAATTAACGGAATTTACAATTGTAATGCATTCTTGCACCTTGCCTCAGAGAAACGACCTTCGTTATGTAAATGTCTATAAAACAGCATGCCAGGCACCAAAACATCAAGACAGAGAGGGCAGAAAAGCTAAGCGAGTGCTTGAAGTAACCAAATCAAATTCCGTTACCTCAAAGTCCTTTCCAACTCAGAAATGGGGAATCCATTCCTCTCAATCTAAAAACACTGTAAGTCTTTAATGCTTTACAAAAAGAAGGAAAAGGAAAAGGAGAAGGAGAAGGAGAAGGAGAAAAGGAGAAGGAGAAGGAGGAGAAGGAGAAGGAGAAGGAGGAGAAGGAGAAGGAGAAGGAGAAGGAGGAGGAGAAAAGGAGAAGGGAAAGAAAAAGAGAAAGAAAAGGAGAAAGAGAAAGAGAAACAAAAGAAAAAGAAAAAGAAAAAGAAAAAGAAAAAGAAAAAGAAAAAGAAAAAGAAAAAGAAAAAGAAAAAGAAAAAGAAAAAGAAAAAGAAAAAGAAAAAGAAAAAGAAAAAGAAAAAGAAAAAGAAAAAGAAAAAGAAAAAGAAAAAGAAAAAGAAAAAGAAAAAGAAAAAGAGGAAAAAAAAGAAAAAAGGAAAAAAAATAAAAAAAGAAAAAAATTCACCCTGGTCAGCAAAGCTCTTTGTTTGTGGTGGACTAAACTGCATTTCTTAATATAGCTTGCAATGAGGCCTTCTTAAACATACTGTTCTTGATCCACAGCTGATTCCCCACTTAGTGATCATGGGACGGATTATTCATAACTCAGATGGAGAGCTTAGCCCATGCTCACAACAAGCCTTGTAGCGTTCAATCTACCTAATTTTGTACATCCCAAAGTTTGTCGTTTAACCTAAATTCATTGTTTAAGACCCATAAATTACTAATAGAGAGAAACAAGCACATCTAACAGGTAATTAATTCTACCTATTTTGCACTCCTTTTCCGGGAAGGCATAAATAACCCTCTGGAAGTGCATCTTTCTCTTAACTATAGTGGGAGTTCAGGACAATTAGCTTAGAATAGACACCAAACCCCTAGATGCTGTGACAAATCTCATCCTTTGACAACAGAATCATGGCTGATTTTCATATCAGTCACAAATAAAATGGATATCAAGGCATTTTCTGTGTTTTTTTAAATGTCAATTTGATTGTGGTCACTCGCACGACTGCAGTAATTAAGCACACAAACCACACACTGAAAAATCTTCAAGCTGGATTGGCACTCCACACGTTCAGATGCTTCCTACAAAACGTATCAAGAAGAGCATCCTGCCCATGTTCAGGATGTACAAATGTATCACACATTGTGTTTTTACTTTACCGTTAGTATTTAGCACTTTGCACTCTGTTAACTAGGGACAGACTATGGATTTTTGCTTCAAGCTATCTACTAGCTCAAGAAGCTATCTACTAGCACAAGCTACCACTGTGGTGGTAGCTCTTGGTTCAAACTTAACCAGAAAATGTCAAAGCCTGAAAAATCCAAATGTGCTTTGGAAGATTAGATCTTAATCAAAAGCTAAACGTTTAAGGACAAACTTTAAAGCAGTTTTTGAATTTTGTTGGTGTGGTTGCCTAAGATTTGACTTCTATCAGCGCTCCTCCTTTGTGCTAAACATACCAGTTAACTTCCTTCTGTGGCAAGTCAGTAAAACATACAGGAAACTGGAGCCTAAAGGGAAAATCATGAGCCCCCAAGCCAAGATTTATGACATGAAATCCCTACCTACTGTAGGCCATATTGCATAATAAAAGAGAATGTGTTGAAGAGAAGGTAGCAATCCAGATGAGGAATTGAGTTCTAGCAGAGGGAGAATCTTAAACCAAACTGTAGATTATAAAGAATGTGAAAAATCCTTTTAATTTCATTGTACTCTCAGATCCCTGGACTAGATATTAAACTTATGCAAGACATTGGATCTGACAGTCCACGTTGTGCAGTCAAACAAAAAAAGCCCTGACTAAGTAAAGATTTCACTCTTTTGAAACTTGGAAATAAGAGCTGCGTGCACCATGCTCTTTCTCTATTGCGCAGGCTGCTCATCGCATTATTTTAGTATCTGAATACTGCTTTTCCTCAGAAAAAGCTAATTAGATATGACAGTCTGTTGGGCTGCAAGCTCTGCAACTCCCTAATTCTGAGTTTGCAGTAAGAGACTATACAACCTCACTCACCTTATCTGGCTGTATCACATCTCCTGACCAAGCAATGTTTCTCTATAAACAAGATGGCTTTTACAGACACAGAACCCGTACCAGCAAGTAACAGGAGCCTGAAGTGCTTGCAGGCGGACGTGGAATTTAACAGACTTTCTTGAAAAATGCATTCCTCCAACAGCAGGGAGGAGCAGAACAGGAGTCAGCAGCATCATGGGCACACCTCCTTCCTCCAGCAACTATTGATGACGCCTCCCCATCGTGCTGTGAGACAAATGGGGTTCATGCCAGCCCCCACTTACAGTCTATGCTCTTTATGGTTACGATCAAGCAGAGCTGAAGTACCTAAGTGACCCGTCGATGCAACCTGAGCCAGTAACAGGCCCAGGTAACTACCAGACATCCTTCTTGTGAAGAAACACCTCATATTGGTTGATACTAGTCCTACTGGAAGAGCTGCTCTGAGCCTCTCCTTGTATTCATCTTTTCTGCATAGCTCCCTTTATCTGCTCCTACAGCAAGGTTACAGCCTTCCTCGGAGGTTTACAGGATGATTATTACAATTATGTATGGCTCCTGCCTGTTAATTCTAATCAGATACATCCACGGCAAGATTCAGTTCTTGTCGGTTTCTCTGTTGAATGTTTCTGCCCGAGAGAGCTAAAGCTGTTCATCTGCCACACGCATGCACATGGAGCCATATGCCTGCAACTGAGGATAGGGAATGACAATTAAATAGGTCAATGAACGAAAGTAACCTTCGCACATGAATGCAAATAAATCTGTACTTGCAACAAGACCTGATGGCTTCAGAAGCAGTATTTACATGTTGAAGCATTTGGAGATCTGGGGCATATCTTGTACTTTGCCTGCACAGAAAATAGCTACCCTAATTTATCTTCAACCCTTAGGAAACATGAAAGGGGAAAAAAATAAAACATGTATGAATGACGCACAGCTTCATCTTTCTTCTGAATCTAGTGGAAATGTCTTTTCAAAGCAATATCCATAGCCTAATCCTTGTTTGATAATTGCTTTCTGCTGCCTTTTTTTTAATTGCCTTTGTTTCTGTTACTTAAGCACACAAGAAAGGTCTTTCCTGACAAAAGAAGAGCCAACACAATTTGAAATGAAAAGGCTGACACATTCCCTTGAGTGACAAACTGAAGTCACGAGCCTGATACATACGTTTAGAGATGAAAGCTGTTTACGTATGCCACTCAGGCAGAAAGCAATTTCTCATAATTGCAGTACCTTTATACCTCAAAGTACAAATAGTATTATTCAGTCTTACAAACAGAGAAAACTCGAACCCTTCCCAAAAACCCTTCCCTTTTGAAAAAATTTTCAAATAGGCAATATTCCGTAACAGCCCAGCAGCAGTTATGAACTGAACTGCCCCATCTGCCTGATGCCCAGCGGCAGTTATGAACTGAACTGCCCCATCTGCCTTCATTTCCAAGTGCAGATCCAGCTGGGTCTCTCCGTAACAAGGGAAACTGAAACCCTTCCTGCTTCTGAGAAGCCTGCTTTGGGGTTCCTGTGTTGACGTTCAAGAGTCACCACATTTTTTTACTGCTGTGATCTTCCTTCCTCCTCCCAGCCTCTCCCCACCCACACACACACAGAGCAAGAAAGCGGGAAGGGGAAAAAAGCAGAAGTAAAAAACTTTGGCTCTCTCCTCCTACCTAACTCTGAAAGGCCCTGGGGCTTTCTAGAGTTCCAGCAGAAGCAGCTGAAGTTATCCAGCACCTCTTTCCTCCAAGCTGGGCATGACGGCAATATCTAGCCCGAAGAGCTTGGTGTGTAAAGAATAGCTTTCCCTAATACTTGTGTGTACATCTTTATCACAAACTCTATGTTAAACTGGAATGTGAGGAAATCTCTCCTGAAGAGGAAAAAAAAGTACCTTCTCCCAGACTATTAGAAACAAGAGTCATTGTTTAAGACACAGACTTCTGCAATGATTTAAATGCTCACAAGACAACATTTTGTCCCTAGCCCTTCCAGACACAGCAAGCCACACGTCTTCAATTTTGGAAAATGTTTTCAGTCTGGCCACTGCAATTTAAAAGCTGCCACACTGTTTGACCTTTAAAAAAAAAAAATCACAGTTCACAAGTCAGCTTCAATCACTCAAAGTATTACGTTTGACTCCAAAAAAAAAGCAGTTCTTCACAGCACTCCAATTCAACTGCAACAGAGACGACAGTTTGTTGCAGGAACTTCCTCTGAAGAACAGGCAACTGCCGAGCACTTTGGCCGTCTGACCTTCTGAACAACTTCCTGCACATCCTTCCCCTGCCTCTTCCCATCCCCTCAAACCAACTCTGCACTGCAAATCACAGCCAGCACCTCCACCTCCTCACGTTCTCAGCGCTCCCCTCCCATTCTCTCCCACGAGCAGGCTGAGGAACACGTGGAGCCAGGAGGACACTTTGAAACACACACAGAGGCAAATATCAGAGGTGTTTTAAAAAGTAAATTTTAAACTCATGCATTGAGTCCTTAATTCTACTACGTACACTCGAGAGCAGAGACATAGATGGAAACTTCAGCGATTGGCCTCCAAAACTCAAAGAGCTCAGTGAATGAGAGGAAGAGTCATGTTCAGAACAACCGCTAAGGCTGAAGAAGCTCCTAAAGCAGCAGGACATCCCTGTGGCCAGCCATACGGATGGCTGAAACATGGGTCCTGGCAAACTTCTATTTTCAGAAATAGACATACTGTTTCTTCCAATTTCTCCTCAACATTCCCAAGACTTTCACGAAATAGAAACACAGGGCTATATATTCACTTTATTCTAGCACTAATCTAGTAACAGATATAACCTATGATCCTGATCATAAAAATAAAGGAAAACCTGAAGTGTGTGCAGAAATAAACCCTAGTTTACCTCCAGTCCTTGCATTTCACTTAGAACAACTGTGTTTTTATCTCTCTTCTTGAATATTTACCCTAACGAAGTTGCCCAAATTAAAATACTTTTCGTTGTCAGCAAACTAAATATAAAATCCTCTAAACACCACTGAACTAATTATCATCTTCTGTAGCATGTCAGTGCTGAATATGTTACAAACAAAACCCACTGCACAGGGCACTGCTGCTTCTGGAATGAAAATGAGTGAGAATGAGCGCCTTTCGGCAGTCTCATTTCTGCTTTTTTCGCAATTCGGAACTGGAGAAGTTGGCAGCCTTGTGGGGATGCACATCCATTGAACTACCATAAACTACTAAATTTCCACCTGTTTTAAAAAGCTCCAGCTGACCTACGTTTTCTATTATGGACTAAGCTTAAGTTGGTAAGAGTAGCACCAACAGAGCTCGACTCTTGCTGCTAACCATATATCCTAAACAATTAAATGTTTTATCAGCAATATGTCCCATGTAAAGACGAGAGTTTTCAAGAGGAAAACTCTTTGACATTTCACACACAAAACAGAAATAACGATTTGACAGCTGCACTTAGATTGCAAGTATCATCAAATTGACTTTTATGTCACATACTAAAAAAAATTTCAAATGTGCACATTAAAATTATTTGAAATTTGAAAAAAAGGCTAATGAACTTTAATTCACGAGTTCAGGACATGCTAAACAAGGCATCAGAATCATTCAGCATTTTGGAAATCCTGCCTTTTCTGAATTATTCTTTAATTCACAAGTTCAGGACCTGCTAAAACAAGGCATCAGAATCATTCAACATTTTGGAAATCCTGCCTTTTCTGAATTATCTACAAAATTATTAGTAAAGCAAGTTGGGAAGCAGTAACTCATTTCACAAAAGCATGATTTCCACCTCAAGTTTCCATTTTGTTCTCTATTCTGAGGCATAGAAAAAACTCAAATTTTGTTTGGTTAGTTTTTTTACAAACCACTAACATGTCATTCCAGAGGCTTTTTGTTTGGTTGGTTTTCTTTACAAACCACTAACATGTCATTCCAGAGGTCAGTGGGACACACTGAGATGGACGTGAACCAAGTCTAAGTCCTTGAGCTAGACCAAGAATTCCAGCTTGGGTCTCTTACACTTTCAGGTGCCTGGTCATCAGCCCAGTTGGGTTTTCTCTCTTCCGAACTAGAAAGTCTTTGACCTAAAAAACCTCCATCAAAAAGTAGTGAGAAAAATGTAGCAAAGAAACAACATTTCTAGGTCAGTGGGACACACTGAGATGGACGTGAACCAAGTCTAAGTCCTTGAGCTAGACCAAGAATTCCAGCTTGGGTCTCTTACACTTTCAGGTGCCTGGTCATCAGCCCAGTTGGGTTTTCTCTCTTCCGAACTAGAAAGTCTTTGACCTAAAAAACCTCCATCAAAAAGTAGTGAGAAAAATGTAGCAAAGAAACAACATTTCTACTCTGATGCACTACCATTTTGGAACAAAAAGAAGATATTGAAATTTTCCAGAGGGATTTTCACTATAGCCTCATCAGGACACCCTTTCTGTTAACAGTCCTCGCACTTATACTTTATCTCTGCATTAGTTCATTTCCCAGTAACACCTGTAACTTCTTTTGACACTTTTTGTCCTTCTTTACAGTTACCTTATTCAACTGTTCAATGAAAAGGCAAGAGATAAACTATGGACAGACTCAAGCTGGATGTCGACTGATCCAACTGGTCTACTGGGACAGGAAAAATTTGGTAGTGAAAGCAGTTGCTTCCTCCACAAATTGGAACTCCATCAAAAGAAATTAGCTATGCTAATGGTCTGACGACTCATGTATACCACTAATAAGGGAGACTCACATACAGAGTGTTGGTCTTCTCACATTCTTTTAATTAGATTTCCCTGTAAACCATATTCCAAAGTACATTTGGTTTCCGAAGTCGAGACATGTTTCCATTCACAACGTGTTTCCACCAACTAAACTGACAATAACATTTCAAAACAATGCCGGCTGGATATGTTACCAGAAAATTAAACCTGAATTGTCTCTTGAGGTTTCTTTATTCTCTTACTGTATGGCTTCTATATGACTGGTCTACCTATGTTTAACATACTTCTGTAAGACATTTATCTATGCTACCTATTAACACACTAGTACACACAGGAAGGAAAAAGGGAGATAAGAGTCCAGGCTGTTTACATGGCTTTCCTCCCAAATGCTAGCACTTTAAATGAAATAATGAAGCGACACCATTAGAACAATAAATATCCATGTCACCTCAAAACACATGCTTTGATCCTAACAACCCCAGGCACTCTCCGGGCTCAGCTCCTGTAGAACAGCATGGAACCACTAAAATCAATACAGCAGCACAGATTTGTGCTAGTTCAGTAGGTGACACAGGCTGAGGGATCGAAAGTGGGGATTCACAACCATCTAGGCACACAGCAGTATCGCAAGACTCAAAGACTGGAACATGGAAACCTTCTACATAGGTATACTGATATATCAGGAACTCAGAAACTCAGGGAGGGATTTCTTTTAACTGTCTGCAAACAACTACAATGAAAACATTTGCATGTGTGCTATTCTACTGGGTCTGGCTGGAGTTAATTTTCTTCAGAGCAGCTGATATGGCACTGTGTTTTGGATCTGTGACAAAAGCAATGTTGATAACACACTGTGTTTTGGCTATTGCTGAGCAGTGTTTGCACAGAGTCATGGCTTTCTTTTTTTAGAGTAAACTGGGGTGCTCAAGAAGCCGGGACAGCTTACCGAAGGGATATCCCACACCATACGACATTGTGCTCAGCAATAAAAGCTGGGGAAAAGAAGAGGATGGGGAGGGGGGAATGCTTGGGGTTACGGCATCTATCTTCCCAAGTGACCCTTCCACATGCTGAGGACCCACATTTCAGAAAGTGGCTAAACATCTGCCTGCTGATGGGCAGCAGTGAATGAACTCCTTATTTCACCTTGCTTGTGCTCGTAGCTTTGATTCGCTTATTAAACTGCCCTTATCTCAATCCATGAGTTTTCAGCTTTTGCTCTTCTGATTCTCTCCCCTTTTCTGGCGGGGGGTGCAGCTGTGTTGGTGCTCACCTGCTGCCCAGGGCCACCCCACCACAGCTATTTCTCCTAGTAAATGTGCAGAAAGAGTCACTGGTTTGGCTTGTTGAAGTAACTATACACCATTGACCACGAGTGAAATCTCTTGGCTATACTGAGAGCCTAGGTCACTGTCTAGCTTGGGCACAGCCTCGTACACAGAAGAAGCCCACATGGACTCAGAGGAATCAGACTCTCATGCCTGGCTCTCATTGCTATGAGATGCCTGAAGGAAAATGTGGCTTGCTGTCTATTAGGTACAACCGCTCATGCAATCCGTGTTTTTAAAAGTATCTGATATACCTAATACAAAATCTCATTGCGAGGTGAGCAGCTTCATTACACGCAGTGATAGGGCAATTGCAGCCTGCTGGGCTACAGACAGTCCTTTGGGCAGTGCACTCAGTGCCATACTTACAGGAGATGCACAAGTTCAAAGTCTGCATGCAACTTCTTCTAAACGTATGTGACAGGTCAAGAGAAAGCAATGACAGCTGTAGCCCGTGTGCAAATGGAAAAATAAGCACAACTCTAACATTGTTGGTCTTCACTTCAGTGCTAGCTAAATGCCTTTGATCCTTACGTGGAAGTGGTGAATGCACCACCTGTGTCTTTGTGCCAACAGGTGAGATTACATTATGCTGACAGGGGCTGCAACAACCCGGGTAACGGCACAAGTACAGAACATTGCTCTGTCATCAGATCACAACATTTTGAAAATATTACTACTTTTTAAAATTTCTGTATGTATGTGTTAAAACTGAGTCACCACTCCACTTCCAACAAAGACTTGAGTGAAACCCAACAAACCACTTTCAAGCTCTGCTATCTGCCCCTAACCTACAAGCCTCCACTTCTCTATTTGCAGTATTTATGAGAGTTCTTCTGTATTATATGGTTGTTGTTATTGTTACCACAGTAGCCTCTACATGCCTTGGTCAGATTCATAGTCCCATGTTCCTAGTCAACTGATATCAAATATTAAGATCTTGAAGCAAGGACAGATCTACTTCATTCTTCTCTCCCACACTCTCCATTTATTTGCTAATGATAAATTGTCCCAATACAATGAAAGGGTTTGCTACAGTATGTTTTCCTACAAGGATCCAAAGCACACCAGGATTAGCTTCATATAGAGTGGTAAACTCAGAACTTAATCAAACCCACTTTGGCTTTGCCCACAAGTCCCACCATCTGTTATGTTAGAAGAATGCCTGGGCAAACTGCACACGAAGTGCTCTTCTGGAGGCATGTTTGCCAAACCCAAAGCAGAAGGTCATTTTACAATGGATACAGAACCAAAATCACAGAATCAGGCATAGGTCCCAACATATATAAACCCCAAGAACAGGACCTAAAAATTGTGTAGCAACTGCAGTATCTCCATATATTTAGGCAATCTTGGCCATTTTCTACAGTGAGGCAGAGCAACTACTGGGTGACAAGAGTCCTTGTTCATGTAAAGGACCTTTTCTGACAACTGGGAAGAATTCCCTGCTCCCTCCCATCCCCTTTCCATCCAGCTTATCTGAACCACGGCTCCAATTCCCTGATAAAGGTACCTGTTCCTGTAATAAAACAGCATGAGTGATTTGAAACCAGCAGACCCTCTCCTCAGGGTCTGACCCCCTGAATTCCACTGGAGCTATTCTGGCTCGTCCCAGCAGCCCAGGGACAGCAAAGTCAAGGGTCACCCACTGGGACTGTCAAAGCATCAATGGTTCAGGGGGACAGGAGTCTCTTCAAAGCCAATGTGTATAAGGAGAACGTGCAACTGCTTTCAGGGAGGTTTACATCTGTCATTTTTTCCATCTTGCAAAGCCGCAAAGAAAATGGTGTAGGTGGACGGCTGAAGATTGCTCTTCTCAAAGGCTCCCTCCTGAAATGGGTGCCTACGCTCTAATACTGACTAAGCCGCAGGGCTTTGCTTCTGATCTAATTAGATAATGATACTGCGATACAAAAGGAGAGGTTAATCTTGACTTTATCTTCAATCTCCTTTCCTTGTGTACAGTTGTAAACACCCTGGAAGCATCTGGAGCCACTTTTTCCTATGTGTTTTAGTGCCAGCACTTGCACAGAATGGCTACAAGTGTGGGTAACTAGGGGAGCTGGAGAAGAGGAGACAGAAGAGACAATCTTTTAAAAACGCACTGGGCAATCCACACAAATCCTGAGGTGTGTTATTTCCAGTGTGCCTAGCAAAAAAGATGATGACAACAACACAGCTCTTGCCACCCCTACCCCACTTCCCTGGGGCAGGGGAGTGGGGTAAAAAAGAGACCATGGAGCACTCCCACCTCAGATACGACAGGGTGTAAGGTGTACACAGTGTGTGTAATCTTGAGGCTGACCAGAAAGAGACAATGCCCTCATCAGCTCTTTGCCTTCCTCACATCAGAGGTGCCCAGGGAAGGCAAATGTCTGCCACTGTGTGGACAGAGCTGAGTATGGGCAGTGCTGTCCATTTGCAGATCTTGGGTGCAGTTATTTGCCTTCCCCAGTGCAGTCAAGTGATATTACTAGCCCTCGAGAAAATCCACCAGAAGAACATTTCTACCATATTCCCCTTCCTACATCTCCTCAGTGGATGGACTGCAAGACTGAGACTGGAAGAGCAAAGTCCCTCCTACTGTAAGAGAAGATCAGGTTCATGACCACCTGAGGAACCTGAACATACAGAAGTCTATGGGACTTCATGAGATGGATCCCAGAGTCCTGAGGGAATTGGCTGATGTAGTTGCCAAGCCACTCTCCATGATATTTGAAAAGTCACGGCAGTCAGGTAAAGTCCCTGGTAAGTGGAAAAAGGGAAATACTGCATCCATTTTTAAAAAGGGTAGAAAGGAGGATCCTGGGACCTACCAATTTCTCAGTCACACCTCTGTGCCTGGGACGATCATGGAACAGATCCTCCTAGAAGCAGTGCTAAAGCATAGGTGATTAGAGACAGCCATCGGCTTCACCAAGGGCAAGTCCTGGCTGATCAACCCAGCGGCCTTCTCTGATGGAGTGACTACATCACTAGACAAGGGAAGAGTTCCGGAGGTCTTCTAGATGGACTTCTGTAGGGCCTTTGACACGTTCCCCCATAACATCCTTCTCTCTAAATTGGAGAGATATGGATTTGATGGGTGGACTGTCTGGCGGATGAGGAATTGTTTGGATGGCTGCATCTAAAAAGTAGCGGTCACTGGTTCAATATCCACATGGAGATCTGTGAGAAGCGTCCCTCAGGGGTCCGTATTGGGACCAGTACTGTTCAGTATCTTCATCAATGACATAAACAGTGGGATTGAGTGCACTCTCAAGTTTGCTGACCACACTGAGTGGTGTGGTTGACAAGCCTGAGGGACAGGATGTCACCCAGAGGGACATCAACAAGCATGAGAGGTGGGAACATGTGAATCTCATGAAGTGAGGCCAAGTGCAAGGTCCTGCACCTGGATCAGGGGAATCGCTAGTATCAATGCAAGCTGTGAGATAAAGCAACCTGATCTAGTTGAAGATATCCCTGCTCATTGCATGGTGGGTGGACTAGATGAACTTTAAAGGTCCCTTCCAACTCAAACTATTGTATGATTCTCTCATTGGCTCTCGCAAATCAAAGCATGTGTCGTATGTTGCTGCTAGTTTACATAAAACTGTGGTATTTTCCTTCTGCACTCAAAGATACACACTCATTCAGGTTTCCTGTCACCTGCAAACCACTAAAACAAACGGAAGTAGCACACATTTACTAGCTTGTAAGCGTACTCTCCTTTACAACCAGCAAGAAAGTGAGTTGCAATAATGCTCAGCTAATAAAGAAGGAAATTCAGACCGTGATGTCAGCAGTTAGAAATGGGCAAATTTGCCCAAACATGTATGCATTGAACCCACCACTGATACACGAGAGCTCCAACGCATTCATTCTTACAACGTCTAAAAAAAACAAGAACAAAGCACAAGCAATCTGATTAGGAGAGAAATGACTGAGAGCAGAAAATTACTCAACTTATGTAATGCAGTAAGTCCCTACTGAAAAGCATCAGCAAAATGCTGTCTTTTCTTCATACCATTCTTTACACCACTGGCATTCAGGTGGATAAAACAGCTTCCATTTCACGGTCACTTTTCCTGCTATTTTATCTTGTTATGTTGTTAATCCAGTAGCAACAGACTTGAACCACTTCTATGCAACCGCTATTCTCTTGCTTTTCATTTTAAAAAACTCAGGTTGTTACTGCTTTTCTATAATTATATCATCTTGTCGCTGAAAAGGAGGAGGAATGTACACCTCTACAAAAATATACACCTCTTCAAAATATTTGGTATAGTAATACGCAGTCAGTTTTTGACATAAATAAATATACCTGAGTATATGGGCGTATGTGCATATATACACATAACTATATGAAAGCAGAGATTATATGTATGCATATATACTCACACACTTATAATTACACATATCTGTATAAATGTATTAGATGTATCTATATATACACATTATATTGAACGTATTTATCTATGAAGAAAATTTACACAGAAAATATTCATAGATGACTAAAAAGAAAATGCAGTAATCTTGGTAAGAAGCAATACATTACTCTTTACACTCTGGCAGGGGGGCCTCCGATGCTTTCAGACATGCCTATATTGGATGATGTCTGTTGACACATCTCCACCACCGTATAAACATGCCTTGCACTCTCTCATTTGTAATGCTGAGTATCTGGACCAGGAGTTGGAATCCAAGTCAGGACAAGTTTTCTTAGATTAAAACTGTGGGTGATGGGAGGGAGTGGGAAATAGATGGCCTTTGCTTTATTAGCCTGGTAGTCAAAGGTCTAGTCTGGCCTGAACAGCATATTGGTTGACATTCAACACTGACATTTAACATGAACTGCATTAGCTTCTGTATTTTTTAGAACACAGTTTTAGCAGTAAACCATACTAAAGAGTGAAAAAGTGTCTAAGTATTAGGCCATACTCTTGTTTCAGCGAGCTTTATTCATTTCAGTCAATTTATATCGGCGGTGAATTTGGTCCAAAATCTTCTATCATTAAGACAACACTCCTGAGAGACTGTCAATACCTGTTCCTTGGGCAAACTCTATCCATTACGTCATCGTGGTGATTTCAAGGTTCGTTCGGCCCTGTACTCTTAAAGCGGCATAGTATGAACATCTAAGATGAGTTGTAGGTTGGCTTCAAAGTTAATTCATTGCAGAATGTGTGCCACTTTTTGTCCCGAGTCACTTTGCTTGGGGAGTTCATTTTTACTACCTGTCAATAAGAATCAAACGCTGAGTGTTAAAATGCTGCAGCCACGCCCTGTAAGGGAAGGCCTGCTTTAATTTTATTTGTTTGGTTGGTTTTATAATGTGTACATGACATTTTAGGGTATGTGGGATTCAGGAGACTGATGTTAATACTTCTGTTTAGAGGCTAAAGACAAAATATGTTAAGTGCTATTATGCATATTCCGAAATTTCATCTTTCTTTTGCTATCCCCAGGTGTCATACTAATACTGGACAGGACACGATCGTTCTCTACAAACACCCAGTCTTACAGCAATCCCAGGGTTCATAGACTTGTGACTACTTCAGGTAATGTATTTCTCCTTGAAGTTTACATCATCTTTCTCCCGGACAAGAAATCAAATAGTCAACCTTCTTCAGGAATGCCTGTCAAGCTACTCTGACTGTTTTTGATATAGCAGCTTGCACAAATAGTCATAACTCAGCCTTTGAGACAGCAGAACCTGATTTATTATAATCACAAGTGACAGCAACTCGATTCCCTGTTTGCAATTACTCACAGCTTTCCTGAAACTTTCACATGAGAGGGTAAAAATCATAGAATTGTCTAGGTTGAAAGGGATCGTTAAGATCATCTAGTCCAACCATCAACCTAACTCTGATAAAAAACCATCACTAATCCATGTCACTAAGCACTATGTCAACCCGTCTTTTGTGAGTTTCCTTTCAATGATGATTTACATCATGGGGAAACCTTCCACCAGCTTAAACAAGTGACTGGCCAAGCACTTTATTTCATTTATTTTTAATTAGAAAGCATAGAAAAAAAAAAAAATCAAATCAGCCCAGAAAGTCTAAAAATGGTCTTTGCTCAGTTATGTGATGAAAGGTCAGTCACGTTGAGCACAGAGACTGAGTCAAGGCTTAGAGGACCAACCTTACTAACCTACCCAGTGCAAACACAGCCTCCTGAATCAGCCACTCCAAAGAGGCTCAAAGGAAAAGGACAGGACCACTGTTCCTGGAGGAAAGCCCACCAAGAGGTGTCAACAGGGAGAATGTCTCCCTGGGCCTGCAAGGGAATAGGACGTGCTGCGTCACGCAGGGGGAACATAAGTTTGGGATGGTGTAAAACCAACCATGGGGTGGCTATGGGAATTACGGAGAGTCAGAAATATTATCACAGGGCATTTAAGGGAATTACCAAAGCCAGGGAAAGGGATGGGTCAAGTACTGAGGAGGAACAACCTGAGAAAATAGATGGAAAAGAGGATTAAAGGGGCCAGAGGCATGTGAACAGGCAGCTGGTAAGTACACATGCCTGACCAAGCCCTGCCTCTGATCACTGCAGTCCAACCTGTACTCCTCCTAAACACTATTCCCAATTATTTACCACATGACTGCACTGTCTGCTACCAGCCCCTGTCCCTGAGAACTAAAAAATATTGTGACACACTCAACACTTGAGCGAGAGGCTGCAGACCTGAGGGCTTGTAGGTTCAGGTGCCAACAACTGGAGAAGGTGGGAGTCTGGGCCAGCTGAATTGTCAGAGTGTCCAAAACCCACCGGTGGTGAGACCTGCCTTCTGTGCGGGTGCAACCCACAAGCAGCCAGCAGGAAGGAATGGCAGTGAGCCATCGGTGGTGGTCAGGTTTGCACAACTGGCACCTGTATTTAGGTGCGTGCCATAAAGGCAGTTCCATCCTTAGAATCACAGAACTGTTTAGTTTGGAAGGAACCTTTAAGATCATCTAGTCCAACCGTCAACCTAACTCTGATAAAAAAAACCACCACTAAACCATGTCACTAAGCACTACGTCAACCCGTCTTTTGAATACCTCCAGGGCTGGTGCCTCAACCACTTCCCTGGGCAGCCCATCCCAATGCTTAATAACCCTTTCAGTGTAAAAACTTTTCCTAATATCCAATCTGAACCTACTGCCAACAGTCTCGTTTTACAATCACCACAATTAGAAATTCTTGTTAACTTCTTGTGAAAAACTCACAGTTCTGATTACAAAATCTGACCCAACTGGCTTTCAGAAAGGTCTCTGATCCAGCATCTGCACGCTCAATATTTATTTACTATCAATTGGCTCCTCTGGGGCAAATTCTTCTTCAAATAATTCTCCAAGATTGACGGTCAAAACCAAAACCCAAGAGAGTAACTTTTCATGGCCAGCTGTGCACAGATGCACCCCTCCACATTTGTCCTTGTCTTTCCAATGCTCAGCTTTCTCTGGTGGCAGCATATGACCTTCACCTCTCTGAGTGGAGAAGGAGGAGGAACACAGTGCCAGACAGCCACACACAGGCTTGAGATTTATGAGCCTCAAATAGTTATTTTAGACAGTTGTGCCTCAATATTCAAATTCAACAAGCTGGTTGAAGTTTGTGGCTTTCTGATCCATAAAAAATAACTGTCCTTCTTCTAACAGCAAATATTTACCTTCAATCCCCTTCCTTTTAATTGTGCACTCATTTACCAATTCTAGCCCTGTCATGCTGGTGCTATTAGAGTGTTTAATTTTCAAAGCACTTGAGGTAATAACTGGATCATGACTAAAAAAATTACACTAGCCGTTGCTTTGTTGGTGCAGCCTCATCCACTTGACTGCTTCCACAAGCACAAAACAGATGCAACAGGGCAGAATTCAAATCCATTGCTTAACAAGAGTATTATAATCTTCAGATTTTTTTTTTTTCTTCAAATTTCGTATTAACTAGGTGCATCACTTCATTTGAAATTCCTGTCTTCTCTTGTCTGGCATAAAAGCCTGTCCTCTGAAAATCAGCAAGAGACAGAGCAGAGGTCTCATCCTCATTTACCCAGGAACCTGACCACTGCATGTTCCATCTTCTCCTCTCTCCCGTAGCAGATGTACTGCAATTATAAACAACATTTGTTATTATTCTAAACATGCAAAGCAGGAAGAAATATGGTTCTTACACAAAAGATGTAGGCTGTAGATACTAGATGAGAGGCAGATGGTAAATTATCTTGTAAAGCCAAGGTCTTTGCCATTTATTTTTCTTTGGAACAGATACATAATGAAAAAGGAACAAACAAACAAGTGGTTAACTTAACAAGCGGTTAAGTTCGACGATTATGTAATTCCACGTCCTTCGTTCTGATAAGAATTTGGACGGCTTCATCCCTATCCTCTCCGAAGAGAATTAAGTCTTCAGAGTGCATCTGTTTCTCCCCCTGAAATCAGCAAAGTCTAAATGAACTGCAAATGAGAATACAAGCCTAACAGCCACAAGAAAGTCCAATCGGGAAACGCAGCTACAGAAGTTCCCCCAGCGTGGCTTAAGACATATTGCAGCGTGCATCTCCAGCCACACCATCTCCTGGGCAGAATTATGTTTTCCTTATTTCAGAGCCACTTACACAGCACTTGTCCTTCTATGTTTTATACTACCACTTGCATTCTGTATCAAATATCCATTCTAAAATCTTCATTTCTAAGAGACGAAGTATCCAAAGGCCAAATTAAATCCAATGTCTGCACTAAAGCACGTAATTCACAAGGGAGCCATTTTCAAACATCTGAATCATCACCAATGGGATATTTCAACAGACCTCCTGATAATTATTTCAGGAACAAATTAAATATATAAGGACATCTACTTGTAAGAAGCTATTAAGATTCAAATAGTTACTGAAAACAAACAGAATTGCCTGGCGTTCTACGTATGTGCTGTGATCCTTTTCCATCATACTTAACCTGTTTTTTCAGGGATAAGTAAGTTAAAGAATTGGTTGAAAAGGGCAGCAGTTCCATACACATTTTATTATACCATAACTTGTTTTCATAAATTTGAAAGTTGGTGAAAATGTGGCGACATTTGTACAGATTTGGGGACCCTCAGTCTCTCCATTTCCTCATTAACACAGGCTCTGGTATCACGAAGATGGTGCCTACTACAGCTTGGTCCTGGCCTTGATGAGGAGGACTCTGCCAGTCTTAAGCACTAAAGCTGTGCTTGGAAATTGCCTTCATACTAGAGAACTAAATTTTCCACATGGTATAGTCTAAGTAAGCTCTGGTGGTTTTGCTGTCCTCTGTACCACTGCTTTTAAACAAAAATTGCTCGCTTCTAGGTTCAAAGCCAGCACAGTGGGCAGGCAATCTGAACCACCACCATCTCAGCTTGGTACTGCCCCAATGCTTTTGATAGAGGAAAAAGACAAATCTTGTGCCTCTGGTACACAACTTGGCAATATAAAATGTATCTGATGTCTTTTTGAAGTAATACCTAAAAAAAGAGGGCCATTTTGTTGCCATGGATGTCATGTTTCAACAAGGTCTTATATTAAAGTTCTTAAGTAAATGAATCTGACAGGAAGATAGATGGCCGGTTATCAAATAAATGAGAAAGCAGATAAAGTAACAGGAAACAAAAGAATAGGAGGTCAGTGGTCAATTTATGAAGAAAGCTAACCCCTGAGTCTCTGGGAATCTTTATTGGGCTATAAGCCATTGACCTTACTCCTGAATGGTTTTAAAGAGGAGGCAAATGGTGAGGTGATAGCATGAACACCAAAAGCCTGCTTAGGTTCAGAGAGCAAGTGAATAATTTTACCAAAAAAAATAATAATCTACTGAGAGCTAGTAAACACAAAGATACCAAACCTAGTTCAGGAAACCTCTGAGCTGCAAAAACCCAGGGAAACACTACTACACACTTGCCTACACTTGAACTCTTCCCCAAGAACTCTACTCTACTTGCTGTCAGAGAAGGGACACGGGGCCAGGTGGACCTTCTCTGACGGCATATAATGGCAAGCTAACCTAAACTCCCAGCTTATTTTTGTCAAAAACTCAGCCTTGTGTTAGACATACATCCTTATGCACCTCGAGAGTGTGCAAGTCACAGAGGTTCTCGGGATGAGGCTTGGCTGATGCTGTTAGGGTTTGCCTCAAGGACATTCATCTTGAGACTGAACACCCACCTTTCAGTTTGCAATGCTTTAATTTTAAATCCAGATCAGTTCATTCCCATGAGCTAAACTGTCATTTAAATTTTGCTGGGATTCTCCTTGCATTTTGTTTGGAGTAAGTGTTGAGATGTTATTTTTAATAGTAAGACCAAACACTGTTTTCTAATAGAGGACAAAGGTATCTATCAGTTTAACTGGCACATTTGTAAACTATAATGCAGCTGAGTATTTCTTGTCAGGGTCTGCCACATTTTGAGTAGTATCATGTTCCCTGAACTCTGTCTTTCCAAAGCCAACCAGTTTATCTACAGGAACAATGCTACAGGGAAGTGTGAAGCAATTCATTTCTTAGAGAATACAGAGCTGAACTCTGAGATATTAAATCCCCTGAGAACAAAAGACCTGCCTTAGTAAGCTGGTAAGTTTAGACCCCATGCGCTTCCAGAAGGCGCTTCCCAAAATGGCATGTAAATATAGAAGTGAAAATGGACTCTAACAGCATTTTTACTCTTGAACTAGCTTCTATTTTTGGTTGCTTTTGCGATTTCTCTTTCCTTTTGCTAAGGCTATGGAGAGCCCTGATCAACCACCTGATGGCTGAAGCCTTCAATTGCAAAACGACTCTTGCTTCATCTCCTTTCAGGCAATCTTCAGACTATGAACTGAATTCTGCTTTGAAATGTGAATAAAGCACACCCATATGCTGGTGCATGCTGTCTCTACCTCCTCAACACCTCGAGCAAGACAAGGCTGAATATGGGCAGAGGACAGCAAAGCACTCCATCAAATCCCACTCAGTGTACAGAAGGTTGTAGCGGAGGACTGTCGGGGTGAGTTACAGCCAGCCCCCAACACATGCTTCCTGTGAGATGGAAACAGTGGAGACCACAGCTCAAGCTCCCGACAACTCATCATCACCACTGCCATCACCACTTCCCTGGTGTATAAATTCTTAAATGTTTTAATCTCTAAAACTTCCTTCCTTGGCCACAAGTTTTCACAAAGCAGCTAATAGAATTTATTGCATTAAAACATTACCTAGAAAGAGAAACAGTCAGGTCCTTGTTATGTTTAGCTTTAATAAACTATATGGCAAAGAAGAAAAATATGTTGTACTCACACAGGACTCAGTGACCAAAACACACTGAGTCAAACTCAGACACATTTCCAAAACAAAGCTCCAGGCACAAAAAAAAAAACAAAACAGAACAAACCCACAACAATAACACTGGGGTTTGCATGGAGGAAAATAAGTAATGTTGAAATAAGGTCATACTCAGCTGTCATCTTCAGCTGAGAAACAGTAGAAAGATCAGACAAAGGGACTGACCAAGGCTTGTCCCATATAACCTCTATTTTATAACAACCCATGCAAGAGGATGCCAGGAAGAGTTATATATCACTTAATAAAACTCTGAACGATTCCAGTAACAGTGACTACTCAGTATATTTTTACCATCTTGCGCCAGCTTAAGTGTTAAAAGAAAAACTGCACGGATTTTGTCAAGGTTGAAACGCGCATTTGGAAATCCTCTGCCGAAAATCATGTTTCATTTTCGTTCGGTTGGCTAACAGCTCAGCTCGCTCAATGCGAACGCGCAAACCGTTCGCCTAAAGAGCTTTTTACCAGTGTTGCCCCTTCGCTCCAACCAGCTTAACTTGTTTATTCTTTCTAACATATGGATCGCGATTTGCATACATCCTGCTCTCTGAGATGACAACATGCTCTCAGACACAGCAGGCAATAAATAAAAAAAAAAAAAACCATAAAGAAAAAGGAGGAAAACAATACAACCCATCTGTCGGAGAAAGGCAAAAGAGAGAAAAAAAGAGAAAAACACGGAAAAAAAAAGGGAAAAAAGAATCAACACCACCAAACCCCCCCCCAAAAAAAACAAAACCTCTCATGAAGCGGGTTTTTCTCTTTTCTCTTGACTGTTCTGCATCTTTTTCCCTCCCATCTTAGCAACAACGGCGGCTGGAGCAGCCAACCAGGGC
This sequence comes from Calidris pugnax, assembly GCF_001431845.1. Taxonomy (NCBI): domain Eukaryota; kingdom Metazoa; phylum Chordata; class Aves; order Charadriiformes; family Scolopacidae; genus Calidris; species Calidris pugnax. The sequence goes on from NW_015090805.1 coordinate 3,523,205, forward strand.
CTGGGGCAGTCCCTGGCAGGGTTACTGCAGTGCATCGCCCGCCAGTAACCGCGCCGGGGCTCTGCCTGCGGCACCTCTACCGCACTGCACCTGCTGGCCATGAGGACAGGCTTTTTCCGACTCCTCCAGCCAGGATTAGCAAATAATTTAGGGCAAATCCTCCCCTCCCGGCTCTCCATTCCCTCCCCCCCTACTTTGTCATTTGGGTCTTTTGGATATCTCCGGCGGGAAGGGGGATGGGGAGATGTGTGTGTGCGTGTGGGGGTGAAATCTTTCAAATCAAGTCACAGAAAGGATGCAGCAAAAAAAAACAAACCACAAAACCAAGACTAACTAAATAAGAAACAGGTCTGTGCAAGCGCACATAACCAGAACTAATTCGTAACAGAGCAGCAAAGCAGAGAAAATCAGCAAAACCCAGCCTGCTTAAATCCCTGCCGAGGATCTGACAGTGGGGTGTTTCCATCTTGTGCAGAGATGAGTATTAACGTGTCACACACAGCTCCTGGCTGAAACGGGGGGATCTAGCTGTTGGGATGACACTATCTCCCACTGCGACGGGCCCTTTTGGCATTACAGGAATATCAAACAGCCTCCCGAAGGCTCTGCATCTCCCTGTCCCACATGACGGAGCCATCCAGGACAAGCACGGCCCTTCCTTCCCCTCCTTCCATTTAATCTACTGAACCTCAAAGCTACAACAGTCTTGTGAGAAAAGAAAGCAGGGACTTCATGAGATGGATCCCAGAGTCCTGAGGGAATTGGCTGATGTAGTTGCCAAGCCACTCTCCATGATATTTGAAAAGTCACGGCAGTCAGGTAAAGTCCCTGGTAAGTGGAAAAAGGGAAATACTGCATCCATTTTTAAAAAGGGTAGAAAGGAGGATCCTGGGACCTACCAATTTCTCAGTCACACCTCTGTGCCTGGGACGATCATGGAACAGATCCTCCTAGAAGCAGTGCTAAAGCATAGGTGATTAGAGACAGCCATCGGCTTCACCAAGGGCAAGTCCTGGCTGATCAACCCAGCGGCCTTCTCTGATGGAGTGACTACATCACTAGACAAGGGAAGAGTTCCGGAGGTCTTCTAGATGGACTTCTGTAGGGCCTTTGACACGTTCCCCCATAACATCCTTCTCTCTAAATTGGAGAGATATGGATTTGATGGGTGGACTGTCTGGCGGATGAGGAATTGTTTGGATGGCTGCATCTAAAAAGTAGCGGTCACTGGTTCAATATCCACATGGAGATCTGTGAGAAGCGTCCCTCAGGGGTCCGTATTGGGACCAGTACTGTTCAGTATCTTCATCAATGACATAAACAGTGGGATTGAGTGCACTCTCAAGTTTGCTGACCACACTGAGTGGTGTGGTTGACAAGCCTGAGGGACAGGATGTCACCCAGAGGGACATCAACAAGCATGAGAGGTGGGAACATGTGAATCTCATGAAGTGAGGCCAAGTGCAAGGTCCTGCACCTGGATCAGGGGAATCGCTAGTATCAATGCAAGCTGTGAGATAAAGCAACCTGATCTAGTTGAAGATATCCCTGTCTCAAGTTTGCTGACCACACTGAGTGGTGTGGTTGACAAGCCTGAGGGACAGGATGTCACCCAGAGGGACATCAACAAGCATGAGAGGTGGGAACATGTGAATCTCATGAAGTGAGGCCAAGTGCAAGGTCCTGCACCTGGATCGGGGGAATCGCTAGTATCAATGCAAGCTGTGAGATAAAGCAACCTGATCTAGTTGAAGATATCCCTGCTCATTGCATGGTGGGTGGACTAGATGAACTTTAAAGGTCCCTTCCAACTCAAACTATTGTATGATTCTCTCATTGGCTCTCGCAAATCAAAGCATGTGTCGTATGTTGCTGCTAGTTTACATAAAACTGTGGTATTTTCCTTCTGCACTCAAAGATACACACTCATTCAGGTTTCCTGTCACCTGCAAACCACTAAAACAAACGGAAGTAGCACACATTTACTAGCTTGTAAGCGTACTCTCCTTTACAACCAGCAAGAAAGTGAGTTGCAATAATGCTCAGCTAATAAAGAAGGAAATTCAGACCGTGATGTCAGCAGTTAGAAATGGGCAAATTTGCCCAAACATGTATGCATTGAACCCACCACTGATACACGAGAGCTCCAACGCATTCATTCTTACAACGTCTAAAAAAAACAAGAACAAAGCGCAAGCAATCTGATTAGGAGAGAAATGACTGAGAGCAGAAAATTACTCAACTTATGTAATGCAGTAAGTCCCTACTGAAAAGCATCAGCAAAATGCTGTCTTTTCTTCATACCATTCTTTACACCACTGGCATTCAGGTGGATAAAACAGCTTCCATTTCACGGTCACTTTTCCTGCTATTTTATCTTGTTATGTTGTTAATCCAGTAGCAACAGACTTGAACCACTTCTATGCAACCGCTATTCTCTTGCTTTTCATTTTAAAAAACTCAGGTTGTTACTGCTTTTCTATAATTATATCATCTTGTCGCTGAAAAGGAGGAGGAATGTACACCTCTACAAAAATATACACCTCTTCAAAATATTTGGTATAGTAATACGCAGTCAGTTTTTGACATAAATAAATATACCTGAGTATATGGGCGTATGTGCATATATACACATAACTATATGAAAGCAGAGATTATATGTATGCATATATACTCACACACTTATAATTACACATATCTGTATAAATGTATTAGATGTATCTATATATACACATTATATTGAACGTATTTATCTATGAAGAAAATTTACATAGAAAATATTCATAGATGACTAAAAAGAAAATGCAGTAATCTTGGTAAGAAGCAATACATTACTCTTTACACTCTGGCAGGGGGGCCTCCGATGCTTTCAGACATGCCTATATTGGATGATGTCTGTTGACACATCTCCACCACCGTATAAACATGCCTTGCACTCTCTCATTTGTAATGCTGAGTATCTGGACCAGGAGTTGGAATCCAAGTCAGGACAAGTTTTCTTAGATTAAAACTGTGGGTGATGGGAGGGAGTGGGAAATAGATGGCCTTTGCTTTATTAGCCTGGTAGTCAAAGGTCTAGTCTGGCCTGAACAGCATATTGGTTGACATTCAACACTGACATTTAACATGAACTGCATTAGCTTCTGTATTTTTTAGAACACAGTTTTAGCAGTAAACCATACTAAAGAGTGAAAAAGTGTCTAAGTATTAGGCCATACTCTTGTTTCAGCGAGCTTTATTCATTTCAGTCAATTTATATCGGCGGTGAATTTGGTCCAAAATCTTCTATCATTAAGACAACACTCCTGAGAGACTGTCAATACCTGTTCCTTGGGCAAACTCTATCCATTACGTCATCGTGGTGATTTCAAGGTTCGTTCGGCCCTGTACTCTTAAAGCGGCATAGTATGAACATCTAAGATGAGTTGTAGGTTGGCTTCAAAGTTAATTCATTGCAGAATGTGTGCCACTTTTTGTCCCGAGTCACTTTGCTTGGGGAGTTCATTTTTACTACCTGTCAATAAGAATCAAACGCTGAGTGTTAAAATGCTGCAGCCACGCCCTGTAAGGGAAGGCCTGCTTTAATTTTATTTGTTTGGTTGGTTTTATAATGTGTACATGACATTTTAGGGTATGTGGGATTCAGGAGACTGATGTTAATACTTCTGTTTAGAGGCTAAAGACAAAATATGTTAAGTGCTATTATGCATATTCCGAAATTTCATCTTTCTTTTGCTATCCCCAGGTGTCATACTAATACTGGACAGGACACGATCGTTCTCTACAAACACCCAGTCTTACAGCAATCCCAGGGTTCATAGACTTGTGACTACTTCAGGTAATGTATTTCTCCTTGAAGTTTACATCATCTTTCTCCCGGACAAGAAATCAAATAGTCAACCTTCTTCAGGAATGCCTGTCAAGCTACTCTGACTGTTTTTGATATAGCAGCTTGCACAAATAGTCATAACTCAGCCTTTGAGACAGCAGAACCTGATTTATTATAATCACAAGTGACAGCAACTCGATTCCCTGTTTGCAATTACTCACAGCTTTCCTGAAACTTTCACATGAGAGGGTAAAAATCATAGAATTGTCTAGGTTGAAAGGGATCGTTAAGATCATCTAGTCCAACCATCAACCTAACTCTGATAAAAAACCATCACTAATCCATGTCACTAAGCACTATGTCAACCCGTCTTTTGTGAGTTTCCTTTCAATGATGATTTACATCATGGGGAAACCTTCCACCAGCTTAAACAAGTGACTGGCCAAGCACTTTATTTCATTTATTTTTAATTAGAAAGCATAGAAAAAAAAAAAAATCAAATCAGCCCAGAAAGTCTAAAAATGGTCTTTGCTCAGTTATGTGATGAAAGGTCAGTCACGTTGAGCACAGAGACTGAGTCAAGGCTTAGAGGACCAACCTTACTAACCTACCCAGTGCAAACACAGCCTCCTGAATCAGCCACTCCAAAGAGGCTCAAAGGAAAAGGACAGGACCACTGTTCCTGGAGGAAAGCCCACCAAGAGGTGTCAACAGGGAGAATGTCTCCCTGGGCCTGCAAGGGAATAGGACGTGCTGCGTCACGCAGGGGGAACATAAGTTTGGGATGGTGTAAAACCAACCATGGGGTGGCTATGGGAATTACGGAGAGTCAGAAATATTATCACAGGGCATTTAAGGGAATTACCAAAGCCAGGGAAAGGGATGGGTCAAGTACTGAGGAGGAACAACCTGAGAAAATAGATGGAAAAGAGGATTAAAGGGGCCAGAGGCATGTGAACAGGCAGCTGGTAAGTACACATGCCTGACCAAGCCCTGCCTCTGATCACTGCAGTCCAACCTGTACTCCTCCTAAACACTATTCCCAATTATTTACCACATGACTGCACTGTCTGCTACCAGCCCCTGTCCCTGAGAACTAAAAAATATTGTGACACACTCAACACTTGAGCGAGAGGCTGCAGACCTGAGGGCTTGTAGGTTCAGGTGCCAACAACTGGAGAAGGTGGGAGTCTGGGCCAGCTGAATTGTCAGAGTGTCCAAAACCCACCGGTGGTGAGACCTGCCTTCTGTGCGGGTGCAACCCACAAGCAGCCAGCAGGAAGGAATGGCAGTGAGCCATCGGTGGTGGTCAGGTTTGCACAACTGGCACCTGTATTTAGGTGCGTGCCATAAAGGCAGTTCCATCCTTAGAATCACAGAACTGTTTAGTTTGGAAGGAACCTTTAAGATCATCTAGTCCAACCGTCAACCTAACTCTGATAAAAAAAACCACCACTAAACCATGTCACTAAGCACTACGTCAACCCGTCTTTTGAATACCTCCAGGGCTGGTGCCTCAACCACTTCCCTGGGCAGCCCATCCCAATGCTTAATAACCCTTTCAGTGTAAAAACTTTTCCTAATATCCAATCTGAACCTACTGCCAACAGTCTCGTTTTACAATCACCACAATTAGAAATTCTTGTTAACTTCTTGTGAAAAACTCACAGTTCTGATTACAAAATCTGACCCAACTGGCTTTCAGAAAGGTCTCTGATCCAGCATCTGCACGCTCAATATTTATTTACTATCAATTGGCTCCTCTGGGGCAAATTCTTCTTCAAATAATTCTCCAAGATTGACGGTCAAAACCAAAACCCAAGAGAGTAACTTTTCATGGCCAGCTGTGCACAGATGCACCCCTCCACATTTGTCCTTGTCTTTCCAATGCTCAGCTTTCTCTGGTGGCAGCATATGACCTTCACCTCTCTGAGTGGAGAAGGAGGAGGAACACAGTGCCAGACAGCCACACACAGGCTTGAGATTTATGAGCCTCAAATAGTTATTTTAGACAGTTGTGCCTCAATATTCAAATTCAACAAGCTGGTTGAAGTTTGTGGCTTTCTGATCCATAAAAAATAACTGTCCTTCTTCTAACAGCAAATATTTACCTTCAATCCCCTTCCTTTTAATTGTGCACTCATTTACCAATTCTAGCCCTGTCATGCTGGTGCTATTAGAGTGTTTAATTTTCAAAGCACTTGAGGTAATAACTGGATCATGACTAAAAAAATTACACTAGCCGTTGCTTTGTTGGTGCAGCCTCATCCACTTGACTGCTTCCACAAGCACAAAACAGATGCAACAGGGCAGAATTCAAATCCATTGCTTAACAAGAGTATTATAATCTTCAGATTTTTTTTTTTTCTTCAAATTTCGTATTAACTAGGTGCATCACTTCATTTGAAATTCCTGTCTTCTCTTGTCTGGCATAAAAGCCTGTCCTCTGAAGATCAGCAAGAGACAGAGCAGAGGTCTCATCCTCATTTACCCAGGAACCTGACCACTGCATGTTCCATCTTCTCCTCTCTCCCGTAGCAGATGTACTGCAATTATAAACAACATTTGTTATTATTCTAAACATGCAAAGCAGGAAGAAATATGGTTCTTACACAAAAGATGTAGGCTGTAGATACTAGATGAGAGGCAGATGGTAAATTATCTTGTAAAGCCAAGGTCTTTGCCATTTATTTTTCTTTGGAACAGATACATAATGAAAAAGGAACAAACAAACAAGTGGTTAACTTAACAAGCGGTTAAGTTCGACGATTATGTAATTCCACGTCCTTCGTTCTGATAAGAATTTGGACGGCTTCATCCCTATCCTCTCCGAAGAGAATTAAGTCTTCAGAGTGCATCTGTTTCTCCCCCTGAAATCAGCAAAGTCTAAATGAACTGCAAATGAGAATACAAGCCTAACAGCCACAAGAAAGTCCAATCGGGAAACGCAGCTACAGAAGTTCCCCCAGCGTGGCTTAAGACATATTGCAGCGTGCATCTCCAGCCACACCATCTCCTGGGCAGAATTATGTTTTCCTTATTTCAGAGCCACTTACACAGCACTTGTCCTTCTATGTTTTATACTACCACTTGCATTCTGTATCAAATATCCATTCTAAAATCTTCATTTCTAAGAGACGAAGTATCCAAAGGCCAAATTAAATCCAATGTCTGCACTAAAGCACGTAATTCACAAGGGAGCCATTTTCAAACATCTGAATCATCACCAATGGGATATTTCAACAGACCTCCTGATAATTATTTCAGGAACAAATTAAATATATAAGGACATCTACTTGTAAGAAGCTATTAAGATTCAAATAGTTACTGAAAACAAACAGAATTGCCTGGCGTTCTACGTATGTGCTGTGATCCTTTTCCATCATACTTAACCTGTTTTTTCAGGGATAAGTAAGTTAAAGAATTGGTTGAAAAGGGCAGCAGTTCCATACACATTTTATTATACCATAACTTGTTTTCATAAATTTGAAAGTTGGTGAAAATGTGGCGACATTTGTACAGATTTGGGGACCCTCAGTCTCTCCATTTCCTCATTAACACAGGCTCTGGTATCACGAAGATGGTGCCTACTACAGCTTGGTCCTGGCCTTGATGAGGAGGACTCTGCCAGTCTTAAGCACTAAAGCTGTGCTTGGAAATTGCCTTCATACTAGAGAACTGAATTTTCCACATGGTATAGTCTAAGTAAGCTCTGGTGGTTTTGCTGTCCTCTGTACCACTGCTTTTAAACAAAAATTGCTCGCTTCTAGGTTCAAAGCCAGCACAGTGGGCAGGCAATCTGAACCACCACCATCTCAGCTTGGTACTGCCCCAATGCTTTTGATAGAGGAAAAAGACAAATCTTGTGCCTCTGGTACACAACTTGGCAATATAAAATGTATCTGATGTCTTTTTGAAGTAATACCTAAAAAAAGAGGGCCATTTTGTTGCCATGGATGTCATGTTTCAACAAGGTCTTATATTAAAGTTCTTAAGTAAATGAATCTGACAGGAAGATAGATGGCCGGTTATCAAATAAATGAGAAAGCAGATAAAGTAACAGGAAACAAAAGAATAGGAGGTCAGTGGTCAATTTATGAAGAAAGCTAACCCCTGAGTCTCTGGGAATCTTTATTGGGCTATAAGCCATTGACCTTACTCCTGAATGGTTTTAAAGAGGAGGCAAATGGTGAGGTGATAGCATGAACACCAAAAGCCTGCTTAGGTTCAGAGAGCAAGTGAATAATTTTACCAAAAAAAATAATAATCTACTGAGAGCTAGTAAACACAAAGATACCAAACCTAGTTCAGGAAACCTCTGAGCTGCAAAAACCCAGGGAAACACTACTACACACTTGCCTACACTTGAACTCTTCCCCAAGAACTCTACTCTACTTGCTGTCAGAGAAGGGACACGGGGCCAGGTGGACCTTCTCTGACGGCATATAATGGCAAGCTAACCTAAACTCCCAGCTTATTTTTGTCAAAAACTCAGCCTTGTGTTAGACATACATCCTTATGCACCTTGAGAGTGTGCAAGTCACAGAGGTTCTCGGGATGAGGCTTGGCTGATGCTGTTAGGGTTTGCCTCAAGGACATTCATCTTGAGACTGAACACCCACCTTTCAGTTTGCAATGCTTTAATTTTAAATCCAGATCAGTTCATTCCCATGAGCTAAACTGTCATTTAAATTTTGCTGGGATTCTCCTTGCATTTTGTTTGGAGTAAGTGTTGAGATGTTATTTTTAATAGTAAGACCAAACACTGTTTTCTAATAGAGGACAAAGGTATCTATCAGTTTAACTGGCACATTTGTAAACTATAATGCAGCTGAGTATTTCTTGTCAGGGTCTGCCACATTTTGAGTAGTATCATGTTCCCTGAACTCTGTCTTTCCAAAGCCAACCAGTTTATCTACAGGAACAATGCTACAGGGAAGTGTGAAGCAATTCATTTCTTAGAGAATACAGAGCTGAACTCTGAGATATTAAATCCCCTGAGAACAAAAGACCTGCCTTAGTAAGCTGGTAAGTTTAGACCCCATGCGCTTCCAGAAGGCGCTTCCCAAAATGGCATGTAAATATAGAAGTGAAAATGGACTCTAACAGCATTTTTACTCTTGAACTAGCTTCTATTTTTGGTTGCTTTTGCGATTTCTCTTTCCTTTTGCTAAGGCTATGGAGAGCCCTGATCAACCACCTGATGGCTGAAGCCTTCAATTGCAAAACGACTCTTGCTTCATCTCCTTTCAGGCAATCTTCAGACTATGAACTGAATTCTGCTTTGAAATGTGAATAAAGCACACCCATATGCTGGTGCATGCTGTCTCTACCTCCTCAACACCTCGAGCAAGACAAGGCTGAATATGGGCAGAGGACAGCAAAGCACTTCATCAAATCCCACTCAGTGTACAGAAGGTTGTAGCGGAGGACTGTCGGGGTGAGTTACAGCCAGCCCCCAACACATGCTTCCTGTGAGATGGAAACAGTGGAGACCACAGCTCAAGCTCCCGACAACTCATCATCACCACTGCCATCACCACTTCCCTGGTGTATAAATTCTTAAATGTTTTAATCTCTAAAACTTCCTTCCTTGGCCACAAGTTTTCACAAAGCAGCTAATAGAATTTATTGCATTAAAACATTACCTAGAAAGAGAAACAGTCAGGTCCTTGTTATGTTTAGCTTTAATAAACTATATGGCAAAGAAGAAAAATATGTTGTACTCACACAGGACTCAGTGACCAAAACACACTGAGTCAAACTCAGACACATTTCCAAAACAAAGCTCCAGGCACAAAAAAAAAAACAAAACAGAACAAACCCACAACAATAACACTGGGGTTTGCATGGAGGAAAATAAGTAATGTTGAAATAAGGTCATACTCAGCTGTCATCTTCAGCTGAGAAACAGTAGAAAGATCAGACAAAGGGACTGACCAAGGCTTGTCCCATATAACCTCTATTTTATAACAACCCATGCAAGAGGATGCCAGGAAGAGTTATATATCACTTAATAAAACTCTGAACGATTCCAGTAACAGTGACTACTCAGTATATTTTTACCATCTTGCGCCAGCTTAAGTGTTAAAAGAAAAACTGCACGGATTTTGTCAAGGTTGAAACGCGCATTTGGAAATCCTCTGCCGAAAATCATGTTTCATTCTCGTTAGGTTGGCTAACAGCTCAGCTCGCTCAATGCGAACGCGCAAACCGTTCGCCTAAAGAGCTTTTTACCAGTGTTGCCCCTTCGCTCCAACCAGCTTAACTTGTTTATTCTTTCTAACATATGGATCGCGATTTGCATACATCCTGCTCTCTGAGATGACAACATGCTCTCAGACACAGCAGGCAATAAATAAAAAAAAAAAAAACCATAAAGAAAAAGGAGGAAAACAATACAACCCATCTGTCGGAGAAAGGCAAAAGAGAGAAAAAAAGAGAAAAACACGGAAAAAAAAAGGGAAAAAAGAATCAACACCACCAAACCCCCCCCCAAAAAAAACAAAACCTCTCATGAAGCGGGTTTTTCTCTTTTCTCTTGACTGTTCTGCATCTTTTTCCCTCCCATCTTAGCAACAACGGCGGCTGGAGCAGCCAACCAGGGCCTGGGGCAGTCCCTGGCAGGGTTACTGCAGTGCATCGCCCGCCAGTAACCGCGCCGGGGCTCTGCCTGCGGCACCTCTACCGCACTGCACCTGCTGGCCATGAGGACAGGCTTTTTCCGACTCCTCCAGCCAGGATTAGCAAATAATTTAGGGCAAATCCTCCCCTCCCGGCTCTCCATTCCCTCCCCCCCTACTTTGTCATTTGGGTCTTTTGGATATCTCCGGCGGGAAGGGGGATGGGGAGATGTGTGTGTGCGTGTGGGGGTGAAATCTTTCAAATCAAGTCACAGAAAGGATGCAGCAAAAAAAACCAAACCACAAAACCAAGACTAACTAAATAAGAAACAGGTCTGTGCAAGCGCACATAACCAGAACTAATTCGTAACAGAGCAGCAAAGCAGAGAAAATCAGCAAAACCCAGCCTGCTTAAATCCCTGCCGAGGATCTGACAGTGGGGTGTTTCCATCTTGTGCAGAGATGAGTATTAACGTGTCACACACAGCTCCTGGCTGAAACGGGGGGATCTAGCTGTTGGGATGACACTATCTCCCACTGCGACGGGCCCTTTTGGCATTACAGGAATATCAAACAGCCTCCCGAAGGCTCTGCATCTCCCTGTCCCACATGACGGAGCCATCCAGGACAAGCACGGCCCTTCCTTCCCCTCCTTCCATTTAATCTACTGAACCTCAAAGCTACAACAGTCTTGTGAGAAAAGAAAGCACCTCTCTGGCTGGTTTGTTTCCGCAGGGCCTGAGCCATTAGAACAAACCCAAAATAACAGAAATATCACATTTTCTGCTGAGCACGAGTTTCTGTATTGCCACTAAACCACTCCACAAAAATACCCACCGCATGTTGACCGGCTGGAGCCCCTTCCCTCAGAGGTTACTAAAGACCAAATCCTACCAGAACTTACACTCGAACACAGCACAAATGAGTCATTATGGTCCTAAAAATAACAACGGAGAAATTTCCAACTAAAATGTTGCCTAATTAGCCATGAATACTGAAAAGTATGAGGGGGGGGGGAAGTAATCCCTCAGTTATTGTGGAGTTTTGAAAGCAAATTTATTACTACTTTCTTCCTGGATGCACACGATGTTATGTAGGAACAGCATTTCCATCCTACATTATAACAAAAACACCTAGAAACAATAGGACAAGAGTCCTTTGGTGGATATATAGAATGTATGTATCTTTTCAAAGTGAAGCTGTATGAATTTGACCAAGACAGAAGGCTCCGAAGTATTTTGTGCCCTCTCCGTATTTGGGACTATCCATAATTTTATCCCCAGACCACTCATTCTATTCGGATTACTTCATGGTGCTCTGAGCAAAAACAGCAGAAAGTTAAGGCACTAACTTTACTCTGAAATCCTCTTTTTTATTTTTTAGGCAGTCCTAGAATAAAAATCTACATGTCTGCATTTTTTCCATAAACTGGCAAAACCAATACATGTTTCTGTGGTTTGCATTTTAAGCTGCAGTTTAAACAGACAGCTCAGAAGCCAAGATAAGTTCCACTTTCACATCTCTTTCTCTCAGCTCTTAGATAAACGGCCTCGTGACAAGACACTGAAATTTTGGCCACAGTTTGTTCTGAAGCTCTGCAGATCTGGCTTTTCCTCATTTAAGAAACTCACACTAGATCTAACCAAGGACTCTCCTCGCTTTCTTCCCCTCCAAGCCAACCAGCTCTCTCATCCTCAAAGAAAGGAGAAGGCATTCTCGGACTAAGTGTCCCTGATATTTCTTTGTGTTCTGAAGTTTCCTTTTTTTTGGCTTTGCCAGTTTGTCTTAATGTTACAACCCACTGTCTCTGCCCCAGCAGTCCTGCAGCTCTCTTAAGGTGAATCTGGAACCTTGCTGACTGCAGGAGACACCTGAAACATCCTTGAAGAAAGGCTGGATTCAAAGATCAAGACGTGGTTTTGGTTCTGGAAGATCCTTACCCTCACAAAATCTGGATTAAGTCACTTATCAATCTCTTTCCTCCAAAAGTTAATTCTACCACTTGACTAATCCCTCAGAAGCTTTATGGGGAGCTATATGGGGAAAATGCCAAAGTCATCCGAGACCTTCTGAAACTTTTATCTCTATAATCTTTTCCAAATTCCCATATTGGAAGAACTCGTAGTGAATGGAATGGGTCAGATACAGCTGCTTTGATCAAGGACTCACCTACCAGATTCCTTCCCTGTTACTACCATTGACTTCAAAAGGAATTACACCATGAATGAATCAGGTCCAGAGTCACACCAATCTTTGCTATGAATTCAATAAAACCTCATTAAAATTAGTAGAACAGCATTTATCATATAAATCTGAGAATGAAAATCCCATCCTTAAAGAGAAAAATGAGATTTAATAGATAAATTAGGCACTTTAAGGCTGACACAAATCAATGAAAAATTCTAATTTGAAGTCTGTGATGGCTTATTTAGCTGCTTTGCTGTTGACAAGCAATGCAAATTCATGTTGCTTTGTGCTTTTAATTAAAAGTAAATGATGTTACATACCATGAGTTTCATTGTCTGAAAAACACAGCTAAGTACAGAACACAATGGAGCATTAATAATTATTCCTCCTTTTGTTAATTTAGAGGCTAATCTTAACATTACTTCACAATACCATTTTTACTGAAGAGAGTACATTTTTTGTTGTTGCTCTTTAGTTGAATTCCTCTTCAACATTCTGCCACAAATTGCCTTTGCAAGGAAACTATACTTCTCCCTTTGTGATCCAACACTCACAAAAGGTTTTAACCAATTCATTAGAGTCATGGAGAAAGATGTAGAAATAGCAAATATTTTTTCCAAGCTCCATTTCAAAATAGAAACACCATTAACTTAAAAGGCACATTTTCATAACGACATCTCTCATTGCCATGACCAGCACTGAGAAACACCTCCCATTTTATTATTCTTTTTCAGCTTATGCATATAAGTTTACTGTTTTTAAAAAAATCACTTGCATTTCCTACACTAGACTTTGTACCTTCTGGAATATGTTTTCTGCTACACTTCTCATAAAAAAACTCAATTTAAAAATTTCACATCATGGTAATGACAGATCCTTTTAGCACAGGGAACCCATGAGGAGTGTAGAGATGGAACAACCACCGGTGTTTCAAGACACAGTATTTCCCTTTTGTTGAGCAGAGGCAGATTAAAACCCATTGCAATTTAGTGTAACGTATTCATCTACAAGCCCATCAGTTTTAAACAGAGATATCCCAAATTGCACACAAACAATTCTATTGCAGAACCACTAAAACAATTCAAGGAATCTGACAGTTCAGTCCTTACCTTCATTTGAGAGTAAATTTAGACAATTCAGTTTTCTATTTCTTTAATGGAAAACCCTTTCTATTAAAAGTAATATATTGGCTCAGTCCCTGGACTAGGGAACATGACCGAGAAAAAAGTCTGTTTATAGAAGGTTTCTGTAATCTGGCTAGCAATTCACTGAATCAAAGAAGTGCTCCTTGGAAAGGATCTTTGGAGGTCACTTAGTCCAGCCTTCTGCTCAAAGCAAGATGATCACCAACACAACATCAGGTCACCTGTGGCTCTGCCCAGCCAGATTTTCTACATCCCCTGACATGGGGAAAGCAAACTGTCTCTGGCTCATCTGTCCCAGTGTTGCACCAACTTCCTAGTGAACAGATATTTTCTAATGTTCACCATAAGCCACTCAACCTGCAATATGTGGCCATTGGCTTTTGTCTGTCATCTGGCACTACCGACAAGAGTTTGGCTCCACTGCCTTTATAACTGCCCTCTAGGTAGTTCTATGCCAGAATGAGATCATCCCACAGCTTCACTTTTACTAGATGGAACAAGCCCAGCTCCCTCAGCCTCTCCTCATAGGTCCCCTGAACAATTTTTTACTCCTCTGACAGACCCTTTCCAGCTTCCCAATCTCTCTGTTGATCTGGAGAGCCCAAAACTGGATATGGTATTCCAGTTGTACTCTTACCAATGTTGAGAAGGGTAACAACTTGCATCCCCTGAACAATTTTTTACTCCTCTGACAGACCCTTTCCAGCTTCCCAATCTCTCTGTTGATCTGGAGAGCCCAAAACTGGATATGGTATTCCAGTTGTTACCAATGTTGAGAAGGGTAACAACTTGCATCCATCTGGCCAAGTCCTCCAAAGGTAGCTTATTGTGTGGTTTGCCTTACTTGCAGTGAGAGTACACCTTGGTTCATATTCAGCTTGGCATACACTGTAACCCCCCCCTCCCCCCAAGTCTTTTTTAGATCCTTGGCTAGAAGAGTGCCAAGACCTGCTGGCAGACAGCATGCCTCACGGCCACTCAGAGGCTGTCCTTAGTGGTCCAAGGAAAGACATATGGTGCAAGACCAGGTGAGGAGAACATAAACTCAGAGATAGACAGGAAAGTTTAATCTCCTCCTTCAACTCAAGTGCAGTGAAACAGTCGTAGCCAGCCATGCCCTAGACCTAAATACCACAACTGGTCCCTTTCAGCAGCAAAACAATTTGTCAGGATGTGCCATTTTGTTCAAGCCAAGCCACTCAGATGCGTCAGCAAATGTGGACAGAGGTTTTTGGTCTTCATCATCTTCAGCCAACAAGAAAGAGATTTAGTTAAAAACCTCAAGTTTTTAAACCTTACATGAGACACTGGCACAGTTCCATTTCTTGGGAGGAAAAAAAAAAAAAGACATCAAAGTTTGAGTTTGTTCTGATAAGATAAAAAATAATTCTGATAAAGAATAATTTTGAAAGTTGCTGCCACACCAAGTTGTCCTCCTATGAACAGTACGGTTATATGCAATTTTAATAAAGAACTATAAGAATGCAGGAGTGTGCACATGCAGTTTTGATGTTGAAAAACTCATTAGAGCCTTAAGTTTGCACATCCTTCAACAAATGAGTAACTGTATGCACAGGCTGTCCACATACAGTAGCACTTCCATGGTCATAGATCCAGTGTTTTTCATACCACGCATTTTTAGACTATTGAAGCCTTGATGGTGTGATAACGACACAATTTCCAGACAGCAGCAATGTACACTGTGAAACAATTTCAAGTGGAACCTTTCAGCCGGTGGATATACAGATTCAGAGCAAGTGTGGGTATCAAGTATGGCTCAGGTGAGCAGTGCGTTGGCAGGGGCTTATCTCTTAAAACAACTAAAGCACACAACCATACCAATTTACGATACTAAGCAAGAATTCCTTGAGGAAGAGCAATTATGTCATTTAGTACACAAAATTCTCCTGAAGATTTCAATATTTTCTCTTGGGCTTACTTCTTTTCGCTAGCAGGAATTTACTGCACAACCTAGTTTTCCTTTTTCAGAGATGACTAGTCACACACACACACAAAAACCAAAAACTCTCTAGGAAACACAAGGCTACACAAAGCAGATGAAGGTATAAAAAGAATGGATGCAAAGCAGATGAAAAAGGACACAGCCACTTTACACCCACCTTTCAGAACTGGAATAGACCAAGAGCATAGGAAGAAGAGAGGTGAATATGCCCTCCTTAGTCCCATCAATAAATCGGCAACAGAAGAATTGTCATTGCCTCGAAACCAGCTATAAGTGAAACTGGATTGTGAGAGCAAAGTGGTAACACTTCATTTCCTTGAGAGACATTCAATATTGTATCATTCTGGTGTGCCCTGTGTTGTAGGCTGTCGACTCTTTGCTGTGTATTATTAGCCAAGTAGCTAGCAAGAGCATCCTGGTCGTTGACTAAACCTCAGGATTCAGCCCTAGCAGTAGCCAGTGATTTCATCAATGAAAAGAAATGGTAAGCTGAGAGAGACGCATCGTAGAACACCAAGATAGATGGATGGGCTGATATTCCTATAGCTCACAGTATTTATTTCCAAACACAGCGTTTCTAGAGAGAGTAATTTTTATTCTGGTTTCAAAGGCCTTCCGCAATTCTGAGACGCTCACTGTTCTGAAAGGCTACTGAAAAAATACCATTCCAGACATTTCACAAAACAACCAATCACAAAAGTAAGAAAAGCATCCTCTTTCCCCCCACCCCCATCTTTAAACTACTGCATGCTCTACCCACCCTCAGCAGTGTATTGTAGACTTGCGAGATCACAGGACAGATATTTGGCAGCACAGCAATACTATATTTACTTCAGATACTTTGGAGTTGGGAGGCAAAAATAAGCAGTTGTATGAACTACTACATCTACAGTTTCTTGGAGTGCAAGGGGCCATACACCCCACTGCGTCAAGCTCCAGGGAAGTTCCCCGGTGCCGACTGTGGGGCAGTGGGTGTATCCAGAAGCCAAGCAAAAAGCAACTGTGAAAACCCACTCCCTTTACTCCCTTTGCTTCGCCATCCACAACAGACTCACTCCAGGTATCATGACCACTCACATGGGCAATAACGTTTCTACATTAGCCAAAACATTGTTTTCCTTACCCTTCTTCCTCCACCATGGTCCTTCTTGGATAGAATATGACAGTTCTTTAAACTCAATATTCACAGCTGGTCTGCGGGGTAGGTAGGAGAAACGATGAGCTTCTGTCAGAGTATTGTCCACCTTCTTCAAATGTCCATTCATCAGTCGAACATCTTGGTTATCTGTGCCATTTGAGACCACTTCATCCACTGAAACACACACTGACTTTGGCTCGGCCATGGTACAAGCAGAATTGCTGCCGTTCTAGAGGGGAAGAAGTTGGAGAAAGGACAAGGTTCACAGACTTTAGTTTAGGGACAAATTTCAAAACCTTCTGCACTAGAAGATATATTATTATTTAATTAACACAAGAATCCAGCACAGTAGTGCGCTGCAAGGTGAAAGGGAAAAAAAATAAAACAACCTTTTGTTTGCTCTGCCAGTGCCTTGACAGAAGAGGTACAAGAGCTCTTGCACTTGCAGGCCAGTTTGAAAGGGCAGCTCGTTTAGCACCAGCTTCCCCTCCAAGGGTATATACACAGCACATGAGTATCTTCAGAACAGAGCAGCTCTTGCACCAGATTAATACAACATTTGTAAGTTCAGTCCCCATTGTATTTGGTTTCTCTGGCACTGAAAGAATTTGGTTCTAGTTACTCTGATTCCAGTGCTTGTATTGGGCCAGCGCTGAAGGGGGAAGGGAGCTAGCTGAACTATTCTTTGTGCAGACATTTCAGAAGACAACCACTTAAAAAGTCTAAGAGCTCTTATTCCTTTGGATCAGAATATAATTCTGGAAATGTGAAATTGCACAAGTTACTTTTCTGCAAATTTTGAAATGTACTATTTCCTGCCTTATTTGCTCCTGCATTGATAGCTCTGGAGACTTTGCAACCTGGAACAGAACTTCTTTCTGAGAGGAAAGCACAGCAATTTCCACCCAAGATCTTTGCACACTTTCCTTGCTTCAAAGTGAATCCTAATGGGAATCTTATCAGCTACATAAACATATTAAACCTTGCTCCAGGACTTGCACCACTGACACTGTAAGGTCAAGACTTTATGCTTACAGCTGGACCTCTTACTATGCTGTGCTCACCACAGCACTGAGTGCAATTCCACTTGTCATTTTTTGGACTGAATCTCTTTCCCTTCCTCTTCCATGACAATGGCCTGCTACCTGCCTTTCTCTTCTTTTTTTTTTTTTTTTTTTTACGCACACAAAATCCAAACTTTTTGTGTTCTTTTTACCAGCACGGGCCACCTTGCACCAATATCAACAAGATGAGTTTAAAGCTAGAAGTAAAACAATCACGGATTTTCTTCAGCTAAACTGAATTTTGAACAGTTCAGAGGCTGTTTGTTGTCATCTGTTGTTTGGAGTATGTCATAAGCAGGGCCAAACATCTGCAGAGCTGTCTATCAGAAAATTTAGCATTTTTAAGGCAGATCCATATTGGAAAAGAATTCTGTAGCTGCGTATGTGCTAGCCTTCCTATATTGTCACATTTGCCCATGTCCCCAAAGGTATTTCTTGGAAACCAGATGTGCTGCACTACTTTTCAAAGCATCAGTGTTGAACACCCTCAAATAAAGAGTTGTAGGTCATGTCACCGTCTCCCTCTACTTGTCCTCCAATGCAACCAAGAAGTCACATTGCCCCCTTTTCACTGTGCCATTTTGACCCTCTCAGTCATGGTTAGTGGTCTTCCCGCTTACGTTGCAAAAGCCGTGCTGCTCAGATCAATCACTTGTTATGGATGCTGATGAAAAGCACTTTTTAAAGGCCTACATAACTGCTACATAGCAAGTTCTGGATGTAAAAATCAGCTCTGCTTACCCCGTTTCCTCAAGAAAGCTATTTTAATTGTGCTCTCAACTTACTCAGAGGTCAGGTATCCAGTAACACTTACTCCCAATTTCTTAAATAGTGGCATGTAATTTGAACATAACAAGAGTAATGTAAAACACCTTGGAACTGAACAATTACAGTAAGGGAACCACCTCCTCCTCCCTAAAAATAAGAGAAGGTGAGTTAACAACATTCTTTTCTGAATGTTTTCAAAGCTTACTTTGGCACTCATGAACTGTGTGGTTCAGAGGAACCACTGAGCACCTTCACACATCAGAGGGAATATCCAAAAAACTAACTCTCAACGAGCAGGTCACCTTGAGTATCCAGGGGACAGCCGGAGCTTCTCCAGTTCAGATCAATTGAAAAGGAAACATCCTTTGGACAAGGTCCTTGTCCCTGCCTACTTAATCATGTGGGACTACAGAGACTTTTGTTCCGGGGACGTTAAACAAACCGTTCCCATCACCCAGTGGACTGAAACGCCTGTTCTCAGCAGACGGTGACAGAATCATGCCAGCTCTCCATCACACGCCTGCCTCCCCCCAGGGACCACCTGCTGTGGGAGAAGATTTCTCCCCCCCCTTCCAAAGGGGCCACCTGCTATGGGCAAGGATACCCCCCTCCTTTCAGTGGCCACCTGCTATGGGCAAGCATCCCCCTCCCCATGGACCACCTGCTACGGACAAGGATGTCCCCCCCCCTCAAAGGGGCCACCTGCTGTGGGCAAGGCCACCCTTCCCATGGAGGGGGCTCA
The DNA here is from genome assembly GCF_001431845.1 of Calidris pugnax. Lineage (NCBI taxonomy): Eukaryota > Metazoa > Chordata > Aves > Charadriiformes > Scolopacidae > Calidris > Calidris pugnax. The sequence continues at coordinate 3,542,664 of NW_015090805.1, forward strand.
CCCCAGGGGTAAGGAGAGCCCCCCGGGGTGGTGGAGATGGCTCCCAGTGGTGGGATCACCCCTGCTCCCTAAGAGGTGGTCAACTCCCGTGGCGACCCCAGCCACAGACTTACCCGGTGGAGCATCTCCTGAAACACACCCCTTCTCCCCCCCAACACCAACCAACTCCCCTCCATTTAAGCCCACCCCGACCCCCAGCTTTATTGCCCCTCAAGCCGCTGTTACCCCC
>NW_015090805.1:3543285-3692139 GCF_001431845.1 Calidris pugnax
GTGCCGCCTCTCCGCTCGGACTGGCGGGCGGGAGGCGGGCGAGGGAGGGAAGGAGGAGCGGCCTCCCGCCGCCCTAGGGCCGCCTCCCAGCCGGCCCCCGCCCGCCCGGCGGCTGAGGAGAGCCGGCCCGGGGGGCACCCCCGGCCCACCGGGGAGAGGTGTGGGCACCGGGGCGGCCCCGTTGTGGGCACCGGGGTGGCCCTGAGGTTTCTTCCCCTCTCGCCCGAACAAGGCGGCGGAGGCTTCTCCAGGGGCGCGTCCCTGAGGAGAGCTGCCGGGCGCGGTGTCCCGGTTTGGGCGGCGCAGAACCGGTTTCTCTTCTAATGCTGGGGGAAACTGCACTTTTGGAAGACCCTAGTGTCCGAATTCCAGAAAATATTTACTTTATAGCCGGCTAGGCTCTGTGGGATTCAAGCTCTCAGTGTTTTTGAGCCTCGCCAGGTGCAGGGATGAGGAGACGACAGACCCGGGCACTTGACCCGAGCTGGCCAACAGGACCCTAGTGTCCGAATTCCAGAAAATATTTACTTTATAGCCGGCTAGGCTCTGTGGGATTCAAGCTCTCAGTGTTTTTGAGCCTCGCCAGGTGCAGGGATGAGGAGACGACAGACCCGGGCACTTGACCCGAGCTGGCCAACAGGACTGTTTCATACCACGACCATCACATTTAATATAAATTAGAAATTTCGCTATGTAGTTCTCTTTCCATTGATGGCAGAAGTCCAGACAACTTCTTGCCCTGGTGCCGGACGGACCCCTGAGCCCTTCCCTTCCTCCTGAATCTCACGTTTGCTGTCCCTGCTGAAGAGCACAGCTTCCTCTGATAGAATTGGCTGAGTATAATTCTTGTATATCTCACATTAGTATCAGGATCAATACCGGTTCTTCAGTATTATTGTTAATTATTTAGTCTTATCCTATTAAATCTATTCATATTCCAAGCCTCGTGTTTCCTTGTTTTCCCGATTCCCCATCCTGGGTGGGGAGGGGTCATCATATGATAGAATAATTGTCTAAACGACAATAAATTGTTACGGGTTTCTCAAACCATAACACATGGCCTCCATGCTCTGGACTGGCACAGCTCACGGCCCGGCTTCCTGATGAGCTCCCAGAGGGATGGCATTCCCCCAGGAGAAGAGGAGTCGAAGCACCATCTGGTTGCACCTTGTGCCATCCACACCAGCACAAGTAGGAAATGGCTCTTCTGGCCCTGGGACTTGCACACCATTGATTTTAAGCTGAGCAAGCCATTGTGGTTCCAAGATGGAGAGAAAGGAAGGTTGTCACTGTGTTTCCATCTTTGGTCTTCTCAAGTCTGCATTTCAGCTAGGTCCAGCAATGACAGGGCCTGAGCCACCCATGATGAGCAGTGGGTGGTGTTCACATGCCGTTAGGGTTGTGTTGGCATTGCTGACTTGAAGCTAGACCCATGACTAAGTTTCAAGTTAGCTTCACTAGCTTTTTGCTAGCAGAAGATTCTGCCCAATCAGCTCACCAAGAAGCCAGATACAAGAAGACCCACCAACCATCTGAAGCACCTCAGCAGTCACGTACCCACTGGGCCTCTTTAACATGTGTGCTGAGCCTCCTCTGTTCCTCTGGAAGCAGCAGGAAGAGGGGATGAATTATAGCAGGAGCCTGAGAATTGGATTCACAGCATCTACCAAACATTATATACACAAGTTCGCAATCTGTGAGGAATTCTACCCAGGGAGCTTGCTATAACGCTTGGTGCTCACGTAGCATTCTATAGACACCAAGGTAATCTTCACAAAGCTCCTGGAAGGTAGGTAAGTATTTTATCCTTGCTGAGCTGTGGAGGGGTGTTTACCGCAGGCAGCACGGCACTGCAGGGAGGGAACTCTGCACAGAACATCTACACTGGGTCAGATGGGGGCCCATCTCCCACAGTATCCTCCTTCCTGGCAGTGGCCAGGAGATGGATGCTCAAAGAAGAGCTTAAGCAGAGGGCTGGCTTGCATCAGATGTCTCCCTGATGCTTTCCCAGCCTACAGCTGGTTTTGGCTCAAGGACTTCCTGACGTAGTTGTCGCTCCTGAATGTGGTAATAACCCTCAGTAGATACCTCTTCCATGAGAGAAGACCTCCCCCTTGGAAACATACAAACTTTTACGATCCATTACATCCTATTGCCAAGGAATAGCGTGTAGAGACTGACTGAGCTTGACCTTGCATTCAGTCTGTAGATGCAGCAGAAAATTATTTACTCATAACTCATGTATTGAGGAAGAAATGCCTACCTGCTGTGGAATATGAGACCAAACATGGATGTGTCCATGCAGAAGTCCTTGTTGAAGGCTTGAATTGCGTTTGAGAAGAAGTTTGAAATACCATTACCTCCTAATATTAGAAATAAAGAGAAATTATGGAGCATTCTTGCAATGTGGGTAGAGGGTTTCAATTAACTTGATACAGAGCATGTGTCTATAGCACCTCCCATTTATTCAAGTTTGTCTCCTTTATTTTCCCTTAAAAACACCGAGAAGGCTGCATTATCTCCCTACAGGATGTTAAAAGGGTGGTAAAATACTACTGTATATGTTTAAGGCATTTAAGGGGTAAGCTGAGCTGCATAAAGACATCACATGTTTCGACTGTGAGGAGGAGCAGAAGGCAGAGAGAGCGAGCAGGAGGTACCCTGACCTCAGTGAGCGTTGCGATACAGACCCAGCACAGCGCTTGTTCTCCTGTGTTTTACCTTCCCAAAGGCTCCGGAGGAAAGCAAGGAAAACAACATAAAGGCTGCAAGGCAACTTTAAGTTTACAGCCCTGGAATCCGCTGCGCAAACAAAAGTTTGAGCTGCGTCCGTAAGCAGCTTAGGGGACGAAGGGCTGAACGGCGCCTTCCAGGAGCCAGCCCCTGGCAGGGAGGCTGCTGGTGGGCTGCGGGGCTCCCCGCCGTGCCCACCACGTCCTGTGATGTTGTTGCCCCTCGCTCCTTTGCCATACGGCTTTTAATGGTGTCCCTGAACACTGCCCTGGGCTGTGTGAGGTGGCACGGAGACACAAACGTTGGGTGGAATGTGAAGGCAAGTGACGGCTCGACCCCTTGCAGCCTCAAGCACCGCTCCTGTCACCTTCCACAGGAGTTTCACCTGAGCAAGAATACACAACCTGATCCCAAGGACTTGTTTGGTTTTTTTTCACAGTGGCCGCAGTATCAGTATCTAAGGGAGCTTTGTGAGCTTCCCCGTGTAAAACACAGAGACGTAAAACAGGCTTCTCAGAAACCAACTCTTCTATTTGGTATCTATTTTGATACCACACAGGGAAAAAAAGATTACATAAGGCGAAGCGTGCTAAAAATAGCAGTCTCCTGCATTCCCACATTCCCTCATTAACTCTTCCATTAACATTACAGGTGATCCCCTAGTCCCTGCAGACAAAAAGATCAAGAACACAACTCTGTGGGAAAAAAAAAAAAAGAAAAAAAGAAAAAAGGAAAAGAGAGATACAAAACCGTGTTAAAAAAAATCCAGGACAGAAAAAAAAAAAAAAGGAAGCTACAGAAGCTACAAATGAAGGTGAGGACAAGCAGGCAGGGACAAAACTCTGACTCCTAAAATAGATGAGGAAATAGTAGTAGCTTCCAGGCTTTACAGCAGGGTAAGCATTACAGACAGCAGGCTGGTACAGCCCACAGGAAGGAAAAAGGACATCGCAAGCAGAAATGCACTGAGAAGGGCAGGGCAAAGTAGAAACACACCAACAGCAGGAGAGGGCAGATTTACAGCACAGCCCCAGGAGGCATTTTAGTGCAGTACTGATAGCTCCCGTGTCTCTGTGCAAAGAACTAGTTCACACACAGAAGTGGAATAGCCTGGGGAAATACAGAGGCCAGCGTGGACTTAACTGCTGAGATACAACACGTAGGAAAAGTTCAACTGAGAAGCATGGAAGAGGCAGATGAGAAAAACAAAGTATTAACTATAAAAGGCAAAATATTTTTAGTTTAAAAAATACCTTGCCTTTAATTCTTTGCAACTTGCTGTTAATTTAATCTGGTCTGAGCAGAGTTTAAGGAATTCTATGGAAAAGATTTAAGGAGCTTTTGACAAAAATGTCCTTTTTTAAAAAAAAAACAACAACCCACACATTTATCAAAGAAAAACACTTGGGGTTTTCATTTCAGAATTATGTTTCTAAATCTACCCAAAAAGTCAAAGGAGCTGAGAGCACAAAGAAACATATCCCACTGTGAAATGCTCACGCAATTATTGACCTAAATAAAAACACAACAACAACAGCTTATTCCAGACAGTGTCGCTTTGCCATTTGAAAATACACACTGTTTTCGATGGTTTCTGAAATATGTTTTCTCTCTTCTTACATCCTACCCCAATTATTTCCATAGGTTTAGTGAAATAAGAGTAGGAAGACTATCAGTAGGTTTGAACAGCCTAAAGATGAAGCAAGAAAAACTCACTGTCTGATCCTGAGAAAGGCTGAGAGCCTGGGTTTCTGGCAGCCAGTAGTTGTGAGTCCTCATTGTGCTTAAAAAAAAAAAACAAACGACAGAGGAAAGGAAAGAATAGTGTGGGAAAAAATTAGTGTCTTACTGGAAGAGAATTATTTTAACTGAAGAGGTATTGTTCTCTGTTTAAGTTCCCATGTATTATGACTTGAAAGACATCAACATACATATTATTTTCAGGTGATACATCAAACAAACCACCAGTGGCACATGAAACTTTCCTTTACTACTAGGAAGTTAATAGCAGCTTTGCACCCAGTCTCCAACTAAGAAGACTATTCCAGTACTTTTTGGCAATGGGCTGGTACTTTGAAGAAGCATTTTACTAGTTCCAGGGGGGTTGGAACTAGATGATCTTTAAGGTGCCTTCCAACCCAAACCATTCTATGATAAAATACAAAAAATCCCTGACTTAGATCACATTTTTCTTCTCTCTTTCTGTTGTTCCCCTTCCCTATTTATTGGAACAACAGTTGTAACCACTCTCAATTTTGTCATGTCTTTTTGTACGTGACATTAATACTTCTCTATCTATACTGGAAATACTCACATAATGCTATTTGAGAGGAATGTGATCAGTCAGTTTAAACAGATCTGCCTTCAGATCTATTTAACATCGAAGAACATAATCAGTCATTCTTTTCAGGTTAGATATATTCTGTATAATGGGTGGGATTCATCTCTAATTTTAGCTGCCTAGAAAATTGGTGTCTAAGCTAGTCATGCAGACTCTTTTTCAGTCAGTGGAGAGAAATGGGCGTCCCCAAAAGAAAATTCAATCTTTCCTTCTTGAATATGTACCTTGATTTGGGGTGGATTCTGGATCCACCTAACTTGGAATCTCCATGGCCAGCGTTATAGAGACAGATACCACCAAAGCTGTGTTCTCATGCCACTTTTGTCTTCGACTGACATTTCCAGGAATAACACAAGAGGTTTTGCGTGTTTATTTTATGTGAGATTTTATCAATATGTTTATGTCTGGGTGCTCAGATGTCCCTCTTCTGAGATCCAAAGGCAAGAAATTCAGGAGCAATACACCAACCTATTTCTGACCAGTTTTAGCTGCAATTCATTTCTATGGCTACTCTCTATTGTACTTGTGGGAATCAGTAGGGTGTGCAGCGCTCACTTTGATGCAAAGTGGTTATTTTTCTGAGCATTTTGGCTCAAGAAAGATGAGGGGGATAACACTGGAAAGAAGTAATAGCGCGATGGATTAGTTCAGCTCTGCAAGAGATGGTGGTCCATTAGTCTATATCTAAGTAACCCTCAGTTGCCATAGCTAGCTGATCCCAAGACTAGCTAGGAGGGAGCAAGAAAACACATCATCAGTCTTCCTGCGTGAACAAATAGAGTTATTTTGTGAGAGACTGAGCATAATTTATATGAACTCACTATTTTCAGTTGATGTCAACATAGCATGCTCACAGTAAATTTACTTTCCCTCAGTTATCATGAGAGGAGAAATAGAAAATTTTTCTGTCACCCATGTATCTTGCTGGAAAAAGGCAAGGGCTCTAGGGAAAAGTTCCCCAACACAGAGGCTGTTTCAGACGTATTTCTGTATTCCTACAGTGCAGCCCCTCTCAAATCATACTGCCCTTGTTATAACCAGACATGTGGATGCATTGCTCAGGCTAATGGCTGGAAATCACAGCTAAGAGCAGCTGGATTTTAGGTATCATGTCTCCCTAGACTGCACCTTCCCAGATTGTAACCTCAGAGTCTGGGCACAAGGGAGCAAGTGGTAGAACTCATGCAGCCACAGCCAGTGGGGAAAACTTCAGCGACACTATCATCGTGAGCAGCTTAGGTGGAGAAAATACTCTAGCAGTCTGATGGAGAGTCTGGAGTCTCACTTCAGAAGGCAACTTGAAAATTAGACGTGGCACCAATCTTCTGAAATCCTTTGCCAGCTTAAGCTCCCTGTGCAGTGCCAAGGGAGAGACTTAAGCACCTGGGAAAGGGATACACAGGCATCAGCAGGAAAAGTTAGGCAGAAGGACGTGCCAAGGAAAGACTCATGCCTGGAGGACTTGGACTTAGTCCCTGAAAGCTTTTTCCAAAGGGGATTCTCAGCCATGGCACCAACTCAGTTTTTGTTTTCTCACCAAAAGCTGCAAACAGCACCTGTCCTGTAAGACCTAATAGCCCTGTGATATTGACCCTAGTGCTGAAAAGCAGATTTCAAATTCAGTCTCTTCTTGGTTTCACGAAAGGTTTTGGATTGGCTCGTGGGGAGAGGACAAGATCTGAGCCACTGAAATCAAGTATTCTGTGGGGGAAGTGTTGGGTGTCTCTCCCCTTGCAGTTGTTCTGCTTTGAAAGTGCTATTAAACACTAACTGGGGAAGGGATGTCAATGCCCCCTCCCCTTCAGTTTCTGTGCGAAGTGAAACAACTTCAGGAAGGTAGGAGTTTTGCCCCAGAATTTACAGCTCTTCTGCAAAGGCTAGAAGTCTCTGACTCACCCCCCTGCTCCAGGTTAGGCAGAGCAGTTACTGTGCTGCCAGAAAAGCACTCTAATTGTCCACATCATAAGGAAAACCATTCCCTTTCCCAACCCTGTCCACTTCAGGTGGTTTTCTACGTGCTTGGCAGCAGAAGTGCAGAAGATTTGGGATTTTAGATTCTTTCTGAGAGATGTGAGACTCACAAAAGAAACTTCAGTTATTCCACATGGCTATGCCACTTGGCACATCTCAAACATAAATTTTATAAATTACATGATCCTCCCTCCACGCTCCCTGCAGAGATATACATTTATTTCCTGTAGCACAGAAATCCCTGGGAGATTCCAAGGAAACAAAAACAGTCTTCTGGAGTCTCAGTCTCACAGAGAAGTTGCATGTTCTGCTTGAGCTCAGGGGAAGAAAGTTACAAAACTCCTCAAAACAGTATAGTCATCAATGAGGCATTGGAAAAGTTGTCCCACTCATTTCTTCCAGTACCCACATGAGACTGTCAGGGGAACAAAGCACCAACACATTTGTATCAGCCACCCAATGGGACGAAATGCAGAAAGGAGCATCCCAGGAGCTGGTGAGCTTAGTACAGGCTTGTTTGCTTGTTACATGTACTTGGTAGTGCTTTTGTCCAAAATTATGTCTAGAAAAAAGAAACAAGTGTGATGGAATTCTGCAAAAGGTGCCTGGTCACTGGGAAGCCTCCCAAGCAAGCAGAGCTGTAAGGGAGCCAAACTGCAGGCCCTGAACTACACTCCCATTTGTCATGGTTATCAGAGTAGCAGCCTGTCAGTTTGGAGAGATGAGCTCCTTGGAGTCCCTGGCACAGCTAATAGAGGCTTGAGAACCCTGCAAATAATTTGGCACCATCGCAGACCTCACAGCCACAGCATTCGGTAGTGCCTGACTGCCTTGGTGGGTCCACAGGCCTGACATGAAAGCCTTTCACAATATGCCTTTCCTAATTCATATGACTACGAGGTCATACCTGCTAGTCTGGTCCCTCATATGTCACTGGTCCCTTAGTCATGCTCGGTTACCCTCTATGGGAGTCAGTAACGTTCAGCTCTCTTCTGGGCAGGTATTCGGGCTTTATTTGAAGGTACCAAATCAAAGAAGGGCAAAGTTGCCTTTGATGGTTTATTCCACCAGTTAGTAATTTGTTGTAAAATAATGTGTAGAGTATTTATGTGTCTACCCTAGTTTTCAACTATTTGTTTACATGTGTAATTAACCAGGTTAAAAAGCCCATTACGGTTTGGTACTTTTCTCTCCCCCAGTCCCAAGAAGGTGGATACTTAGACAAGTTGCATCCAGTCTTCTTTTTCATAAACTAAACATGCCGAACCCTTTAGGGCTCCGTATAAGGCAGTTTCTCCTGCTATCTAATAATTTGTGGCTCTTTTTATACCTTTTCAGCCTCTTTTTATAGAGCACTTGACGCCAGAACTCCATGTAGCATTCCAGCGTTATCCCACTAATGCCATGTTCAGAGCTAACGTTACCTTACTTCTGCCCTGCTTATGCGCTGTTAATCCAAGCATCCCATTAACCTGTTTTGGCCACAGCGTAACTGTGGGAGCTCATGCTGATTTCCTTAGCCTTCGATTGCCAAATCCTTTTCTGAGCCCATTCCTGCTGGGATACAGCATCCTATTCTGTAGGCATGACCTTCATTCCTTATTCCTAAAAGTGTATCTGTGCAGTCAGCTCCTTAAATATGCTTCTCTTAAGTGGGTCAAGCTTATCAAGAAGTCAAGATCATTGCATGCAACAGTTCTAACCTCTTTGTTTACCATTCTGCATAAGTCACACACCTTAATCAGCAGAGGAGTTATATTTACTTCTGAATCACCGATGCAAATATTTAATCATTTCAGGCCTAACACTATCTCCAGTGGAATCTTAATCAAAACATGCCCATTAGAAGCTTCCCCAGTGATGACTACCTTGAGGTATGTTAGTTTACCAGTTGCTAAATTATTTCTCTTATTTTATAGTATTGTACAGTATTGGATAGATTGTTGTAGGATACAACCTCACAAAAGTGTAACTACATCATATCATAACTGTAGCATATATTTACATAAATCAGGCTGGTACCTGCTCATAGAAAAGAGCTGATCTGGCTAGGGCAGTCAGAAAAGGACAGTCATCTCAGCACATGGCATTACACATCATGTTTGATATTATAGTTCATTATTAAAGCCATTCTATTATTTTGCCTTAAGCTGGTGTCACAGACTCCAACCTAGTCCATCCAGCCATTGCTGCAGGTTTTTCTGAATTCTGGTGCAACATTTTTAGGAACAATGAAGTTTCCCTGGGACTCCAAGTTTTATTCAACGTCATCAAGGTCCTCTGTAGAGGTATTTTTAGGAATCATGACTGTAAACTATCCAGGCCAATCATTTACAGGTTTAGTGCCAGCAAGTGTTATGTAGCAGCATCTTCTATCATAAGGGCCTAAAAAGTAGTTCTTTGTCTTCCTGGATTTGCTCACTCCATGCAGCTCCTTTCCAAATTTTATTAAATTACTCTGCTATTTTCTGCAGTGCTGTGAGTCATGGCAGGTTCATAGTGGGTCTGTCCCATATACAGAGCACTACTGGGACTCTTCTCTTCTTGCCTTGCTTGTAAACAGTCAGACTGGCATCAGTGGTCCCTCAGCAACCACTGGCTTCCAATCCAGTGAGACAGAAAGTACCTAGCTACTCTAGTTTGGATGCAGTGCTTTTAAATGTTACCAAATTGGTACTTTTAAAAATTGCAACTTTGGCTGACTACCAACAGCTGCAGAGTATGTCATGTCTCCCATGTTAGAATCTTTCTGATTTCCACCAAGGTGCACTCTGTGTAGTGCATGGACAGTAAGCATCCCTCTGTTTCCTTTTTCCATTTTGAACCATTCAGATCTACTTTCCAGGTCACCTGTGCATGCACTGTGGACATCTGGACTTTCCAGATGTAGAGCACCCTTGGTGAGAAGCTCCTTGCAACCATGCATGCGTATGCTCATGGTATAACATATGCTCAGTGGCATAAGGGCAAGACAATACACCTGGGCATCCCAAACTAACATAAGAATTCTTCAAACTTGTCTCAGGTAACTTTTCTGAGTAGAAGAGGTCAGGCCTGATGGACATGACAATGTAACCCCACGGTGGATGGAAATGTCTCAGCATCATTTTATTCAAGATACACTTCCAGTTTTATAGCAGTCTTCTAGGGTTGTTTTTTTTTTTGGAAAGAAAGGTGACGAGGAGAAGAGGGTTTGGGGAAAAAAAAAGCCTTCAGGCAAGTTGTGGATGGAAGTTTTCACCACTCAGATCCCCTCCAGCCTCACTGGCACGGTGGGTTGAAGGCCAAGACCTGCAGCCTCCCCAGCCAGAGACTGAATGAGCTGACAGGAAAACAAGCAGGTTCCTGCAGAGCTGTTTGACTTTGGCAGTTTTCCAGTGTAATGCTTTTGATCTGAAAAAATGGTGACCATTTTTTACCATGTGTACTCTGAGTCTGTGTCAGAGGTAATTCCAAAATTGAATAGCCATTGCACTCTCTTTTAAGCCTCTCAACTCTTTTGAGAGCTGAGTAGTCAACTAAAAAAATAAATAAATCACTAAATGTGATGCTTGTAACCTTAATGAAAGAATGATTAACGAAAGTCATCATGAAATAATTACAAACCGCACTGTACAACGTAGAGAAAGAAAAGGGAGACTGTTCCCAGCTACCCATGGAGAGATCATTTAATAAAAGAGAATGAGGCAGAGACAATCACAATACAAGCTGTAGGACAAAGCAGGAAACTCCATTTCTTCATATGTAAGATATCACTTCTGACATTGCACAAGTGGAATAAAATCAGATTACCCTTTACAGTGACCTGAGAATTTCCTTTGCTAGGTTTTTTTTTGGCAGTGACAGCTTAGACCATATTTTCCTCTAAGTGAACTGTAAATACACGTTGCATACGTTTGCACCATCGTGTTGCAAAAGGGCACTAAGGACAACCCAGCAAATGCAGGGCTGTTACAGAGAAGCAGGAGCCAGTTACTAACATGAGACTGAACGACTCAAGGAAAAGGGAGTTCTCAAGTGTGGTGTAAACTGCAAATTCACTCTCTCTTCTAATGAAATATTTGAGCGCTTTTTGCTAGAATCGAGGAAATTATTCACAGAGGAGTGTGACCACACTCATTTTTAGTAACAGGCTTCGTGCCCATACAAAATCTAAAAGAAGAGGAGGGGGGGGCTTGAGGCAGGCAAATTTGCTGGCCGGGAGAATCAGAACAGGCGTTTCCTGTCAGGCTTGCAGGGTAATAACACATCCCTGCTTCCTCGCTGCTCTGGGGACCACGTGCATTAGGAGCAATGAGTTTGCAAGGCTGGGTGGGCAGTGATCTGTCCTGAAGGAGCAAAGCAGTCACAACTCTCCTCAACTAGTTACCTTAGCTCTATCAGTATACACTGACAAGTTAGCATTTAAGGAATTTTCAGCTTGTCTTCGCTTTAGTCCTTTTTTTCTGTCTTCCTCACTCCTCCTATGTAATCTGCATAAACACATACCTTCGTTAGGTTCTGGGTTGCCCAGTCTGTGCTGATACACATGTTCAAAACCAGGTCGGATGGGGCTTTTTTAATTTTTTGCCCAGGGCAAGGTGGTTGGAACTAGATGATCTCTAAGGTCCTTTCCAGCTCTAACCAGGCTATGATTCTATGATCTGGCTGCAGCTCTACATGCAAGCTGCATATCAGCACTGCAATGGAGGCATGGGCAGGTGCAATAGTGCTCTGGTGCCACTGCACATCTTCTCCAATGTGTGCATGTCGGGGTCAAGATGTGTTTTGGCAGGCATGGTGAGAGAGATATGGGATGGAAAGACATGAGGGATGTATACCCTATCCCACAGGTCTTTCTCCAAGGCTAAAGTCATGTTAGTGAGAATTACATCCCAGTTACAGTTCAAGGGAAGAGGGGAGGAAAGACAACAGTCATGAAAGACACTCTGGTAAGTAGACCCTATGGGAAAAGAGAGAAAAATTCTTGTGCCAGCTGTGTGCCTGTAGAGCCACAGGCTCCCAGTTAGGTGCTGCTGCTGCAGAACTCCCCGTGCTTGCAAAAATTGCTGTTCTTTCTCCATGACCCAATATAATGCCCTGCCCAGGTCTATAGTGCCCCAGATCTGCTGACCCACCTCACCAGGTGTTGACATGATTGGATGATGCTGGCACTTTCTTCCAAGGCATGAAAGTTATGAGAGGTTTTCTTCTGAGCATCTACAGCTGTCTTATAGTGTAGGTGTCTAGGAGTTAATGTTGCTCTAGGTTCCTTTCAGAGTCAGTGGAGAGTAACTGGCATTTCTGGGTGGTTTCATCTCATCTGAAGTAGACACCTAAAACAGGGCAGATGAATCATGTCCTGAAAGTGCTCATTTTTCTCTGTTGACAACAAAGACCAGCTCAAGGAAAGACAAATGGCTCCATCCCTCTCACAACGTCACACAGCAAATACAGCTGCATCTCTGGGAAGGGATAAAATCATGGTCCTGCAGGGCGGTCTCTCTCCTCCCAGGCAGCCCTACTAAGTGGCAGCCTCCAGTCCCCACCCCTGGCCAAGGGTGAGCTGCTCTTCCTAAGTCCACTTCTTCTGGAAAGACATAAAGGAAAGCCAAGAGACAAACTGGAGGCAAGCAGATAACCTCCTGTGGCCGTGTATTACCAATCATGCGTTCTTATTTCCTTCTTCCAGGGGTGACTTCAGTGAGTACCAGTCACGGATTTAGGCACCGTTCAGTAGAAGTGAAGGAGAAAGATCACTAATTAGGATTTAAAAACTAATGGCACAATATTCAGGCTGTGATACTCAAGAGCAAGCGAGCTCACTGCTAGCTGGCACTCTGCAGCTGCCCGTTTCCTTTGACAAGGGGAACGATGGGACATGTGACACCATCTCAGTGGCAGTTAAGGAAAATGACAGTTGGAATATCACATTTTTTAATTAGCTGAGAGCTAATATTTAGTTAAGCTTTGATTCATAGTGTGCTTTTACACAGATAATTTGGCCTTGCTCGTAAAATTTTTTTTTTTTTGATATTCATCTACTTAAGTTGCAGATGCGGTGCATCCAGTGTAAAATCTCCATGAGGAACAGCTGGAAAGATGAAGAGTCCATACGCTACATAAGCCTTCTGAATGTGAGAAGAGAAATTAAATTAAGATTTTGAGTGTACTTTATGTCCAGTTAACCTTTTGTATCAGAAGAATAGCATGTTTATGGTTGCAATGAGACAAATAAAATTTGGGAGCTGCTGTCAATGCCGGACCTTGTCAGTGACAAGGAGTTTGTGATTTGCATTGCCACAGCAGCAGTGGCAAAGTCCAGCAAACACATCAGTCCCTTGCCTCAGGCTGCAAGTGACTGCTCCTTGCTCCCTGACCGCTGCGCTGGCTTCATGTGTTCCTGGTATGCCACCCTCCATTACCACTTCACCTTGCACCAGCCCAGAGGACACAAAAGCAAGCAGAAGAGGAATGCGTGGAGGAAACAAGTCCCCCCCTTTTTCTCCGAGTGTTTGCACAGAGTTCAGGGCTGTGCTTTAAGCTGGTATTTAGGTGCTCAAAGAGACAGGTAGGATCACACTGAGATGGCCACAGACACCCTTATCCTTTTTGGACTGTAATTCCCCCAGGAGCTTAACTGCATGTGGAACTAGAGACCTGCATGGCTCTTCGTGCCTGTGACAGCACGGCCACAGAGTCTGCTGCCAGGGCACAGCCAAGGTCACCTGCAGACAGCAGAAGCTCCCGTTGCCTGTCCAGCATCTCTTTGCTCCATGTCACACCTTCAGAGTGATGAAATTTATTCATTTTCCAACTCTTATGCCATCTCACGTGCCAGAAAAGAAGACACTTGTGTGGTCTTAAGACAGAACTCGAGTGCACTTCGGAATTGCAAAGGCCATTGAGAGGGAGGTGGGTTTCCAGGCTTCACTGTCTGGCAGGCTGAGACAAAAATTCAGGAATTATTGAAGATTTTAGTGCAATTAGGGCTTGGAGAAGCTGATACAAATACCGGGAGCGCCATCTTGTGGCTGCTTCTGCACAGTGCAGCGTTTTCTTGGTCTGACACGTGCTTAGTGATGGGGTTTTTTTAACAGAGTTAGGTTGGTGGTTGGACTAGACGTTCTTAAAGGTCCCTTCAAACCTAGACAATTCTATGATTCTACCATTCTATGAACAGAGAGTTTTCCATTCATGTCCAATCAAGGTATCAACAAGATTTTTGGAAGCTCAGATGTAGCGTTACACGCATTCAGTCTCATCATTAAAACATACCCTTTATTGATGAAGTTGGAATTGTAGGAGAAGGAATAATTGCCACTAAAGTAGCTTTGAAGTCTTCCCACACACACCTACCCTTTAGTAATTAACCCATTAGGTGTTTTTGTTTGACTGTACACATCTGTTGTGGGATCACACACTGCACTGGCACACTGCAACAACTCAAGCCAAACTGGAAGAGCACAAGAACTGCAGAAAAGCAAGCTGAACTTGTCTTCGGTGACTTGATGCTCATGTAGGCAATGTCTTCAATCCCTGGAAGCATCCCAAGTTGTTTATCAGCCTGCCTGACCTGCACTAACATTGCTGCCAGCACAGGATCACAGCAAGCTTGGAAAAGAGCATTTACAACACCAGTAACAAAAGCTTATATTTCTCTGAATTAAAACACCTATTATTGCTATAATTTCTAGCACAATTTCACATGTATTTGACTGCCAAAAGATCAGGTGTCCCCCAGGCAGCCAAGAGTAATTGAAGAGAGATGCGACCTGCAAAAGAGCTTCACTTGCTCAGGGCAAACTTTTAACTGGGGCCATGAGACAGACAAGTGGATGTGAGCTGGCCACATCCCAGTTTCTCTCTGCAAGCTTTCTAACCACAACTTGAGCCCTAAATTTCTGGAACGTTTGGAAACTGAGTCCTTAACAGAACCAGTTACCACCGGAAAGAACTGGCCGATAGGCATGTTTATACAGCAAAAATGTTTAAACCCACCCCCTTTTCAGCAGCAGGGCTGCTCTTAAGGTGGAAACTGGGTTTCCAGCAGGGAGATGCACCAGCTTGATCTAGTTAATGGTAGCTAAAGAGGTATATTATTGATTTGGGTCTCCAGAATCCAATGTTCTGGGACAATGAAGCTCTCATAAAGATGAGTAGAAGTAGTGCAGGTCTGCTTGGATCACCACTGGTAGTATTCCTATTGCTAGATCATTTCCACACTGTTACACTTTAAAGCAGATGTCAGCAGGTTTCTTATTGCAGAGTCAATCGTAAGGACTAGCCGCCATCCTTAGTCAAGGCAGGCAGTGTTGTGTGCAGGTAGTGTGCACCTGAGGGACTGGCTTGTCTGATGTCTCGTGCATGTCTTGTGCAGGCTTCCTGGCACCAGCTGCCAAGGTCCTACCCACACCCAAATCCTGCAGTGCATTTTCCCAGGCCATGCAAGCATGCACTCCTTAGTCTATAGGTCAATACATACCTAGGATATCCTGAGGAACTATGGCATTTTCTTGCTGTTTGGGAACAGGTAAGCGAGCGTGTCAACTTGGGTGAGGCACATTGCTATCCTATTGCCTTAGATCATCTGCAGCTTTGACCCCTCTTGTTTCTATTTTATCTAACTTGAGTGCCTTCAGATCCTTCAGTGTCTCACTTCAGTGTCTGTTTCAGCACAAATTAGAGCCCCTGCAGAGGGAACTTCTGGCCTGGTGGCTTGCTTCCCTGTGTTCATCAGCCTGTTCCTCCTGTTCCTCTGGCACCCGGATCACAGGCTGGAGGAGAGGAATGACATTCCTGGTGTTTCCCAGGCCTCTGCAGTTCAGTCCAAGAGCATGTCTCTTTTTGCTTCTCCCTCCTAAAGAAGGTGTAGTTCCCACTCTCACTGATGGGTCTACAATTATAAGAGCTCTAAGGGAAATTCCTGGCATAGCCCACATAATCCCGGTTGGATAGAAGATGGTGACTGCACAAACTGCTCTCACACGGCATGGCTAGATCCAATCCTGAACTGCCTGTGACCATAGCAATGCAATGCACCAGTCCTGGTTTCACAGCACCATCATTTTCATCACAACGTCTAATAACTTACTCATGAAGTTGGAGAAAAGCTTTTGGTTATTGACAGCAACTGGAATAATAAATTGTGGAAAAGGAAGGTTATTTAAAAGTCCTCGGAAGGCTTGAGTCTCACCTCATCAGTTCCAGGGCCATCACAGGACACGACAGAGGCCAGAGGTTGGCTGGGACCTCAGTCTCACCAGGAAGTCAGCTGGCAGATTGCTATCGGTATCGACAAGAACAGAACACGATATTTCCTAAGACCTTGGCCTTGATCACAACATGCATGGAGGGAACAGGAGCTTAAGTGACCAGCGCTTAGAAGCCAGCTGAAAACTTGACCAGCACACCATAGGATGACACCCACAGAGAGATTGCCTGTTATCCAAAACCTGTTGGAGCTGCAATACTGGGTTGATGGGTCTTGTCTTCAGAGCCAACGTAGCAATTCTCTACATAGCAAGTGGAAACATTTCTCTAGATACTTATACTACTGACACTCATGGGAAGAACAGCACATCATGAGCCCCTCCAGAGGCAGGAAGGCTAACGCTTCCAAGAAAGGGAACCTCCAGATCTTGGAACTGTTGCAAAACAGGGTAGAGGTTTAATAGATGGGGTGAACCTTATCTGATACTCTCATTTGAATGCCAGCTCAAAGACTCGGAGGGCACATCTTGCAGAGGTTCACATAAGCAAAACTTATTATCTGGCCACATTCCTCCTGTCTGTACAAAAAATGGGTGATATATTAAGCTACGGTTGGTGTGCCCCAGTCAGTGTGCTACTTTCAGACTAACATGTTTCACGCTGTTCTACAACATATGCTTTCTGACATTTTTAAATTCTCACTTATTGCTTAGTTTATTATCTCTCACCTTTGTGAACTTAAGCAATTTACCTCTAATTTTTGCTGCTTTGTAGAGAATCCCCCTGGGCTGGAAATTCCATCAGTCTCACAGGTGAGCTGTCCCAGAACCTTCCTCCCCTCTGCACCAGCATCTGCAGAATTTTTTCTGAAAACACTTTTCTGTCTGCCTGTGTGATGTACCATATAACTGATGAGAGACTCTGACCACCTATATCAAAGTGAGGTGATAAAACCTATCTATATAAAGGGCTGAGGTGCTTACATCAGGCTTTAGTAAAACACGAGGCAGGAGAGCTCCAGGTTGCTTCTCAGATGGGAAACAACGATAGCACCCAAGGGCCAAGTATGGTGCTACATCCCCCAGAGGATGATGGCCCCAGTAACCCTTGTTGGCTCGGTTCCTCTCACAACCAGGCTGCCCAGCGGGCTCTACAGCAGCCCTGCTGCCGATCTCATGAGAGATCCCCGGCGTGGGAGATGGGTTTGCAAACTTTGGGGCCACTGTGTAACTCCCAAACTAATGTTTAGCAAGTTATTATTTAGTTTATGCATCTAAGGAGACAAGACTTGGGTGACTGAGCTGACAATCAGTCTACCAGCCTATCTGTCTATTCAGCTGTTGACCTGCCAAAAAAAACTTTTGTAAATGTTGGCCAATTGGAACTAAACTTGAAAAGATGCAGATGCCTCCAACAAGGTTTCAAATGGACTGAGGTCACTGGAATATGGTGAAAATCAGAGGCTTTTAGTACTACATGCACTAAGGAAAAGCTCGACCATTACCCAGACTTATATGGCTGAGTATAATTCTTGTATATTTTATATTGATGTTGGGATCAATATTGCTTCTTTAGTATTATTAATGGTAATTATTTAGTATTATTCTATTGAATCTGTTTATATTTCAACTTGTTTCCTTGTTCCCCCTGCCCCTTCGCCCCCAATTCCCTTTCCCAAGTGGGGAGGGGTCATTGGGTGGTAGAATAATTGTCTAAAGGACAACAAATTGTTGTGGGTTCTTCAAACCATAACAGGGATTTGTGTGAACCTGTCTGAATGCTTCTTGGAAGCAAGGAAGCGATCCTCCATGGAAAGGGGAGATCTGGCTAATCCTGCTTTAATTTTCAGAGTTCTCTCAAGTGTCTAGACACTACAGTATGGCAGTAAGGGGATTTTTTTTTGGAGTAGAGGAAAAAAATAAGGCTAGATCCATTAGATCTAGCTTCTCTTATTTAAGCTAGCTAAAGACATCATGCCTCTATCTAATCGTATACACAAGGTTAGCTCTGTTGTTTACCATACTGGCCACTCTCCCCTCCTGCAGGTAGAAGAGGCTCCAAATTACATGACAAAATAAGAAGAGCAGATGCCTTCAGAATGCAAAATTGTAAAAATAGATATTTTATTTGTAAAGCATTTTTTGAGAAACTCATCTAAAATACCACTTTTTCTTTTCTTTCAGAGAGTTTAAATATATTTTACATGAACAAGTCCCAGGATTCCATAGTACAAGCCTGCTGTACATGGTCTTTATTTCAACATTATTTGCAAGGACATCAGAAAGGTTTTACTAACAATGTGTTTGATATTCAAAGTAGACCCACCCCAAAAAAAAGAAGGAAAACAGAATTAACATAAGCAAGAGCGCACATTCGTGTTTTCAACACATAGCTCACTGGAGAAGTTGCATTTGCTGACAGAATATATTATCAAGTGAGGGCTCAGTGAATAGAGGAGCTAGCTATGTTTAAAACCCACATAAAATAAGTTTAACAAATATTAATCACACTGACTTTCCATCAGTGAGGTGAGCTGTAACTCCATAACCCAAACCTGAGCAGAAGGACAGCCAAGCTGATACTACATGGAAGAAAAGGGAGAGCAAGTCATGTTCAAGACCCTTCTTTCATAGGTCCCTGCAAAAAAATATAAATATTCCAGACAGAAAACATAAACCACCAACACAACTTTGTGTGCGAAGATGCCCTAGGTACTCACACAGCTTTCCCTGCTCAACCAGCACAGAGCATTGGCCTCACACAGTGACACTGCTGCCAGGCCAAGGACAAAGGAGCAAGGCTGGATGTGACTTCCCTCATCAGGGTGGTGATACAACCTGAACTAAATCAGCCTTTCTGCAGTAATGCCAGCACATAAGATGTCTTCACCCTTCTGCTTAACCAGGGTCTTTGGCAGGATTCCTCCAGGACCCACACTGTAGTGCAGGAAAGGAGGTATAAAAAGGACAAGAGAGTTGTTTGTGCACCACCGCTCTTCTGAGGTCCTTTGTCTCCTGGTGTCCCACACCATGCTACAGTTCTGGACACCTCCTTACTCTACCCCGTGCCAACTAACCATAACATAATCCACAAAGACAAAGGGCCTGAACGGTTTGCAGGGAGGGAGTGGGGTGTGTGAGCCAGGGCATCAACGTCACAGGATATTCAGTGCCTCAACATGAATGCTGAGCATAGGCATACAGACAAAATACATAGACACAGGGAGAACTGGTTTGAGATTAAATACATAAATCCTACTAAAAATATGTACAGCAATATACTGCCCTTTATCATTTGTTCAACAACGTGTTCCAAGCAGAATAAATACACCACAGGAGAAACAGACTGTGACTTCACCAGGACTGCAGCTAGGAGCCATGAAAGCCATTTCTTTTCATTGCTTTAAAGCAAAGGTCTGGTCAATGCCACAGGATTCTTCAGGCTGCTTTCATCAGACTCTACTTTGTGATTACCAAAGGCAAAATGGCACTATATGACACGCCCTTGCTCAACCAACTGTTTTTGACAAGCATACATAGATGAGTAAAATACTTCAGGCCAAATAAACCTTTTGTCTGTGCTAAAACACTAATTGCCCTGGGCTCATTCTGCAGTCACTGGAGAGAAAGAGGCATCTTCATATGGCGATAAAAATCTCAGGTGAGGTGAACCACTCTTGGCCAAGTGCATAAAGCCCAAAAGGGTGACTCTGGGCTGAGCTGTCCATACAGGTGACCTGCTACCTATAGCAGTCACTCCATTTACTGTGTCAACTAAATATAAAAGAGTACTGCGTAGCTCAGATGCTGTCTCTCTTTATAGTCAAGAGTTAGAAACCATCACAATACCTACAGAGGATAGTTGGAACAGAAGTTTCTCAGTGCCTCACTCTACCACATGTACAATGGGAAAAAATTCCTACTCCACCCCTGAGAGCAATGTTAAAAGGATGATTCATCAGAGGTTGCCAGGAGCTCAGGAATTTTGTGGTGGACATTAGAGTAGAGTTATCTGAAGTTAACCTAAACAATTTACATAGAATTTTAAGACATATATATTAATTTTTCTCCTTACCTAAAATACGTAAATGAAACCAATAGCCTGTATTATAATTGCTTGTAAAAGAAATTTCCCAGGAGTCCTTTGGTTACAACCAAATATTTACCTGATCTTTTCTTCATGTAGATGTAAACCAATGATACCAGAAGAATCAGCACTAATGCAACTCCAAGTAAAACTCCGAGGACAATCACTGCCACTTTCCAGGCGGAACTATTTTCAGTTGATGACTGAGCAGTCAGAGCTAGAAATTTAAAACACACTTTAGAAACGTGAACTAGAAACAGTAAAAAGAAAGCATGGTGCCCTAAGTCACAGCAGCATTTTACTGTTTGGAAGCTTCAAAACCTCTGAATAATATTAACAAATTTTTTGTATGTAGTAAAGGTTTGTTAACTAGAAAATTTTATGGACCCCTCTCTCTCAGAAGGTCCTTGTGGTCTATTGGTGACATCCATAATCAGTAGCTCTGAGGATTTGCTCTGTGGAAAGTATCTGGAAGGCTCTAGGAGGAGAGAACTCTGGCCTGTAGCTCAACAAAGAGTCATTCTAAGGTGTGAAAAAAGGCCATGAAATGGAGCTGTACATAATTTAACCTTCACAGTCCTCCTCATACTTGCACAACCAACTTTGTGAAATTAAACAGGACCCAGTCTGCCAGCTCTACTCACACCTACCCCTGCCTTGCTCCATAAGACGGTCCACTGAAACCAGACTCTCTAAACTGATAGACCAAAACCAGAAAGCTCCCTGATTGACAGATAAAGTCAATAAAAGGCTTGTAGCACATGAAAGCATACCTCATCTCTGTGGTAAAGATGCATGTAGTAATGGTGGAAAGGCACACAGACTAAATGATAGTGCTAGCCAGCACCCACAAAGAGAGGGTATTAATACATATTTTGGATTAATATCCTTCTGCACAATTTCTACTTTTCCTCTCAGCCTCTCCACATTTCTGCAGTACTTTGGGTTGCTAAATGCCCACCGCCTCTGTCCAGGGAAGCAGGGACCAAAGGTTTTTGAGGGTTGTCCAACAGAAGAGGTAAACCCTTCCATCACATCTGTCCATAGAGAAGTACTGCAGATACCACTACAGAATAAGTCACCTCATCCCCTTCTCCAGTGAAAGCCAATCTTTTAGGATCAAGGTGGCAGGTACAAAGGTGAGGCATGCTGCAACAAGAAGATCATCTAGCCCTCCTTCTCTGAAGGGAATCCATCCTTTGAGTTTGGAGCTGGGTATGTGTAATGGCTCCTTAAATAGATCCATAATCTAGGTGATATCTGGACTATGTGTTTTGTGAATGTTTAAATGGGTTATCTGAAATACTTGAATCTCTTACAGGAAAGAAGCTAATTTATCAGCTTCTGTGAAAAGCAGGAGATCTGACGCTTTAATCCCCATGCCATGACAGAGAAGCTGTTTCGACATTACTTACATTTCACAGTTACTTCAGTTTGGTCACCAAACTTGCTCCTCAATACTTGATTTAAATGTGCCTGAAAAATATTCACATCAATAGGCTCTTGGTTTTGCAGTAGAGAAATAAAATAAGCGATCACACTCCCAGGTCTGAATCCAAGCACAATGATATCGAAGTGGTCATCTTCCAGTTTAATGCGCATTTCTCTAACAACCTGTGTAAATTGAAATTGATATTCCATGTGTCAGTCAACTGAGGCAGAGCAGGAATGCACACATCATACACACATCAGCATAAACACATCAGGATATTAATTTTCTGCACTTATTTTTTCAGGGTAATCATTTTGAAATAACAAATAAATAAATAATGACCGTAATTTTTGTCTATACCACTAAAAAACTTACTGAAGGAGGATTCCAGAACAATGCGTGGTCTGTGACTGAAAATATGAAATCAAAGCTTGACTTCCAAAGCAGTAATCTGTTTAGCTAGTTATCAATGAATAATGCATTGAAACCAGTTATCCTCATCCACAGGCTACAAACTCATATGGGACCCCATATGGGGCTGTACAAAATTTGGAATCTACAAAGTGCACCTCACAGTTCTAAAGTTATCTTCAACGTCTTCTAGCTTTTTTAACATGTATAACTAAACTTCAAGTATGGTCACACACACTCTACCAGCACAGCACTTGACCTTGGAGGTTTAGAACAGATAAAATGTTTCTATCATGATATTATCAAAATCATGATTTTACAGAATACCTGTGCAAAGAAAGACAATTACCTGGTTTGTCTCTCAATCATTCTGGCATAAATTAAATGTAATCCCCTTACAACAATTGGAATGATTTTAGCTTTACATAGGTGTCTCCAACCTAGAGCCTTGCCCAGTGCTTTCACGTGGATATATGGCAAGAACAAGCAGTCCTCCCTTCTAAGCAAGACTGGTTGAAACATTTCTGTCAAGACTAATCGTTACAGAAAATTAGGTGTTTGATTCAACCCACTAAGAAAAAGGCATCTTCTTGCTGTGGCTAACATGATATTTTACCAGCAAAGTCTGAAAGAATACTATTTTTCATAGATAATAACAAACCTTGTTCTGAATCACTGCTCAATTGTCTATTTCCATCTTTCTCTATGGAACAACGCCCCCCCTCCCCCAAAAAACAACATGTTGCATTAAGTTCTCTGTCCAGAGACTCCAAAACCACTTTTGCTCACCACAATCATCAGTGGTGGAAACCTGGTCTATGCAGGGGGAAATGTAAAATTTCAAAACTACAACCACAGTGTAGTAGTACTGTAGAATTTAAAATAAATAGCTCAATATTCAATTTGTATTAAAAAAATCCAACACAGAAATTGAATACATTTTCAGTCATGTTTGTACAAACTCTTTTTGGTTTTGCCTTTTTTTAAAGAAAAGTGTGGTAACAGTCATGCTGGAATGTTGCACAAGTCCTGAGTGAAAGCTTATTAAAAGACAGTAATGGGGTTCCTGTTGCATTCAGTTGGGTTGGAGCCTTTTAAATT
The DNA here is from genome assembly GCF_001431845.1 of Calidris pugnax. Taxonomy (NCBI): domain Eukaryota; kingdom Metazoa; phylum Chordata; class Aves; order Charadriiformes; family Scolopacidae; genus Calidris; species Calidris pugnax. The sequence continues at coordinate 3,566,553 of NW_015090805.1, forward strand.
CACTCCAGTAAACTTTCTATCCATGAAATGGAGATGGTAGCAGTCATAAGACAAGGTTACCTCTGAGTTGGCGTTGCGAGAACAAATTAATTACTGCTTATGAAATCTGTGGAGCTTCCTAGCGAAAAGGTATGATAATCACACTAAAAATAATTTTCTATGTCATTTAAAAGTGTCCTACCCCAATCTTACAATAGTTTTACACTTCCAACAGGCCTATATATATCAGGATTCCTGAGAGGTGTGTAAATTACTAGTCTTTTTCTTAACATCCTGATAAAGACAGCTGAGTGGCAGACTGCTGCTTCCGCATGCCAGCTTTACTAGGCTCACCCACTCTCTCTAAGCTTCCACTTTTTCTCCTCAGTTCCTCCCTGATATGGACCCCTTGATACTTTCTGCACTCCTGCAACTGCTACCGTGCTTGTAAAAAGAGAATTTTGAAGTGCCTTTCACTAAATATCTTACATTTGAGGAAGAGTTAGGAAAAATACCCCTTCTCACTGGACAACTTGCTTTCTGTCCTCCAGTCAAGACAGCTCTGTGCTTCACAGAACCATAGAATCATATGGGGTTGGAAGGGACCTCTGGAGAACATCTCGTCTAACCCCCCTGCCGGAGCAGGTCTACCTACAGCACATTGCACAGGAACTTGTCCAGGCAGATTTTGAATGTCTCCAGAGAAGGAGATTCCACCACCTCTCTGGGCAGCCTGTTCCAGCGCTCTACCACTCTCAGAGTAAAGAAGTTCCTCCTCATGTTTAGGTGGAATTTCTTATACTCAAGTTTGTGCCCATTTCCTCTTGTCCTGTCACTGGGCACCACTGAAAAAAGACCAGCACCGTCTCCTGACACCCTCCCTTTAAGTATTTGTACACATTAATTAGATCTCCACTAAACCTTCTCTTCTCAAGACTAAAAAGACCCAAGTCCCTCAGCCTCTCCTTGTAGGAGAGATGCTCCAGGCCCTTAATCATCTTTGTGGCCCTTTGCTGTACCCTCTCCAGCAGTTCCCTGTCCTTCTTGGACTGGGGAGCCCAGAACTGGACACAGTATTCCAGATGGGGCCTAACCAGGGCAGAGTAGAGGGGTAGGATGACCTCCCTTGACCTGCTGGCCACACTCTTCTTGATGCATCCCAGGATGCCATTTGCGTTCTTGACCACAAGGGCACATTGCTGGCTCATGGGCATCCTGTTGTCCACAAGAACTCGCGGGTCTTTTTCCTCAGAGCTGTCCTCCAGCAGGTCAGCCCCCAACCTGTACTGCTGCAGGGGGTTATTGCTCCCCAGGTGCAGCACCCTACACTTGCCCTTGTTATATTTCATTAGGTTTCTCTCTGCCCAACTCTCCAGCCTGTCCAGGTCTCGCTGTATGGCAGCACAGCCTTCTGGGGTGTCAGCCACCCCTCCTAGTTTTGTGTCATCAGTAAACTTGCTGAGGGTACATTCCATCTCTTCATCCAGGTCATTGATGAATATATTGAAGAGGACTGGACCCAGTACTGACCCCTGGGGAACACCACTTGTTACAGACTTCCAGCTGGATTCTCTGCTCCTGATCACAACCCTCTGGGTTCTGTCTTTCAGCCAGTTTTCAATCCACTTAACTGTCCATTCATCTAACCCATACTTCCTAAGCTTAGCTATGAGGATGCTGTGGGAGATGGTGTCAAAAGCCTTGCTGAAGTCAAGGTAGACAACATGCACCGCCCTCTTCCCATCTATCCAACCAGTCATGACATCATAGATAGCTATCAGGTTAGTCTGACATGACTCCCCCTTGGTGAATCCATGTTGACTACTTCTGATAGCTTTCTTTTCCTCCATATGCTCTGAGATGACAGCCAGGATGAGGTGTTCCAGGGATGGAGGTGAGGCTGACCGGTCTGTAGTTCCCCAGGTGCTCCTTCTTGCCCTTTTTGAAAACTGAAGAGACATCGGCTTTCCTCCAGCCCTTGGGCACCTCACCTGTTCTCCAGGACTTTTCAAAGACATTGGAGAGGGGCCCAGCAATGACTTCTGCCAGGTCTCTCAGCACTTGTGGGTGCATCCCATCAGGATCCATGCACTTGCAGATATCCAGTTTACTTAACTGCTCTCTGACTTGATCTTCCTTCACCAAGGGGAAGTCTTCCTTCATCCAGACTGTCTCTCTTACCTCCAAAGTCTGGGACTCCTGAAGGCTGACCTGAGCAGTAAAGAGTGACTTGTGGATGTCTAGCCTTCTTAACTGATCTCTAACTTGGTCCTCCTCCACCAAGGGAAGATCTTCCTTAGTCCAGACTTTCTCTGATTCATCCAAAGTCCATGGCTCCCAGGGGTTGGCCTGAGCAGTAAAGACTGAGGCAAAGAAGGCATTCAGCAACTAACACTGATTCCTATACTGTTTTATCAATGAGGAATTATCATTTTCTCCTGTCACAATCTTCATTTTACAATGAATCTAGGAGACTGATGTTGCTAATTACAAAAGTTGTCTTAGTTCATTCATGATGACAAAGAAGATTGTAGCAACTTACTTCAGTTTTGATACTTTCAGACATTTTTTTGTAGCCTTCACTATCAGAGTTATAAAGAGCATGATTAAATGTCTGGTTTTTTAACAAAACACTGCAGGCAAATGCTTGGTAATCTGGAAAAAAAAAAAAGGTGAAACAATTAAGCAAATCCCAGGATGTCACTCCACAATTGCTTTTTGGACTTTTTTATCTCATGTATTTAAAAAACTAATTGATAAAAAGAGAAACTAATAAAATAATAAGAAAGTGTATAATCTGTCTCACGCAGTAGCTTCTGAACCTTCACAGTTGAACCTCTTCCTCTTCAAATCTGTCAGCCATCACAATCTTCACAACATGTTAATCATACCTACATTATTCAGGGTGCATCCCACTCCCTAATGCAACAGCCACTCTCTCATTGATTTCAGCAGAAGCAAGATCAGCCTGCTAGATTTTGCAAGGCACTGAGTACGTTTAAATCCTCCTGAGTAGGTGGCTGAGCCCTGAGCCAAAAGAAGTATGCTTTACATAGAAAACTCCAGATGAAAAATAGAGCTGGAAGCTGACACTGAAGTTTGAGGAAGGCAGCTTCCTTACCAAAGAAGCATAAACTTCAGATGCTTTGTGAATTGACATAACAAAGCTGATGGCAAAATACTTATGAAAGACACTATATTGTAAAATAATACCCCATACATACGAATAAACAAATTTTAAGATTCTATAAAACTTACATGAGCATACAGTGTATTTTAAGTCAGAACAGCCAGTGTTTTGTGGTAAGCAAAACTCAGTTCTGTTGAGGCAGGAAACAGGATCTGCAAAATAAATAAAAAATCAAGATGATTGCCTCTGTGCATGTGTGTTTGTTTCTAGAAAATTATGAAATAGGTGAAAGCATTTAATCATGGCCAAGGAATCAACTAAGCAGCAGTTCCTTTTGCCTGGTGAGAAATTAGAACTGCAGATTATAAAAATGAAGCATGTCAAACCAACCCCCACCAAGGCAGGTGGTGGGTAGGGAAGTAGTATTTGAGAACTTTACTGAAATTATATTGAGAACTCTAATTTCTTATGAGAGTTAAAGATACAGGTTGTACTGTTACGTGGTTGTCCAAGTCAGCTAAACTAGACAGAGTTTTCAGAGGTAAAAGTAACCTGCAATTTCATTTGAAAGAAATACGCATTATGGAGTCTGAAAATCTTAGTGTCTTTGTCTGGACTGGCTAACCTGAATTATTTATAATGGGTCAAAACAGTAGTAAAGGGTGGTACTGCAGTTTTTATATAGTTAGTTCATTGGGTATAGCTCTAGTTCTCCTCACAGAATTGAACATGATCTTTAATTCCATATAAAATCCAGATAACTTGGAATTTATTGCTCTTTTTAATTAGCTCACAAACACTATTTTGGTAAGGCAAATGGTTTCAGGTTACAAAAGGAAACAAATTTTTATATTTTTTTTAAATGTGGAAACTAATACATGAAAACTAGTGGACTAAAGTATTGAAAGTTTTGAATGGAAATTATGATGAGAATTCCTTGGCTCTGTGGTCATAAAGCCTAAGAGAGACGGTAAATCCGTAAGAAGGAACCCCGCATTTAACTGCTAGAATAATTGCCCTAGAAGGGCAATTGAGAATAATCAGACAGTTGCCTAGAAAAGTGAAAAAAGGATTGCAAGAAAGACAGTTATATTTTAGAGGCCATGAAATGCTGGAAGAAAGTAATAATTGACAAAAGGCAAATTAGATCTTTCAAAGGATATTAAAAGAAATCATTAAAATTTTCTCAGACACTGAGAAAGTATGATAAAGTGCAATACAGCTTTTTTAAAAGCAAATCATGCTAAAATGACCTAGTAGATTCCTTTAACAAATTGACTTTCAGATCTCTTTCAATGACAGAAAACAGTATTATAGAGTGCCAAATGGTAAATTTATAGTGGGAAAAGATTTGTCTAAAGGAATTGGCTAATGGGGAGATGGCAATGGGTAGCTTGAAAAGAAGAAACCTTGCTTTAGAGGGATATTACATGTGGTGTTCCTTTAGAATCAGTCTGGATGCAGAACTTGTTCAATGTTTCCATTTTAGATCTTGCCAGAAAATGCAGGAGTTTGCTCATAAAATATGTTGCTAGCATGAAGTTAACAAGTGTCATTAACACAGAGGAGAATCGAGATACCTTCCAGAAAGAACTGGATGAAGCTAAGGCTGAAGCAATTAGCACTGGGATGACATTGCCTGGAAGCTGTGCATTTGGGGATCAATAATAAAAATGTCTTCTCTAACCTGGCAGTACAAGCATTGAAGGACTTCAGTGCCTGAGCTGATCACAGCTGTGATGCAGCTACGAAAAAAGCATGTGTTGTCATATGACACATAGTTCAATACATTCCCAGTAGACCTGAGAATACTAATGCTATGATAAGCACACTGGTACAACCTTGACTGGATGGCTGTGTATAATCCCAGTTACACACATTCAAGAAGGGTGACTTCTATCAGAGAAGAGTGATGGGGGCCTCCAAGGCAGAGGAGAATTCTTCTTAGGAAAAGAAACTACAAAAGAATGGCTTGTCTAGTCTAGCAAAGAAAGGGAGAGAGCACTGTCTGTAGAAAAGTTTATAATTATATGAGGGGGAGAGAGCAAAATATGAGAAAAGGAAGAAAGGAGAGTATTTAAACTAGAAGTCAATGTTAGCACAAAAGCCAACTTTTAGGCTGGCTATTTGATAAATGTTTTCAGAACATCAGAGCATTGCAATTCTGAAACCGCTTTTCATTTGGAATAATGGAGGGAAAATGCCTAAGACCTCTCAAGATGCCTTATGAATTGAGTTGATAAGAACCCTCTGTAGTTTTTACCTTATAGCTACATAGCTATACTTAACAGACCACTGGTTGTAAACCTTGTTAAGAGGCAGGCATGGATCCCCAGCTCAGCACTGCTCTAAGGGCTTTTGTGTGGGTAGAGGTAGGCAGAAGATTTTTCAAGAAAAGTAAGTTCCTGTCCACTTGCAACATTTTTTGCAGATGTACCCATGACATGATGACTATAAGTGCACAGACATTTCAACTAAGAAGGTCCTGTTGAGTGCAATGGATGCTAAAATATTGGATCCAGGTTATATGTGCAGTCCCTACATGGCCTGTAAAGAAGACAATGTCACCTGGGAGGCATGATATGAAAAATTTAGTCCAAAGCATTTGGCTGAGGGAAAGGATGTAAGTGCCCAGGAGCTTATATGTTTGCCAAAATATACTTTCCAGGTTTATCTGAAATTTTGAGAAAAAATAAAACATGTGTTCTACTTTTTATGCATTAGTACAGTGACACAATTAAGCAGCATGTCTTCGTGTTTATATGCTAGGATGAAATTAAGAAGTTAACAATGACAATTAAGGACTGCTTGCTTTCACAAAAGCATGTACAACCTAAATGTCAAGTTACCAGTATATTTCCTGTTAAATTTACAACCAAAATATCCTGACTTTCATACAGAAATATCTGGATCAACAATACAGCATGGTCAGAAAATTTATAGAATATGCACTTATTCTTGCAAGCTCCTGTTTAATCCAAGTAGTTCCATCCAAGTAAGGAGAGGAGTCAGATAAATAAAGACAACTTACAGGAAAAATAGTCTATGAAATCAAATTCAAATTATATTGTAAAAAGATATTCTGAGAGTATATTAATTGAAAATAAATGACAACATGATCAAGTAAATACCTGTTCGGACACGAAATGAAGTCCAGCTGTTCTCAGCACAAGATGATACTGCCACAAACACTGTGTATAGATGACCGGGAAGTAAACGTTTAAATACAGCTTTTGTCTCTTTTGTAGTTGTTCTATTTATCTCCTTGTTTCCATCCACAAGGGAGATAGTGTAGAGGCTTCCCCTCCTGTCACTGGTCCAGCTGAATTGTATTTCTTCCCCAGTCACATTCTGAACTTTGATGGACACTGGCACTGCAAAATGAAAAGTGTCATACAGCTAAGGGCGGTTCATTTCACTTTTGCAATCCTATACATTTTATATAAAAGTAAAAAAAAAAATACAAATTAAACCAATATAAATTTTTTTGAGTTTCCTTAGAGTTGATTTCAGCCTTCCACCTCATTCTTCCCCAAGAGCAGAAATAAACTGTTGGGTCTATAGATGTAAATCATACATTAATGTACTTCATTTGATGGCTCCAAAACACAAATGAGTGACATTCTACTTGCTTCTAGTTTTTCTCACCACAGGCAAGGCAACTGCTCCAAAGAGTGGTCTGAGATGGGCTCCTATTTGACTCATACTCATATGATCAGGAGAATAGATCACTAAAATGCCACCAGGAAACCCTAAATTCAGAGCAGTAGATAGGCCTTTAATAAATGTACTTCATAATAATATTAAGAAAAATCACCTATCACAGTGGTTTATCACTGGAGGCAGGCACCCAGTGGAACCTTACTGGGTCCAGGAGGTCTTTACCAAGGTGTAGAAACTGCCTTGACTGATATTTGTGTAATTATGTAGTGGTTCTGTGTGGCGGTGTGCTCTCCCTGTTTTGTTCCCAACCCCCTCCCGGCTCCTTTCCGGCCTTGGCCACCACGGCCATCACAACAGCAGCTGTGATAACTTGCACCCGGTCTCTGGGGGATGGCTGGCAGCATAGTCACAATACTGTCTGGAGTGGGGACCTAGAAATTTTGTTGCCATGAAAATATGACTATAGGTCAATTATCTTACTGTATAAAGAGTGGACAGCCCAAGAGCCCCTTTGAGCTCTCCTGTATGGCAGCGGGCTGCACGCTAGGATCTCCCCTTTTCTGAGGACGCTCGCTTAAGGTTCTACTCCTCGAGGCTGAGAGATTCCTTACCACAACAGATTCTCAGTAAGTGACTAATAGCATGCTAAACTTTGAAATCTTAGCTAAGTAGTGTAAAGGATTGATGGCACATATATGATCCTTTAGACATAAACCGTTGACGAAGTCTGGGACTAGGACTGGATCCAGCTGCACCCAGACTCCTCTCTGAGAAGGAGTTTAGAAAGCAAGGGGGTCCATTCTGAATCTCGTGACTCAACGGGAGGGTCTCCCTGACAGTTTGTCTGACCCTGTTCTCTGTGCAGTAAATAATAGAGTGTACCTTGACATCGAATTTTGTAAAACACTACCGCATTTACTACTGGTTTTGTTAAATCACTGTTTCACCTTAATAAATATTTCACTGCTTCACTCTAACTAGTGAAGTTAATCACTCCGTCTGCGACATTCTCTCAGGCTTCCCTTTCTGAAATTATATCCAGAGAGTTTACTTCACAGCTGATATGACTGATGCACAAGAATATTGTATCTGATTTTAATATGTCATCATGGATAATTTTTATTCTAGTATTCAATATCAAATATTTACTTACTGCAAGGTGCTGGTGAAAATGTGGTAGTAAAACCAGAATTAGCTGTGGATCTTGTAAATATAGCTGTAGCATTTTTTGGAAGGACTGTAGTCATTTGTTCTGTAAAATCTCTCAGGCTTCCCTTTCTGAAATTATATCCAGAGAGTTTACTTCACAGCTGATATGACTGATGCACAAGAATATTGTATCTGATTTTAATATGTCATCATGGATAATTTTTATTCTAGTATTCAATATCAAATATTTACTTACTGCAAGGTGCTGGTGAAAATGTGGTAGGAAGGACTGTAGTCATTTGTTCTGTAAAATAGCAATCTGAGGTCAGTGAATAGAATTTATTTTAAAGTTTCACCAAGTCTGTGCTATTTATTTTCATAAACAGTTTTGAAAAAACAAGCCCAGAAAATATGCTTCAGTTGAATACTATGGTTAACTATTTAGGAAAACATTCTCAACCATAAAAGGCCAATGTAAGTAATTATAATGAACTATTAGCTGAGGGAGGGTCAGGAGAGAGAAAAGACCTTATATGCAAATTTTTAAGGCTTTTTTTCTTTTAAAGAAAAAAAAACAAAACAAAGCAAAACTAAAACCAACTTTTAAAGAAAAAAACAAAACAAAGCAAAACTAAAACCAAAAAGCAGTTACCTGAAGGTAGATTCTGCTTACGCTGACAAACTCTCCCTGGAACCTGGGGACTATTGTCTGTGAATCCTTTGTTGCATTGACAGGAATAAGTGGCTCCTTCAGCTGTGCAGGTAGCATTTTGGGAACAGTCATTTAATCCTGGCTGACAACTGTTCCTTGCTACAGTGAAGTTAAACAAAACAGAAAAGGAACAAGGGTGTAGGTCAGCATTGGAAAAAGAGATATGCAGAATGCTATTTGCAATTGCCTTTCCCCACCTTAATCCCATTTCACTGGATGTTACCATCAGTGAAATATACACTACTGCTTGAATTCACAGTGATGAACAAATTCATACCTTGTATAACAGTCTTTCTAAGATCAGCTTGTAATACAGTACTCATATTAAGGGCGCCTGTAAAAGCATCTGAAATCTCTGTTTTTGTTATATTTTCTCCTATATCCATAACAATGTTGAAGATCACAATCACACTGCCATTCTTGAGGCTATTAATTTCAATATGCATTTTTGTCCCGTTTATTAATTCTTGGATCTTCTGTGGTAGATGTTTTTTGATCTGCAAGGTAAAAGGTAAAAGTTATCTATTTTTCTCCTTCAACATCAAGAGTTGTTAGGGCAATATGATGGCCATAATTCATTTGGAAGCATCTCTCATGGTAAAGGAACAAGGTGTAATTTAAACCGGGGCCTCAGAGGACCACAATATAAATGAGAAGTAAGGCCTAAATAAATACTGTTTTGTTTCTAACCATCACAATCTTTCCTCGCCACATTTAAGATTATTCATACCCATATCCTCATGATTATTTAGATTATGAAGAACACAACAGAATATAAATTTTGGTTAGAATTCCAAAACAAAATACCTCGTTAATGAACTTAGTTTCAAATTCCTTAAATGCTGCACTTGATTTGTTCTGATATTCAGGTATGAAATCTTTATTGGTAATCCTAGTGGTTCCGTTGAAGACTTCAGCAGCTGTGGAGATATTAAAGACAGAGTAACCAACCAAAGCATAAGTATTGTTTAAAAATGATTCCTCGGCTAAGTACCTCTAAGGATAAGAGCAGATCAGGTGAATGATCAGCACCTACAAATTTAGCAAGACCAAATGCTGGCCACAATATATCTCATAAATACTCTGTATCACTACTGACCACTGCATTCATCACCTTTTCTTGATGTGCCTCTGAAGGAAGAGGACAAGCTGCTACATGATGTGGATGGGAAGGACCACTGTAACCTTGGGCTACGTGCCTCACAGCAAAGCAGCTTCAAACATCAGTCCCTGCAAGAGACCTGTCCTTGACCTGCAGTACATTGATGCTGCTCCTTCCAACATGTGACTTCATGTACCAGACACAGTTGCTCCCAAAATCACAGATACTGTCCCATGGGAGGATAAAGCGAAACTCCAGATAATAGAATAGGTATTTCACTTGTGAATTTAGCTACACTGGTATATTCCACTGTAAGCATTTGCCATACTGCAGCTGCTTCTTCTACTGACAAAGAAGCTGGAATTTGCAAAGTGAACAAGCAGTAAAAAGTGCAGAACTCTGAGCTTTCCTAGGGTAAGCATCTACAGGAAGACTATGGCTTTAAACCTACTGGCTGCTATGTGACTGGGAACCCAAAAGTGGGCACAACTTGTGTGTGAAGATGCAGGAGCAGGCTTGGAAGTCAAAAGTATGGAGCTGGGAGAGACTGGCATGTTGAATCACTGTGGTTTTAGTTCAGTAAAGTTTTGAATTTGACAGGAGGACAAGGGAGGCTTTGGATCTCAGCCCCAAGAAAAATTTGAGGCCTGGCTTTAAATGAAAGTCTGGCCTCCCTTTGCCTATTTTTTTCAGTATATAGCTTATTCACGTCTAGGTAGGTGCTCAACGAAAAAGGCTCCATCTTCAGGCCATGCATGTGTTAGTCTGCTAATGGAAAAAAGGAAAGGTTCCTGAGGAAATACCTGTCCGAACTGTCAAGGAGGTACTGATATTCTTAGAGCAAGTTGTAACATCCACGGATATTTGATACTCATTATCAGAAAGTAGATTTTTAAAGGCAGTGCTTGTTTCATTTAGGCTTCCATTCCACATCTCTCTAGAGCCTCCCCACAGACGCACTCTGTAAGGACCATCTCTTGTGCCACCTTCAGGTTTCCAGCGGAACTGTATCATAGTGCTGGTCACCTTTTCCAGCTGTATGGAGACAGTCACAGGAACTAAAAAGCAAAAAGGAAATTCCTGTCAGGCATACAGTTACAGCTTCTGTGTCTTTCAGGTATAAAGTAATAATGCAAAACTGTCTGCCTGTGTAAAATTTGAAGTCTCTGCAATGTTTTTATAAAGGTGTGAAAGACCAAGTTATACCTTTTCATGCATGTGCATATCTCCTATTGAATTCCATGAGAGCACTACAACTCCAAATCGGTGTAGAATTAACCCCTCAGATTTGAATTAAAAGAAGAAGAATACAATTATGCTCTAAAAATTGAAAGCATATCCTCAGTTGGGTTTTTTTTTGGTGCAGAACTGAAAATGGTTGCATTATTCTCCTTTTGTCTTTTCTCTACTTTATTATGCATCAAAAAATCATTAAAACTCACTACTGCATATTCCTTGAAATCAGCAGATAGCCACTTGAGAAAAAATAAAGATACACTAGAAGATAATTATAATTGAAAAACTGAAACAATCAAAGACTGAGTTAGAATAAATAAATTTGAAAGAATTCTCCAAATGAAGGAACAGTGACCACTATTTCATAATATCGAATAAAAAAAAAATCAAATAAACAAAATGAAAAAATTAAAGTTCACAATAAGATAACTACATGTGTGCAACATAACTTCACATCATATAACTACTGCAGAAAATCGCACTGCCATTTCAAATACAACTGCAGATTAGACAGGCAGATTTTGAGAAATGTATTTAGAGGCAGTGAATCACATTCCTGGAAAAATTCCAAATTAGAAGTCATGCAGTAAAGAGTCAAAATTCCAACAGGAAAAAAAAAGAAAAAATGTAAATAAAAGTCAATTCTCCTAAAGATAATAAAAATAAATGTAGTAGCATGTACTAAAATACTCACCGCAACTTGACCCTTCAGCGAGGCCGGTCGTGGCATGGCTAGCCACGGAGTCCGGCGCTGTGGCAGAAGAGGAGCTCTCTGTGGAAGATGAAGTAGTCCTTCCCTCCACCGTGCCCTGACCCTGCGTGAGGGCTGTGGAGGACCAAAGGTTGGCCTGGGTGGCATCTGAGGCCAGGGACGTGCCAGAGGTGGAAGCCAATGGCTTGGGGCTAGGCGTACTGGGAGATGGGCTGTGCTCCGTGGTTGCTACCGTCACAGCACCTGGCCCAACGCTCATACTGTCATGAGTGGAGGATGGAGTGGAGGACACAAGTACCGTGGAGGGGTGGGATGTGGCAGTCAAGTCTTGCTCAGTGGTGCCGCTGGTGCTGCTTGGCTGCAGGCTGGCAGTGGCAGCTGAGGAGCCCACAGGAGACGAGGAGAAGTGGCTGGTCACTGCCAAGCTGGGCCCAGGAGACATGGAGGCAGCACTGCCATTCGCTGTGCCCATAACGGTGGACATGGCATCGGGCTTCCACGTGGGGACGGTGGGGCTGGTCACCTCTCTCTGGGCCGACACCCCGTTTGAGCTCCCTTCCCAAGTTGACACAGTAGCCGCAGTCTCTGTCTGCCCCTCTCCAGTTGCCATTGTTGTTGCAGATGGGGTCACCATAGATGTGGCAGGGAGGGAAAGGGACGTCTTGGCATTGGGCTCTGTCCTCGGGCTGCTCCCCTTCATGGTGGTGGGACTCTCCCCTTCAGCGAGGCCGGTCGTGGCATGGCTAGCCACGGAGTCCGGCGCCGTGGCAGAAGAGGAGCTCTCTGTGGAAGATGAAGTGGTCCTTCCCTCTACCGTGCCCTGACCCTGTGTGAGGGCTGTGGAGGACCAAAGGTTGGCCTGGGTGGCATCTGAGGCCAGGGACGTGCCAGAGGTGGAAGCCAATGGCTTGGGGCTAGGCGTACTGGGAGATGGGCTGTGCTCCGTGGTTGCTACCGTCACAGCACCTGACCCAACGCTCATACTGTCATGAGTGGAGGATGGAGCAGAGGACACAAGTACCGTGGAGGGGTGGGATGTGGCAGTCAAGTCTTGCTCAGTGGTGCCGCTGGTGCTGCTTGGCTGCAGGCTGGCAGTGGCAGCTGAGGAGCCTACAGGAGACGAGGAGAAGTGGCTGGTCACTGCCAAGCTGGGCCCAGGAGACATGGAGACAGCACTGCCATTTGATGTGCCCATACCGGTGGACATGGCATCAGGCTTCCCCGTGGGGACGGTGGGGCTGGTCACCTCGCTCTTGGCCGACACCCTGTTTGAGCTCCCTTCCCAAGTTGACACGGTGGCCGCAGTCTCTGTCTGCCCCTCTCCAGTTGCCATTGTTGTTGCAGATGGGGTCACCATAGATGTGGCAGGGAGGGAAAGGGACGTCTTGGCATTGGGCTCTGTCCTCGGGCTGCTCCCCTTCATGGTGGTGGGACTCTCCCCTTCAGCGAGGCCGGTCGTGGCATGGCTAGCCACGGAGTCCGGCGCCGTGGCAGAAGAGGAGCTCTCTGTGGAAGATGAAGTAGTCCTTCCCTCCACCGTGCCCTGACCCTGTGTGAGGGCTGTGGAGGACCAAAGGTTGGCCTGGGTGGCATCTGAGGCCAGGGACGTGCCAGAGGTGGAAGCCAATGGCTTGGGGCTGGGCGTGCTGGGAGATGGGCTGTGCTCCGTGGTTGCTACCGTCACAGCACCTGACCCAACGCTCATACTGTCATGAGTGGAGGATGGAGCAGAGGACATGAGTACCACGGAGGGGTGGGATGTGGTAGCCAAGGCTTGCTCAGTGATGCTGCTTGTACTGCTTGGCTGCAGGCTGTCAGTGGCAGCTGAGGAGCCCACAGGAGATGAGGAGAAGTGGCTGGTCGCTGCCAAGCTGGGCCCAGGAGACATGGAGACAGCACTGCCATTTGATGTGCCCATACCGGTGGACATGGCATCGGGCTTCCATGTGGGGACGGTGGGGCTGGTCACCTCTCTCTGGGCCGACACCCCGTTTGAGCTCCCTTCCCAAGTTGACACGGTGGCCGCAGTCTCTGTCTGCCCCTCTCCAGTTGCCATTGTTGTTGCAGATGGGGTCACCATAGATGTGGCAGGGAGGGAAAGGGACGTCTTGGCATTGGGCTCTGTCCTCGGGCTACTCCCCTTCATGGTGGTGGGACTCTCCCCTTCAGCGAGGCTGGTCGTGGCATGGCTAGCCACAGAGGCCGGCACCATGGCAGGAGAGGAGCTCTCTGTGGAAGATGAAGTGGTTCTTCCCTCCACAGTGCCCTGACCCTGTGTGAGGGTTGTGGAGGACCAAAGGTTGGCCTGGGTGGCATCTGAGGCCAGGAACGTGCCTGAGGTGGAAGCCATGCCCTGACCCTGCATAAGGGCTGTGGAGGACCAAAGGTTGGCCTGGGTGGCATCTGAGGCCAGGAACGTGCCTGAGGTGGAAGCCACCTCGCTCTGGACCGCCACCCCGTTTGAGCTCCCTTCCGTCCCTTCAGTCGGTGTTGTTTTTGTGAGGTTACCAGTTTGCATTTCAATACTTGCGTTTGTCGTTACTTGCCCTGTAATTATATTAAGTATGTCAATACGGTATCAGATTTTTTTTTCTTTAATTAATATTTCATTTATCTTTCTCATATTCATTTTTTTCCTTTCCATCGTTTTTCACTTTTACATACTTTCTTTGATATTTCTTAACTAACACAGAGATTTCTATGCTGTTTCCCCCTTTCATTTGCATAGGTTGAAGTGGGTCTTTACCTCACTGATTTCCTTGTCATAATCTTTTTCTATGTCATATTTACATTATTATATGCTTTGCTGTTTCTATTCCACTGTCTTTGATTTTTTATGATTTTTTCTTCCTCTATAATTTCTTGCAGACTTAGGGACATGTTTTAGTTCTGGGCTTGGCAGTGTTGGGTTTACTGTTGGACTCAACGATCTTAAAGGTCTTTTCCAACCTAAATGATTCTATGATTCTATGATCTGTCTAAACTGACACGTCTAGAATATTAACAAGGAAAATCAATAATGAACTGAATGCATTTTTTTCTGCATCATTGTCTCCTCAGCTTTTTGTGTATATTTTATTATTTCCTTTTCTTTATTTTGCAAGGCAATTATGTCTTTTATTTACTGGCTGTCAGTCAGGAGAGCAAGCTTTTCTATGCATATCTTTATATCACAAATCATAGTATACATGGGAGAAAAGTCATTGTTTTCCTATGTTTACCTGTATCTCTATGAATAAATCATAGCTACTTTAGTTCATAAGTATGACAATGGTAACATGTCTAACAATCCCAGTATTTCTTTAAAGAGAAAATCAAATCCTTTTTCCAGTGTGATTTAATACTCAGGCTAATTCAGGCTTGTTTCGTTTACGTGCTCAAGTAATTTAACCTTGCTTTTGAGGAGTGGTTTTGCTCCTACTGAAAACACAGACATAGTCTTCTGTCTCATGTTAATATTACTCTTGAGCAACCCTTAGTTATTATCCTGGGTCCTTGGTTTTGGCTGTATAAAACTTGAAGGATTCTCAGAGAGGGTATACTGGAGTAGCTCTATCAAATTTTTAAGAACCACATTAATTAACTTCTTTTGACTCTATTTACCTGTAAAACCAAAGTGGTATTTTCACATCATTTGGTGTATACATAAAAGCCTGTAAAATATGTAGCAATGTATATTTTGCAAAATTCTTCCTACCAACTGATACATTTTCTGCATCCCAGTGCAGCTTGAATTGTAAAACCCTGTGCTTGTATCCTTTGGATTAATAAGAGCAAATACTGATCACTCAAGAAACTAATACTTGTCTGCATTGAATGGCATTAAAGTGGACACTAAGAAATAATGCAGCCCTCCGAATTTCTAAATGTTATTTCAAAAAACTCTTGCAGTACAGTAAGAACACAGCACAATTAATACCACCTAGTCCATGCTTTCTTATGAGTCTTCCTAAAAAGTCTCTCAGGGGAGGAAAACAGGCAAAATAGATCATTCATTGGTCTCATAACCAAGCCCAAGGCTATGAGAGTCATAAAATCTGTTCAGAGACTGCATGTTTCATCTTTTAGATAAAAGTTTTCCAAATACTTTGCTCTTATTCATTTTATCTACTTACAGCTTTATATTACAACTAAAATAACTGCTGAAAAGCTACACGTTCAAGAGAAATTAAAAAAAAAAAAAATTAACCATAAATATTACATGCTATTGCATTTTATATTGATTTTTAGCCATCCAGCCCTTCCTCAGATTATCATTTCAAATTCCTCTCAAGGATATCCTCTAAATATATAGCAATGGTAAAGAATCAAATAGATTTTAACTTACACAGAATAAACGAGAAAATAAATTGCCAAAGGTAATTCCAAGTCCCCATGTTGAGTTTTCAGCTCCTCACAGCACTCTTTCCATTTGTGAAACTGACATTTTGAATGGGAGACTTCATTAATTTAAACAGGGGTGAGGCTGAACTGTTACGTCTCAGCCTCAGCTAATCCCTCACACCAGTGGGCTCACAGCCAATGCAATGAAATTCTCACACCTGACCTGTACTACAATGAATTCCAAAGTTTTCTGTTGAAGTATGCTTGCTTTTCTTTGATGGAACAAAATCTGAATGTGAAAGGCTGGTTAGTCGAAAGGAAGGGCAGACAGAATTCAGTGAGCAATGCGTCTCACCTCAATGTCTTTTTTGTTGAGGGTATTCAATAAAAAGAATATTTTAACAGCCTTGGCCTCGGGCAATGCATGACTAAGATACAGAACTGAGGAGCTTTGAGTCCAAAGGAGTCCCTAATTAGGAGATACAACTTTTTTTTCTCCCCATTTTGCTGTATTTTTAATTATTTAGCAGTAAATATTTAAGTGTTCAGTTCTAACTTGTATTTTTATTTTATTAGAATGGCAAATAGCTAGAAATGCACCAAACAGACATCAGGCTTTGGTTGTCCAATACTGTAAGAAGGCTGAAGTAGTTATAAATCTCTGCTACTTCACCTCTTTGAACTAGGTGGAAAATACTGGATTCCTAGCTGAGTTTTCCACATTTCTTTAGCAGGTAAGGTCTTCCTAACTACAGGCAGTTAATACAGGCAATCACTCCTGGTTGCCTGCTTTGAGTCACAGCTTTAGCCCTATGATACCACACTTACCTTCCTTCTCTTCAGTGACAATTCATTATAGAAACCCCAACCTCTAGTGTGCCTGTGGGCTCATCAATGACTTAAACATTTACAATATGTCATGTTTTTAATACCCTCATCTGCCTGAGGTTTAAGCTGATAAAAGCCTTCATTAAATCATTGTCAGTGAGATAATTTTTTTTCAGCCACGCTGTGAGTAGAGGAATGCTGCTGAACACACACAACTCTTGCCATCCTTTGCAAAGGGAAAGGGCTCCTTCTTACTCTGCAGCGCACCAAGAGCTAATACCTGCCTCTCTGAGGGATGCTACCAGTGCTTGGCATAGCAAGAGTAGGGAATGTACTTAAATCTCCTGCCTTCCCCACCTGGAGTGGAGTGGGGTGGTGTGGAGTGAGCAGAGTAAGGACTGAAGAAGGAGGACCATTATTTATCTGAACGTTTTTCAAGTTTTTTATAGATTTGCTAAGAGCTGGTGTATCTATAACTACATGATTTCTAGATTTTGCTTCAGCAGTTACATTTTCTAAAATTAGTTTCGTTTTAGTTTTACTTTGACAAGGAAGTAAGATGAAGGCAAATAGTCCTTGAAATGAACCCAAGAAGGGGTATTGTTCTCTGGTGTGAGGTAGCAGATTTCAACTTTGTGCCTTGTTTGATGTACAAACTCCTGACGCAGTCAGATGTTTTCTTAGCAATCACTTGTTTACAACTGTAACTGACATGCTTGAAGAATGCCTATGAGCTATTTCCTTTTGCATAAATAATTGGAAATACTATCTTCCTTTTACTCATGAAGCCAATATTTTTAGGTTCCCCTCTCTCTCAACTCCCATTAGTCTAACACCAGTCTGTAACTCACACTCAGTTTGGGCACTTATAGTGCTACCACTCCTCACGAGGGTAGTGTTTGGACCTAATCCCCTCCCATGACCTCTACAAGTCCCTATTCACCTGCGAACAACATATGAGCATTGATGCTCTTGTAAACTAGAGCCTTCTGTCCCTATCAATGAAAGGGCAGGATTTGCCAACTAGGTCCTTCTGTCCCTACCAATGAAGGCACAGGATATGCCACTCCCTACCTCTCTTAACAAGATCATCTTCTATGAAATGAGAGCCATAGAAAATTGGCTGCAAAATCTATTAAGTCAGGTCTTTAACTACTTTAGAAGAAACGCCATTGTTTTTTAGCGTATAGTGACATTTAACTCATTTGAAAGAAGATCTTTTTGAACCAAAAGGACAAAACAAGTTCAGATTTAGTAGTATAAGCTCATTTTTACTAACATACAGCAAATGATATATTAATTAAAAAAATAACAACTTCTCTTTTTTTTTATGGGGAATAGATACAGTAGGTTGGCTGGTGTTTCATTACAGATCTGAGGTTCAGGTAATCCTCTGTGTTAGGCAGACGATTCCACAGCTTCTCTTCTTACACCTGCAACAATTTATGCCCCAAAAGCAAACTAACTTCTAATTCATCTTGCCATATATTTTATTGTAAGAGTTGCTTCCTGACAAATGTAGAACAAGTTTTACCACATGCCTTAAAGATATGAGAGTTCCCAGTATGAAACTGGTGACACTTCTCAAAATTTTTAAATGCCTTTTGACTAATCTCACCAACCCATAAACTCAAGATTTGACTGGCCACCTACTTCTTACATGTATCTTTCAAAGCTTACGAGGAAACTCATGTTACATCTAGAAGTAGGAGGTGAAGATACACAAGGAAATAATAAGATTGATATCCCATATAGTTCACTTTCAAAACTTTGGCATTCCTTTGGGGTGCTCAAAGACTCTGGACTTTACATAGAAAAACACCCCTTAAGATATTAATTTCATCTGCTTAAGAATGTGTTATTAAAAGCCCATGTTTACAAAGGCCTTAACTTCTCAAAAAAAGATGTAG
The DNA here is from genome assembly GCF_001431845.1 of Calidris pugnax. Lineage (NCBI taxonomy): Eukaryota > Metazoa > Chordata > Aves > Charadriiformes > Scolopacidae > Calidris > Calidris pugnax. Next base: position 3,585,297 of record NW_015090805.1, read on the forward strand.
CTAAAAAAATACAGAAGACAGCTGAACTGGTAAAGGCAGTATCTTTTCTTAAGGAATACAATGGGGAGAAAAATAAAGCTCTTGTGGGTATGTAAGAGCCTGAACCAACTTGAATCACAAGCAGCAAATATTGAGAAATGCTAGTTATTTCACAGCTGAAAGATAAACAACCCTTTTCAAGGTACTCTGTTTTCTAATGCTCCCTTCTAATGCCAGACACCACCAAACACTTCCAGACTCTCACTTGCCCATCTATTAGTCAAAGATGGAATTTCTTGGGGAAATACTGGTCAACAGAAGACGTACCAGATGACTGGAGGGTGGCCAATGTGTCGCCCATCTACAAGAAGGGCTGAAAGGAGGATCCGGGAAACTATAGGCCTGTCCGCCTGACCTCAGTACTGGGAAAGATCATGGAGAGGATCATTTTGGGAGAGCTCTCATGGCAAGTGCATGGCAGGTAAGGGATCAGGGCCACCCAGCATGGGTTTATGAAAGGGAGGTCCTGCTTAACCAACTTGATCTCTTTCTATGACCATGTGACCCGCTTTCTCGATGAGAAGAAGGCTGTGGACATTGTCTACCTGGACTTTGGTAAGGCCTTTTACACCGTCCACCACATCGTTCTCCTGGAGAAACTGGTGAATCATGGTATAGACAAGTGTACCCTTCACTGGATAAAAAAACTGGCTGGCTGGCCGTGCCCAGTGAGTTGTGATTAATGGGGCGAAATCCGGTTGGCGACCGGTCACCAGTGGTGTCCCTCAGGGCTCAGTTTTGGGGTCAGTCTTGTTTAATATCTTTATCGATGATCTAGATAAGGGGATTGAGTGCACCCTCAGTAAGTTCACAGATGACACCAAACTAGGTGGGAGTGGTGCTCTGCTTGAGGGTCGGAAGGCTCTAAAGCGGGATTTGGCCAGACTGGATCAATGGGCCAAGGCCAATGGGATGAGGTTTAATAAGGCCAAGTGCCGGGTCCTGCATTTCGGTCACAACAACCTCAGGCAACGCTACACGCTACAGGCTCAGGGAAGAGTGGCTGGAAAGCGGCCCAGCAGAAAAAGACCTAGGAGGGTAGGAGAGCCAGCAGTGTGCCCAGGGGGCCAAGAAGGCCAAGGGCATCCTGGCCTGTATCAGGAATAGTGTGGCCAGCAGGAGTAGGGAAGGCATCATGCCTCTGTACTGGGCACTGGTGAGGCCTCCCCTCGAGTACTGTGTTCAGTTCTGGGCCCCTCACTACAGGAAGGACATTGAAGTGCTGGAGCGTGTCCAGAGGAGAGCCACCAAGCTGATGAGGGGTCGCGAGAACAAGTCATACGAGGAGAGGCTGAGGGAACTGGGCATGTTTAGTTTGAAGAAGAGGAAGCTGAGGGAAGACCTCATTGCCCTCTACAACTACCTGAAAGGAGGTTGTAGAGAGGGGGGTGTTGGCCTCTTCTCCCAAGTGAATAATGACAGAACCAGAGGAAATGGTCTGAAGTTGTGGCAGGGGAGGGTTAGATTAGATATTAGGAAGAATTATTTTACTGAGATGGTGGTCAGGCACTGGAACAGCCTGCCCAGGGAGGTGGTGGAGTCACCATCCCTGGAGGTATTTAAGAAATGTGTAGACGTGGCTCTTCAGGGCATGCTCTCGTGCCCAAGATTATTGGTTTGTGGGTGGGTGTGATGTGGTGGGGTGTTGTGTTTTGTGAGGTTTGGTTGTTGTGGAGTTTTTTTGGGGTTTTGTTTGGTTTTTTTTAAGGTTGAACTCAGTGATCTCAGAGGTCCCTTCCAACCATGGTGATTCTGTGATTCTGTGAAATTACAATTCAGAGGAAGAGGACAATATTACTTTTACTATTTTATTGTCTTGTAGTACCAAACTAGCATACCCAAGAAACCCCAAAAACATATCAGTACTGTCAGTGAGAATGTGTATTGCTCCGTGGGCGTTGCAAGTGAAAGAAAAAGGGGTTTTAGGCAGGAACTGTACTTTCCACATGTATAAGAATGTCTGTCAGGCCATGTAACTGTCATCATTGTTAGAAATAAAAAACTTTTCCAGATTACTTAGAGAAACACAGAAGATCTGTAATGCCTGTAATTGAAACAGCCTTAGTTAGAAGCAAGATGTACCTGCACTGTCACAAAGTATGGCCCCAATATGGATTTCAGACATTCAGACCCTTCTGCCTTCTACATTCACTCAAGAGGTTTTTGCTGGAGAGATAGATTGTTATTATTCTTTTTTTTAATACTAGCTGTGGGTCAGTGACATTTCCAGCTGACATTCTGTACCATTTACAACTACACTTGTATAAGAAGTGCCCTACCACTGAATTTTCTCTTCAATTATTTAATCTGTGAACCTCATTTCAGAGAGTTCAGCCCATCTGGACAATGTAAAGCTGCATTATGCAGTAGAAAAAATTGGGTTTGTTCCAATACCAGCCTATTATATATTAACTCAGGACTGTCTCCTAGGTTTTTATTTTATGTTTGCCTTCTCATTAATCATGAAGGGAAGTGAGGTTCCTGCTTGTCCCAAACTGCTTCCAGAAGAATTGCCTTTTCATGTTATAATTTCGGTGTCAGAGAGAGTGTTGGGTTTTTTCAACAGCTTTCGTACTTGCAATCAAAGCTTGCATTTCTAATTCAATGTGATTCCAAATAGCACAGATATGATACGTATTTTCTACTGGTCACAGAAGTCCAAAAGCATTCAAAACGTATAGGTTTAAATGGGCACTCAAAACTTATTGGCCATGAGGCTTTAAAGTGTTCCAGATTAAAAATAAAGCTAAGGAGTATTAAAAGTTAAACAGATATAAGGAAATTAGATGGTATTAGCACTCGGCATTCAGCGAGTATGAGCTGTCTTGGCCAGAGACCTAAACAGCACACCGTGTTCCACCAGGGTCCCTGCTCCCACATCATCCATACTGAAGACCTGGTTGAAACAAGCTGGATTTCCCCCTTGCCTCTTTAAATTGCGTGAGAAAGCAATCTGAGGGAGGTACAGGAGTACTTCTGTCTCTCACCCCAATAGGAAATCAGTGTACAGGGGGCATTTCTTGGAATATGGGAGCCATGTAGCTTCCCCACAATATATATCGTACATATATATATATATATCTCAGGTACTGAGATAACTCTGAGAAGCTATTTGCTTTTAGCATACCATGTGAGCTATGTGTTGTGAAACCTCTCTTATACAAACTGAGGGCTGAGGACATTTATTTACTCACAGCATGATTGAGATAAAAATTTCCTAACTGGCAGGCCCCCGAACAATCCAGCTGATAAGAAGGAAGGAAATTTTCCCCTTGTGCTAGACAGGACTTCCAGATACTTTAGAAAGTTCCTATTCACTAAGACTCACCTATACTTCACTAAAGACATGCCTGGGCCTGCTGTCCTCCTGCTCACATGTGGAGGAACTATGGAAAACAAAGTCATTTATGAGTTCTCAGGCCATAAACCTGAGATAGGACCCATCAAGGTGGCTCTAGAACCAAAATCAAGAAAGCCCAAGTAATCTTGATGTTTGACTACAGATTATTAGTCCTGAAAAAAAAAGGTAGCACTATAATACTAACAAGACTATGCTGCTTCTGTGACTTCATTAGCAACCTTTCATGACTTTCTTCTGTGCTGTACAGATGCATCAGCCTAGTTATAGCTATATCAGGGAATTTCTAACACAGCATTACATAAAACTGTGTAGAAAAATTATCCCCATAAATCTGGACAGGTAAAGGAAGAGAAAATTACTCCAAACAGGAAAGTCCAGCTCTACACCAAGCAGTATCATTGACACTGCATCTGCTTCAGAAACACATTCAAATAGTCCACTGCCAGAGAACAATTATCCATGGTAACCATAAACTACAGATTAGAATTAAGAAATTAGTTGTGGGTTCTAGGGCAGAATTCAAAAGACAACACTCAGCCAGGGATTATTGCCAACAATAACAGTATAAATTCATTAAGTAGAGCAGGCATCCAAAGCTAGAACAGTGACTCCCAATGAAGATCCTCCTGTCTTGGAGGCTTGCTGCATGGGATCTAATGTCTTTCTTGCAAACTAACAGAAATATGATGGTAGACACAGAGATCAGGCTGCTGTCAATGTGAGTACTGGCACCCACCCCCCTGATGGCTCTGTTTCCCTCTTCAAAAATTTTGAAATATTTTTTTTCTCTCCAAAATAGGACTTCCTAGCATCACTAAGACATTTCACATGTGTAGAAGATATTCTACATTCTGTGGCATAACAGTTGTAATTCTATGTAGCATGTCAAACCTCCTACAGATGCAGAGACATAGCTGTCATGGAGAACCTCAGAACTTCTTGATTAAAATATCAAACTGGGCTGCTGTCAAATTAGCTCATTTTCCAGGTCTGCTACAACCATCATTTGAGACCCTGAACGTATGGTCTCATCCTCTATCTGCAAAATGAAGATTTACTTTCTTTATATGGGCTATTCAAACTGCTATTCTTTGGGCTATTCTTTGAAGAAGGGGTAGCTGCTGGTACTACTGCTTCCATGTATGAAAATGTATACATTCTAAGCTTGTGGCTCATTGAGGGGCAGTTGACTTATGCTGCTAAGATTAGCAAACAGAGAGGAAATTTCTTACATTCAGTATGTTGTTCAATAACATAGCAAAGCTGGAACTGCTGCTGAAAGGGGCTGTATGGTCTCCTTCTGCCTAGTTTTGCATTGGTTGAATAAAGCAACCGCAAGAGAGAGTTGACCAAGTTAGTTGATCTATCAGAAAGCTCTTTTCAACAATTTTTCATCTTTTTTGAAGGATCCATTTCAGTAGGATCTGACAGGTTAACTGGCTCTCCATGAGGCCACAGAATCATGGAATTTGAAAGAACTGCTGAGCACGTAAGTCATACAGCTAGAGAAGAGGTGGGACACCCCTTCTTGGCAGCTGCCAGGTATTAGATTGGCACAGCTGTGATGTCATGTTGTAGCTTCAGTGTCTTCCAAGAAGCAAATCCTGGTGCAAAACCATGAACTGTGCAGAAAACTTTTGAGCTAGCTCTAATTGCTCCATGAACATAGTCCAAAATCAGAACTCTGCTACTCTGTATCTACTCCCGTGATCAATTCTTTTATTTCACCTGCTGCATATTGGAACAAAGAACTCTTTCAATAAGTACCTTTTTACTACTGCTAGTGTTTCATGATGTTTTTAAGAAGGGTATTTAATACTCACTTTCTCTTCTTGCCAGTCTTAGTCCAGAGAAGTCAACCACACAATTTTGAAAATTCTTTGGGCTCAGCATTTCCAAAAGTGCAGGCAGGTATGAGAGTCACAGGAATCTTTGTTGTTTTGAGACTTTGAACTTTTCCTTCATATTGGCTCAGGACTCAATATGCTGTCTCTCTCCAAAGAATTTCTGATACAAAATGTTCTAAAAAATAAATATCTGTCTTATGGAAACTTTTGACAGCAGTAAGGCTGAATGGTCTTGTTTTGAGTCTTGTCTGAGCTTAAACACTTTGGTTTCCCAAATGTATTGCATTGTAAAGTTATCTAAAATGCAAAATTTTAAAAGCAAAATAAAACCTGTTTGACAGTATTTTGGAAAGTTTTTTTCACATAATTGGTTTTTTTTCAACAGTCCTGCTTTCAAGCCAGCAAAAAAAAAAAAAAAAAAAAAAAAAAGATAAAAAACCTTAAAAGTCTTTGGTGGCCATAAAGCCAAAGAGGACGTTGACAGCAGGCCTGGGCTTTAAAGTTTGATTTACTAAAAAAAAAAAAAAAAAAAAAAAAGGTTAAAGACCTTTCAATGGAGTAGTATTTTTTCTGGGGACTCCTCTATGTTGATCATTTTTTTTTACCTGACTTAGTTAATGACCATGCAAGAAAACCTTTCTGCATTTCAGGTTACCCTTTTTCCTACCTACACACCTTTTATTAGAAAGCATCCTTCCAATATCTGAAGGGAGCCTACAGGAGAGCTGACGAGGGACTCTTTGTCAGGAAGTGTAGTCACAACACAAGGGATAATGGTTTTAAATTAGAAGAGGGGAGATTTAGATTAGATACCAGAAAGAAATTCTTTACTGTGAGGGTGGTGAGGCACTGGAACAGGGTGCCCGGGGAAGGTATGAATTCACCATCCCTGGAGGTGTTCAAGGCCAGGCTGGATGGGGCTTTGAGCAACCTGGTCTGGTGGCAGGTGTCCCTGCCCATGGCAGGGGGGTTGGAACTTGATGATCTTTAAGGTCCCTTCCAACTCTAACCATTCTGCGATTCTATGATTATCTGTGCTACAAAACAATACAGAGAATACCACTGCAGCCAGGATCAGGATTCCAGCTTTCCATCACTTTTTTCCTAAAGAGCTGTGATTAACTTCAGGTAGCTGCACAGAAGGCACAAGGTCAGGGTTTTACAGAAGAGTCTGTTTTTCTATAAACAGGACATGAAAAAGAAAAGGAGGTGCCAAAAGGTCATCATCAACACAAATATTGCTAGATAGAAGAGAGTTATGAACTGCTTCGGGACCCCAAGGCCAGAGACGACAGCTGGCTCAAACTTACAGTGCTTAGAGCTCATCCCTCTAAAAAAGGTTTAACTTGGAGAGAACCAGGGAGTGAGCTAACAGTTAAGTACTGTGAAAGATCTGAGGTTTAGAGAGTCAACTCTCTCCCTGCCCCACTTTTATTTAGAAGCTGTGGAGGAGAAGGCACTGGAGTGTTCAAGTAAGGAGGAAAGGCCAGAAGCCCATGTCTACAGTCAAGCAGGTATCACGGGATTACAGTTTGTCAACACAGAGCGGAGTCAGAAAAAGAGTTCAAGTGTAGAGAGCACATGATAACAAGAGTATCTATGATTACTAGGAAATAAAACAATATTAAATGCATTAAAATGCATTAACAATTAACGGAGCAAAACTCAAGCCCTCAAAGCTAGTGCTGTCATTGGCAAAGTCATTTGACTTCAATGCCTCAGGATTGGGAAACACAACCTTAAAGTTTGCATCTCTATAGCACCTGCCATTTGAGATTTTCAGAAAGTTACAACCAAGGTTTGGCTACATTTATAATGCGTCTACCCCAAAGGTTTCTCTAAGCTTCATTTCCCTGATTTTATTTGCAAAGAAAGTGAGTGGTTAGATATCTGGCTCAAAGTACTTACACCAAAGAGTTCCTGAAGACTATGAATACCATTGCTTAGAGGCTAGAAATCTGCACACTTGCCTTAAGGATAGCTTAGGAGGAAGGAGTGTAACAGAGCAATTGGTACTACAAGAGGTGGAGGACTTGCATGTTGAAATTTCAAACACTTGGAAAATTTTCTATTTCCTTGAAAAAAGCTTAAAATCCAAATAAATTTAACTGATTAAACAATGTGAGGATATGTATACTGTTTATTTACTACTACAATAGGAATGCAAGTTGGGGAGAGCTGTCGGTAGAAATTCTTATTATGTGGTAGGTGAACAGGAAGAGAGAAGCTTTAGAAATAATGCTATATTCCTACATTAAGAAAATCCCCTGTTTGTTTTTGAGAAGAAAGCTGCAACACTTCCTTATGATTTATGTGTTACAGTTGCAGTGTGAAACCAGCCATTCCACTGAATGAATTCATGTTTTGGACATTCCACGAAATGACTGACAACACAGAAATTGTGTTACTGTATATACTACAACCTGTTTCTCTCAGGCAGCTTATGTAAGATGAGGTTGACCTTCCTGTTAGTCCAGGTACGAGCCTTGGCTCTACAGGCATCCTGCTGCACTAACAATGGACAGAGGAGTTCTTTACAGGACATTGCCTGATATACAAATTTCACTCGAGACTCCACAATTTCTATCTGATCAGATATAGGCCCCTAGACTCACATTGTCAGATTGCAATGGATGATGCCACCAGTATGTGGGCTCTGCCCCTGTGCAATAAAACTGATCACTGAAATGTCTGACATCAGTTCACTCTCAGCAAAGTCTTCCCAAAGGATAATGGTAAGGTGGGATTAAAATGAGAGCTCCTAGCTTTCAGAGAACACTTAGCCACTCTTGGATTTTTTTTTTTTTTTTTCTCTTCATGAAGCAGCTTTTTTGGCATTTATTTCTCCAGCAAGGAAAGCAGGGAAAATCCAGATATGGATAGCAGATCCCTCTAATGGTCATCTTTCAAGACAAGGTTTCCTTGAGGATCCCCTTCAAGTTCCAAAATTTGCACAGGAGCCAGACAGTTCACTGGTTTGTGCATCAGGAGCCAGGGTATCGCTGCAGGGGGGAAGTTAGAAGAGCACTGTCCTGTGGTCACACAACAGAAACCCACTTGAGAATCTTCATGGCTGTTGGTGTCCATGCTGATACTAACCTATATATTCAGAATGTCAAACTGGATGATCAACTCACTAGCTAGGAAATCACTAAGCTGGATCAATAATCAGCAATCATGGCACATTGCAGAAGAGGTCAGGATACTTCTGTGGCCTGTAGAAGCTTACAACCATGTACAAGTGTAGCACAGATGTTCAGACTTTCAGTTCATCTTACCCAGTAGTGCTCCTTCACAGAGCTGTATCAATGTGACAACATTTGATAGTAAGTTCTTGCAATTGCCTTTCACTACAGACTCTGAAAAGCACCCCTCCTCTCCAGATGGATTAAAAAGGGAGTGCTGAACCTATAGTGTCAACGAATCATAAATGGTCCCTCAAGAAAGGGAGAAAAGGTTACTTATTGATAACTAGAGTATTCCCAGGCACATTGTCCATATAGACATTCATTATTCGTTCTCCAGTGTCTCTCTGATCAACAGATTTCTGCAGGTGAACAGAAACCACAGTGTGCAAAGTAGATTGGGTAGAGGCTGGTATATTCCACTTCGTGTGGAACATAAAGGGAGGTGAGCCCAGAGGCTGCTGAAATAAAAAAGCTTCAGTGCTAAGGTCTTTATGGCATACGTGTATTTACAGTATACAAGAACATAGAAAACATATAAATGCATGCACATACGAAATATAAACCACAAAGAACTCTAACTGTTGATAAGGAACTTCCGTTTCTACAGACACATATTACGGTATGTGAACTAAAAAATAAACACAAATCATTTTTACATCATCAACTGGGCATTTCATATAATACTTATTTCTTCCGTTGTCACTTTTTACACTGCAACCTCTCTGGAGAAGGGACTGTTCATGTCCTACAAAGTGTCAGCACCAAGCACAGTGACTCCACAGCCAATCTGGCCTCCCTGCTCTACTGTAACAAAAATTACTAAAAGTATTTGTTTAGCATTTCTATCAACCTTTTCTTCTGGCTGCTGTTGAAGACACAAAAGGAACTGTGAACTCAGTCTCAAGAAGTGGCAACTGGCTTCCCAAACCAGATGATTCTGAATTAGTCTTGCAAGAAGCTGCTGACAGTTCTCTGTTCAGCTCTGCTAAGTAACAGGGGTGGGGAAAATTACACTGGTGGGTGAGGTGAAAATGAAACAGGGAGACAAGCCAAGGAAGGAGCCTCTCCTTCATTGTACAATCCTGAGCACACACCTCACTCTGCAGTGCTAACAGTCAGATGAAAACTGCCTTCTAACCTCTGTATATCCTGTTGGTGACTCGAACAGCATGTGAAAAAAGTTTATGGGGAAAGATTTATATAAAAGTGTCAAAAAAAAATTACACACCCAGGATATTTAAAGAAATACAATAATACAAGCACTCTGGAAGCATACTTCTTTACAGGTTTCTTGCCTAACTGCAGAATTTGTTGGCTAAGTGAAAGTATTTTTATAAATCTGACTGATTTTCACTGTAGGGGCTGTCCAAATAAGCACCAGTACCTGAAAGCAGTGGATTTACTGATCACAAACTGTGCCTGACCAGCCTGAATGCCTTCTATGATGAAACATCTGGGTCTGTGGACAGGGAGGGAAGAGCAGATATCACTAACCTGGGCCTTAGCAAGGCTTTTGACAATTTCTCCCACAGCAACCTTGTATCTGGGGGATATAGGGACTAGGTGGGTTGAGATAAAAAACTGTTTCCTTATAATTGGAAGTTGTGAGGCTACAATAGGAGTCTTTTGTTCAGTTTTGGAACTGCCCAGTGCAAAAGAGATATTACGAGACAGAAGCTAGTCCAGCAAAGGGTTAGCAAGACAGCTCAAAGACTGTGTGCATGATATTTTGGGGTGTGAAAGTGTCCCTGATCAAGAGGCTCAAAAAAGAGTCCTCTCAACAGTCTGCCAATAAGTTAGTTCTGAGTATAATATGTTCACGGTGCTTTCCCCACAGCTCTGTAGACAGTGCTTTGGTTTGGGTGTTTCAGGCAAGGAAAGGAAGATGGAAACTGTGTCGTCCTGTCCTGCAGGAAGACATTGGCCTGGTCTGTGTTTTGTTCTTGCACTGGCAAATCATGCCATCCTAAGGTGTCCCTTTTTTAACCAGGAGAGGTGTACTTGGTTAGCCTACAACACAAGTGTGGTTAGACAAATATGGAGGTGCCTTAAGCTAGAAAAGCTTCTGCCCTTTCTCACTCAGCTCACTAATTCCAGTCTGAGTGCACCCTGGACAGGGGGCTTCTCCTTTCACTACTCCAACACAAAGAAAGATGACAATACTAGTATACAGAAAAGGGGCATTTTTGTGTTTAGGGAAGGCAGGGAGCCTTAATTATTGTCTTCACTAAGACCATAAAAAGTTCTGGAGAAAAGAGTGATTGCTATTCAGAAAAAACTAGGTGACCTTTGCTGTTTCTCAGACATCATTGCTCTCCAACTGGACATTTTTGTGAAATCCACTCCCCCTTCCTTCCTCCCTATTCCCCAATGTTTACCTGTGACCAACATCCGACTGAAAGTCATGCCTACTCACACAAAGTGCATGAAAAGAGATATCAACAGCACAAAAATTAGGTATGACCCAGCAAAAAAAAATGTTAATTTTTCTGGCTCAGTCAGTGCATGCAGGAATTGAACTTATAAGTATGTACTTACATTTCTTCTTTTTTGTTCAGAAACTGTCTATTTGATTTGGTGTGTTAGAACAGATAGCTTAATCCACACTGGCACTGCCTAGTCCATGCCAATTTATGTTCCTGTTTGCATATAAATTTACTCTTTACAGGACGATTAGCTGTCTGCATCTCTAGATGGGCTTCTGGTTTTGCTTGTTTCCTGTGTACTAGCACAGGGGAGCAACACTTGCCTAAACTATATTTGACTCATGTCACTTAGAATTAATTGTTATTAGTATTGCTGCCAACCCAGAAATAGAAGGGGGCAGGGGGAGGCAGGGGGTTGTTTTCTGACTGGAAAATCAGGTTTTCTTTGTTAGGCCAGTCTTCTCTCTGCTCAGTTATTCATTCAAAGATATCCTCTTGTAGAATCCCAGAAAGGACCCACCCTTACACCATGAAACCAAAGATCTGACTCATTTGAGTTGAACCCCCAAATTCTCTTAACTTCCTACAGCTCTTCCCCCTTTCTCCAAATAAGTAAAGTCTTTGCTTCTCCAACCTTCTCTCTGCAGGTGAGAGAATGAAATCATGGAAGGTTCTGGTGATATTTACCACCCAAACTGCTGTCTCTTGCCTCCACAGGTGGGTTCATTTGGTTGGTGTAGTGAATTTATCTGCTACACTCCAGCCTTGCCAGAAGCTCAGTATTCTAGATTTTCAAAGTATTTTCAAACAAACTGCTGTTGGGTGAAGAGGGAGAGGAGTCTATCCACTCCAAGAGAAAGGGGGGAAGAGAGGAAAGGGGAGAGCTTTGAATTAGGAATGAAAAAACAGTTTTAAACAGTGATACAATCACACAGCAAGATACCTCAAAAAGGTAGAATTCTAAGTGCATTCCAGTTTTAATTAAGAAAGATCCTGCTCATCTTATAGCTGGTCAGAGCTATTAAAAAATGAACAGGTGCAGGACAGAACTAATAACACACCTGATCTTGATGTTGGCTCCTTCATACCCCTCCTTGGCTTGTTTTCCTAACCTGGTGAAATTCCCTGTAACAAGGTGAGTAGTCAGTTTACAGCTTTGCCAGATGGTTATCAACAGAGAAATGGAACTACAAAATGCATCGTTTTGTCATCTCGAAAGGTCAGTGATGAATAAATATTATATTGCATATAAACATAGGATCATACAAAATACGTGCCCATCCACATAGGTGGATGCAGTCATTAGAAGAGCTAAAATATTGCATATATGCATCAGGCCTGAAACCCTCTTTTAGGCCATGGGATGCTTTCCAGAGAGGTCATGAGCAGAGGAGCAGAAAAGAGCCCGAGGCAAAGCTACATGAAGGAAGGCTCACACTATGCCCGCCCTCCAAAATTTGGGCCTCCGCTTCTACCAGGAGTCATACTGTGTACTACAGAGGGCTGCATTTCCTCTTTGACTTCAACCCATAGGACCATAAATTCTCAAATTGTGCCACTGTCTGCAGTAAGAGAAGAGTTATTTGGGTGAATTAAAGCTATAGAACAGGATCTATGTTAAGGAAGCTATTTCCATTTGAAGAAGCGTAGAAATGACTCAGTATCCGGTTCTGTAGAAGTGATGTGGCATTTGATCTGTATGGCATTGTTTAGCATGTGTCATTTACCGCAGGACAAAAAAAGACAAAGCCATAATAGCATTGCGTATTTATCAGATGAAAGTATGCAGCAAACAGCAACAATAAATTGTGGTATCTGTTGCTATTTTAAAGGGACAGATCGAGAAAGGTGTGGAGGAATGAGTGAGAAAATTCTTTCCTGATGTCAGAACCACCAACACGGATCTAAAAGGTAGTTGCAGATGAAGCAGCTAGGGAAAAAGCTCTTTGCATGTTCTGTGCGTTACCTACGTATCACACATGGATTATCAATAATGAGTTTCTTGTGCATGGCTCCCCAAATCCCTTAGACAACTAAAACTACACATTGAGAATGTACATATATCTGTGGTACAAAAGAATATGACATATATTATGCAGTAATAAATTCACTCTGTCAAGACATGACAAGTCATTAAGCTTTAAAGTCTGCCAGAAAATATAATGCCTTAAATTGTTTGTATTGGAAATATTAAACACGTTCACAATAGTAAATAATTTTTTTGTTTACTTGTAAAGAATGTTGTAACCTGTGGTATTCTTAGTACCTATATCTAGCACCTACTCTGCAATACAGGAATATGTATGCAGGAGCTAAGCACTCCCTGGGATCCAAGGTAGTGGACAGCTTGTGAGAATACTCACAGTTTCCCTGTCAGCAATTACCAAGTGAGCTTTAGAGTCTTCTTCCATGTCTTTTAAGATTAATTAGCAAACATCTCATTCAGAGTGCACCCCATTTTTCCAGACCATACAAAGACAGAGCAGATTGTCCCTTTCTAATTAGTATACATAGTATACTAATTAGATAAATACATAGTAGATAGAGCTTTTAGTAGGTGTGCAGCTTTCACTCAAGTACAAGAATTGTTCCATACTCAGCCTCGGTGGCTGTTAAGGGCAATACAAACAGTGACTTGGTTAGAAATGGGAAGATCAGCTTCTCCAACAAAGGTCTGCTTTGCTTAGTATTAAATGTTACAATATTTATATTAATTCATTTATCCACCAGCCATATCCTAAATTCAGGACATAACATGTAAAAATGCATTGATTGATACATTTGGGGCATGATTTCAAACTACTTTGAACAGTTAGTTATATGTCTTCTTCTGCTTAGCACATAAACAGGAATAATACAGAAATCACTAGAATGTTCTCACTACAGAATGAAATACAGTAGTAAGAATGAGACAACACTTTCATTTCAGATACTGAACAGCTTCCACCTTCTGCTGGGAAGGAAAATACGTCAGTGAAAAACCACACAGCAAGGAAGTAATTGACAACAGCGCTTTCTCCAGGAATAACTCATCACAGGCTTACCTTAGCATGTGTAGTACAGTTGTCTCCCACTGGTTTTGTAATTATGAAATCTGGAAAAGAAAAAGAGGCAACCAACTTTGCAGTGTTACACAGTAGGGCAAGAATTAAACATAAAAGATAAGCTTTAGGGCTTGTTTATGCTCCAGGTGATATGAAGAGGAAATGTAAATGCTTTCCGTGCCAGAGTTTCTCAGCTGAAGACTAATGCAAGGTTGCTACTTTAATAGCCTCACCAATCTTTAACTACAACTTTGGATCAATGCAGCCTCAGAGATGTCCCCTTGATAAATTTTTTTAAACATGCTTATTAGGGTATCCTACAAGTGGGATTTGTCACAGTGATTAGAACCATCATCACTATCTCCTCCTCCTTGTCTGGCCACTTTCTATGAAAAACAGCACAATCAGACCAGAGGTGCCCAGCCTCAATTAGAGACTCCAGGGTCTGCATGGTGAGTGGACAGAGGATCCTCTCTGTGCTAACACAGATAACCAAGCTGCAGAGAAGGGCAGGAGCTCATACCAGTTTTTTCATATTACTTGGCTGCAGGCTCTAGGCCATGCTCAGCATATCAACTTCTTGTGTTTTCCTCTGAAGGGACTGCAGAGGTGTTTAAGACTGCCAGAGGTGGTATGGTGCAATTTGTCTTGCCAGTGATGCATATATATATTTTAGGACCTGTGACAGTGCCAAACACTGGTGAAATCTGTCCCTGGAATGAAGAAGTTGATATCAAAGTAAGGAGATGTAAAATACAAATTCCCACACAGAATCCCATACTGAAAACATCATGTTTCCGTGGACACAGCCCTGACAGGGTGGAACAGGAGGCTGAAAAGAGAAACCCCAGAGTCCAGCAGGAACTTCACAGACCTCCACAGCTCTGCCTATGCCCTGCCTGAGGTCTCGGGTCTCTCCCCAGCTCTGCTTCTCAGTGAGGCCAGCAATTCCTGACACAGAACCCTCCCTACACTTCTCCTCCATTGGTCCTGCCTCCTGCAAGGGGGGAAGTCCTCAAAAACGTCTCTCAGGTCCTCAGAGGGGAGACACAAAAGACTGTTTCATGCCTGTCCTGCCCCAGGCCAGCAGCCCCTCACATATCATAATCCTGGCCACCACAGGCAGGTCCCATCCACCTCCCCACCCTAGGAAGCAGTGAGCAGACATCCTCCAAGCAGTATGGCAGAGCCACCTGGCCAAGCCTCGGCCTCCCCAGCACCTCACCCACCTTCTCTGCCTGCCATGGGTGCTCCCCCACCACTGGCACCAGCACATGGCAAAGCGATGGCAGGACTCAGACAAAAAACCAAGCAACTCAACACTGCTGACGGGAGGAAAAACAACATCCATGTGAGAAAGCAGAGGAGGGGTTGCCTTGTCCCTTCAGCCCGAGGAGCCTCTCACTGCCAGCTGAGTGTGGGCAGGGGTCAGGGTCTGAACCCTCAACTGTGGGATCTCCAGGAGGCTGGAGCAGCCCCCGAGTCCAGAGCTGGGGAGGAGCATGGTCCCAGCCCCTGCAGTGGGCCCTATGGCTGGTTGCTGCAGGAACAGCCCAAGGGCAGAGCTCAGCAGGGATGGTGACCCCTGCTGCCATCATGAGGGCCCCTTGGTCAGAGTGAGGTGCCTCCCGCACCCTGAGGAGAATGGGCCACTCCAGGCCCAGGTCTGGACCCCAAGGCCATCATCAACCACCAGCACCCAGGGCAGGGCTGGAAGGTAAGTGTGGGCTGAGTAGGCAGGAGGACAGCTGTGCCATGGCCGAGATTGGCCTTTGGGATGGGCAACAGGTTGGGGTCAGGCCACTGGCAAGGACACCAGTGTGGTGTGAGTCATCTACCAGTGCCAGCCCCCAGCTTTCATTCAGACATGGCAGCGAGGAGGAGCCAGGGTATGACCCCACATCAGGCAAGCTCCTGTCAGCCAGTCTCCTTGTCCTTCTGCTATGTGCCTGCTGATTGGCACCACACTCAGCTTGTCAGGCAAGGTGCTGCTCTGTAAAGCAGATTGGGGGTTTCTCCCTTTGTTTTCAGAGCAAGATGTTGTATCAGCTGCTAGACTCCCGGTTTATGCCTGTTCAAATCCCTCTGTGTATCTTGTGCTCAAAACAGGTGCATGTAACTGTAGAGCTGTGAGGAGCTGCTTCTGACTCCATGAAATTGTCTCCTAGTAAAGCAGAGGCCAAAGGCATTCACCGTGTGTCCCCGGGAGAGTGCACAGAGAAGGGCGAAACAGGTACAAAATATTAACTCACACAGTTAGTAATACCCTGATTGCATTAGTCAATGCTGCATTTGCAGGAAAACACAATAAAACTTCCCATGAAATTTTGCTGAGATATATTATTAATATAAGGTTGGTTTTCAAGGGCACTACAAAGCATATTTTAACTACAGCAGTTATAATCTTAGTTTTTGTGTATAGCTATGTACATGGCAAGTAACTAAACCTGTGTCACTAAATGTGTGGAACTTGGCTAAGTAACTGTCAGAAGTAGGTTAGTAGGGTCCATCTTCCTCCCTGAGGAAACTCTCTAAAAGAAAAGGCAGTTCTGTTTGTATCTTTATGGGGACTAGGGGAGAAAACGACCTTCTAGAAAGTGTGCTTAAAGCACAGATAGATTTTGCTCAGCTGACAGTTGCTGACACACGTTCCTTAACAAAGGAAAAATAAGCCATACAATCACAGAAAAATGTAAGGGCTTGTTCCATCCTTTATCAGATCTCCTGCTTCATCCATCACATGCCAAATGCAGCAGGAACTCCAGTAAGAAGCTGACATGCAGACTTACCTCAAATATCAAGAACTTGCACACAGGGAGATTGCAGTGGTTGTGTTTTTACTCAGCATCTCACTTTCAAAGACCCCAGGCACCAGTTGAAATAAGTTCAACTGTATTTCTTACCCTTAATTTCAAATTTCATTTGCCCCCATGAAATAACTGAGCATAGGCCTGAATGAGGCCTCTGTGGGGTAATGTACATTTCATTTTACTCTCAGTGACAAATGGCTGAGGTAGTCACAGCAGTTGCATGAATACAAATGGCACTGGTGCTTTTCTGGGGAATCAAAAACAGTAAAAACAATGATGCGCTACATCAAGACATGCTACAAATACCAGTTGCTCATATCAGTGGAAAGACACTACCATTTGTAGTTACACCAAAGGAAGACAGTAAGTCAATAGCATAGGTCTTCTCAGGTGTTCCTTTCTCTGATGTGTGTGGCTTCACTCCATGAAAATATCAATATCAGTTTAAGAAACAAATGTTGGGGGAAGCACTAGAAATAACAAACCTGGAAGTTCCAGGGAGACAATGCAGCCACCAAAGGTCTGCATTAGGGAGTACCAGAAAGTGGATAGTATGCTATCATTGGTAGTACTGTCTCATAAGAGAAGTCCAGGCTATAGGACATTCAGATTATAAGACAAGGAGCACAGCCAGGACATCCTGGCATACAGACTTTGGCTTTCACAGAAGTCAGGTGAGAGCTAGATGTCATTTCACCAAACTTTACAAGGTGGTGGTTTCCATAAACCTGTAAGACAACAGAGATGCCTTCCTTTTGTTTAAGAATAAGATGTCACAGCTGTAGCCAAACAAATGAAAGGGAGGAGAACAGGTAGTCAAACAAATGCTGAGAAACTCATTAAAGTGGCAGCAGTATCTAGTATCTCCTGAGAATAAGTCAGCTGACTTTAAAATGTCCTGCATAATGTAGCCTCAGAATACATATCAGCTGAAAATCTTTCTGGGGCACAGAATTACTTTACTGAGAGAGTGGTCAGGCACTGGAACAGCCTGCCCAGGGAGGTGGTGGAGTCACCATTCCTGGAGGTATTTACGAAACGTGTAGACATGGCTCTTCAGGGCATGCTCTAGTGCCCAAGATTGTTAGTTTGTGTCTGTTTGTAGGGTTTTGGTTTTGGTTTTGTTTGTGTTTGTGCTTGTATTGTTTTTTGGTTTTTGGTTGGTTTTTCTTTAAGGTTGGACTTGATGATTTCAAAGGTCCCTTCCAACCATGAAGATTCTGTGATTCTGTGATAGACAAAACACATCCAGAAGCCAATAGCATCTTGTTCAACTGTTACTTCTGTTTTTTGCCTTACTGCCACAGAGAAGAGCTATGGAGTTTGGTTTGGTCCTGTGCTCTGCAAAAGCTGTTCTGTAAAATTAAAGTTGGGTTCAAGAAACATCCCATTTCAAATTCCAATTCAGCCATATTTCCTCATTCTTTGCTGACTAACTCAAGGACAACATTATGTTCTTACTGAGCAGGTAGGATACAGTGCACAATTAAATATACTAGACTAAGCTTAAGAAATCCATTCAAATGTAACACAGTAATTATTCTCTCAAGGTTGGCACTAGAACAAACACAAGAGCCTTCTATTCCATGTACTAGCAATAGCCATACTTGTTCAAAATATTGATGTAAAGCACTTCCCTCATCCTTTCAAATTGCACGATGCCAAAGGCAGCTAATAAATGGGAGCATTATTTCTGGCTGGCATTTCGTATCAAAGCTCTAGGCAGTACAAAAGGCAAAGCCAGACATATCCTGAGTGGATTTGAAAAGTTTAAGTGTTACTGAACATAAGGCATTAAGAACCCACACTCTCAATAGTGTTAATAGCTGCCAGCACATTCCCAAGGAAATAGTGACATTATTTGCTGGAAAGATTTTACCTAAATGAAACTTTTACCCCACTATTTCTGTCAGAAAGGCAGTCTCTTCTTGTAATTCAGTGTTACCTTCACAATCCTAGAGTGAGTGAGGTTTCTGCGGACTATGGGATGGATTTGCCTCAGCCTGAGAGAATACTGCTATCTCATAAATTACTGCACCATGCCTGATCCACTTCCAAATATCAGTGAAAGTAGCTCCATAATGCCACCACACTTGGAGTTCCCCTACATTTCTCAATGCTTTTATCAAGCTTTCCTTTTTTTCCCTTGGATTTTTCCAAAGGCTCCATCCAGTTGAGGAAAATGTCCCATGTAGCAAGTTGCCAAGTATTCACTGCACCATCAATAAACTAAATGGGGTATATTTTCTCTTCTCATTGTAAGGTTCTGATCCTTCTCAGAGTTATCTGTGTCAAAAGCAGACACTAAATAGACAAAGAAAAGCAACTGTCAAGAGACTGTATTCTTTACAGGACTAAACAGAAAGATCGTGGAAGAAAAATGCAACTTTTCTTTCTAAATGGACTACTTGCATAGTAAAGGGGGAAAAGGGGAAAATTACTCTTTAAATAAAGATTTATAACTTCATCTGTCCTACAAATACTTGCAATTTTCCAGAAGCTGTCAAATATTTTTATATGTGAAAAACTTGTGTAGGAAAAAAAACTTCTACAAAGAACTTTCTATGAAAGGACAAACAGAGAAAAAGGGAGAAAAGTGGGATCAAATCAAGGTCTTTGCGCTGTATAATTGCAGTGTTCCTAAACATGCTGAATTTTGTTTAACACATACCCAAACACACACAAAGGTAGGCTCATAAAACTGCTGTATTTTTTCAGTCCTTACGGTCATAATGTCAACAAGTCCAGTTTCTAGCCAGCAACGTGCATTTACCCTAACCATCCCAATACTTTTATAGCCTTCATGATAGGCAAGGCTGGGCATCAGCTGATGTAAAGAGAATAATGTGAGCAGACATTTTGGGATCCACTGCAAGCACTACACCAGTGATTTATTACTGACACCTCAGCATTTGAACCTCATTGTTTTGGTCCTTTACTGCTCCTTTCCTTGCCATCATCAAATGTTCTGGCTTTTCTCGATTCCTCTATTATACTGGTGTTATGATTGTTTTTAGTGTACAAGTCTCTGTATCTGTGTTAAGCCTCTGAAACTCTTCTTTCTCTGGATGTCAGAGGAAAAATCTCTGTTTTGGGAAAGAAGGGCAGGAGAGGCAGAGAGCACTTTCAGGGGAATTTGCTGTATGCGGAAAGGTGTTGCTTTGACAATTCTCCTGTGTTACGCCCTGGCAGACAGCATCACATCCAGACTAAGTACCCAAGAGTGTCTTTAACACCAGTTGGTAGCTGTCCACATAGCCAGAGGGATGTGAGTTGAATAAACAGGCAGAGATTCCCTGAAAACTGTGGCCTGAAGTACTGTCCCCAGTGGGCCTGCTGGGATTAGGAAAGTGCAAGGAGAGAAGAGAAATATGGGGGGGGGGAAAGAAAAAAAAAGAAGAAGAAAAAAAAAGAAAAAAAGAAAAAAAAGAAGAAAAAAAGGTCTTGAAGAAAGGTTGTATCTCTACAGACAGGATACTACTCAGTTATAGGTTTGCCACAAGCCTTGCAGGACAGAACCCCAGGCAGAGTAGATGTTATGGAGCAAATCGCAGAAGCCGTTAGGCGGCTCTGTGCTCTAGGCTTTCTACTAGATTGTAGCCAACATCGTGTTTTTAAATTAATTGCAGTCAAAAATTTTCAGTTCCTTTAACTTGTTTCCTTCCGCAACCTACAAGAAAACTTTCCAAACAGGCATTAAAAAGTCAGCTCCTTTACATTTTAATGAAAAAGGAAATTTTCCAATTATCTCAGCTTTTTCCCAACCCTGCTGGGACCAGAGTTTGGCAGCCTTATAATATGAGAGAAAGGAATAACGATGAATGTTTTGCATCAGGTGTCAGCAGTGTTGTGTTCTCAGTGAACAATAGGGACATTAGGCACGCATATCGCTGGTTTAAAGTGCCTCTTAGGAAACGATGTAAGAGGTCAAAACTAAATCCTAGTATTTTATTTCTACCCATTTTTCAGCCATTGTCTCAAATAATTATCTAGAGCCAATGCTTCATTAGCAGAAAGGTGGGCAGCACCAGACTGGAAAGGGTAGATGGTCAGTGCTGCTCCTCCTGATTTCTGCTTGGTCTCAGAACCATTTTTTTGGTGAAATATTGCTCGATCATTGTTGTGGGGAACTGACTACAGCAGTCTAAAATGAGCCCTCCAAAGCCACCAAACCTTCTCTGAGAAGCAGTGGACAGGACTCCATGTGAAACAGCAGGGAGAGAGGCATCCTCAGCAACTCATACGTTTCCTCTTTCACAGGAAACACCTGTGAAATGCTGAAAAGGAATTAGGGTGTGTTCTTCTAAAAAGGTGACCTGATCAATAGCCCAACTTTTGTGCCCCTATACCAACGCACACAGCATGCATAACAAACAGGAGGAGTTGGAAGCCACTGCACAGATAACAAACTATGATCTAATCATCACCACTGAAACATGGTGGAATGAATTGCAAGACTGGAGCACTGCAATCAATAGCTTAAAAATGGTCAGAAGGGGCTGGCAAGGAAGGAGAGTTGAGGGGGTTGCCCTCTCTTAAAAAAATTCATTGACTGCAGAGAGTTGCCTTTGAAAAACAGTGTTGAACAGGTCGAGAGCTCATTGGTAAAAATTAGCACCCAAGCCAACAAAGGAAACATTGTGGCTGGTGTTTACTACAGGCCATCTGACCAAGAGGAGTCTATTGACAGGATGTTCTTACTTCACACTTGCAGGCTCTGATCCTGCTTGGAGACTTCAGTCACCCTGATATCTGCTGGAGAAGCAGCACAGCAAGCTGTAAGCAATCCAGGACACTCTTGGAGTGTACCAAGGATAATTAGTTCAGGTGGTAGACAGCCCAACCAGAGGAGAAGCACTACTAGACCTGTTGCTTACCAACATGGACAGACTAAACAGAGATGTCAAGATTGGCAGCAGACTGGGTTGCAGTGATCATGCCCTGGTGGAATTCAAAATCTTGAGGCATGTGGTCCAGGTGAAGAGTAGAGTTCAGGATACCAAACTTCAGGAGCTCAAACTTTCAGTTGTTTAAGGAATTAGTGGACAGGACTCCATGGGAAACTACCCTCATCGATAAAGGAACAGAACAGCATTGGCAGCTCGTTAGGGGAAATTTCTTATAGCACAAGAGCTCTCTATCTTCATGTATAAGAAATCAGGGAAGGAAGGCAGGAGACCAGCTGAGTAAAGCCAGCATTCCTGATCAAACTAAAGTGTAAGAAGGAAATGCACAGGCAGTGGAACGAGGGATGTGTATCCTACAAAGAATAAGGGTTGCTGCCTGGATGTGTAGAGATGGGATAAGGAAAGCTAAGGCACAGTTGGAGCTGAATTTGGCAAGGGATCCAAAGACTAATAATAAGGGCTTCTATAGGCATGTTGGTCAGAAAACGAAGATTAAAGAAAAAGTGCTCCCGCTCAGAAGGCAGGAGAACTAGTGACAACAATCATGAAGGAGGTTGAGGTACTCAATGATATTTTGCCTTAATTTTCAATATAAATCTGTCTTCCCACATCTGTCAAGCTCCTGAACCTTTAGGCAGGAGCTGCGAGAATGAACTCCCTCCCGTCGAAAGTGAAGATCAGGTTAAAGGCCACCTGAGGAACCTGAATATACATAAGTCCATAGGACGCAACAAGATGCATCCCAGAGTCCTGAGGGAACTGGCTGATGTAGTTGCCAAGGCACTCTTCATCATATTTGAAAAAAACATGGCAGTCAGGCAAAGTTCTCAGTGACTGGAGAAAGAGAAACATCACACCCATTTTTAAAAAAGGTGAGAAAAAAGGACCCTAGGAACTACTGACCAGTCAGCCTCAGTTCTATGCCCAGTAAGATCATGAAATAGATTCTACAGGAAGATATGTCAAAATGTAGGGAAGACAGAGAGGTGATTAGAGACAACCAACGTGGCTTCACTAAAGGCAAATTGCACCTGACTAATCTAGTGGCCTTCTACAGTGGAGTGGCTGTATCAGTGAACAAGGGAAGAGCTAAGGATGTCATCTACCTGGACTTATGTAAGGCCTTTGATACGGTCCCCCACAATATTCTTGCCACTAAATTGGAGAGACATGGGTTTGATAGATAGACTGTTAGACAGATAAGAAATTGGCTGGATGGTTGTATCCAATGAGTTACATTCAATAGCTCAGTGTCTGAGTGGAAGCCAGTAACAACTGATGTCATGTCTCTCAAGAGTCAGTACTGGGATCAATACAATTTAATTTCTTCATCATTGACATAGATAGTGGGATTGAGGGCACCCTCAGGGAGTTTGTAGATGACACCAAGCTGAGTGGTGCAGCTGATTCACTCGAGGGAAGAAATGCCATCTTGAGAGACCTTGATAGGCTTGAGGAGTGGGCCCGTGTGAACATCATGAAGTCCAACAAGGCCAAGTGGGTCAGGACAATCCCCAATATCAATAAAGATGTGGGTATGAGTGAATAGAAAGCAGCCTTGCAGAAGACTTGGGGATACTGATGGATGAAAATTTGGATATGAGCCAGCAATGTGAGCTTGCAGCCCAGAAAGCCAATTGTATCCTGGTATGTAAAACGAGTGTGGCCAGCAGGTCAAGGGAAGTGATTCTCCCCCTCTACTGTGCTCTCATGAGCCCCCACCTGGAGTACTGCATCCAGCTCTGGAGTCCTCAGCACAGGAAAGACATGGACCTATTGGAGTGGGTCCAGAAGAAGGCCACAAAAATGATCGGTGACCTGGAACATTTTTCCTGTGAAGAAAGGTTGAGAGATGGGGTTTTTCAGCCTGGAGAAAAGAAAGCTCTGGGGAGACCTTATTGTAGCCTTCCAATATATAAAGGGGCTTATAAGAAAGATGGAGGGAGACTTATTACTAAGGCCTGCAGTGACAGGACAAGGCACAATGGTTTTAAATTGAAAGAGGCTTGATTTAGATTGGATATAAAGTAGGTGGCGATGGTGAAATAGCAGAATAGAGAAGTTGTGGATGTCCAGTCATTGGAAGTGTTAAGGCCACTTAATTTGAATAAAGTTTGGATGGGACTGTGAGCAACCTAATCTAGTGAAAGATGTCCCTACCCGTGGCAGAGAGGTTGGATTAAATGATCTTTAAAGATCCCTTCCAACACAAACCATTCTGTGCTTTTATGATACCTCAACTAAACAATTTGTTCTATGCCTCAGCATGAAGAGGGGATAAAAAGGGACGCAGTGCTGAGCAAACAGCAATTGCTAGCCATGGAAACATAGAACAGAAAAAAAAGGACAAATAAAAAAAAGGGGTGACAGCTGTGCAACACTTCTGCACAGGGATGAGAAAGGAAGCATTTGGAGCAAGTGCTGGTGCTCTTCCCTGCTTTTCACACTCGGGTCCAGTCAAGTCCACTAATGCCCCCAGGGTAAGCTTCATGAGGATAAGCTCTGAATATGCTGCTCTTGGAGCAGCTGCCAGAACTGCACAAATTGAATGCCCTGGGAGGCTGCTGTGACACTAGTTTCAGCCGGGATCACCACGTTGCTGCACTACCATTATTGGACTGGGAATGTCGAATACTCTTGGTTGTCTTTTCTGCAAAGCATGCAACTGAAAACACGTTTGCCTTCTGTAATGTTGAAGAAAGTGACCCTTAGCAAGCGTATGTACATGGTTGTTGGTAATTGCAGTCCACTGCTGTTTGGATAAGGTCATGCATTGTGTTCTGAGTGATGTTTGAACATTACACTGATACTTGAACAGTTCTTCAGAGGCTGCCACATCCACACAATGCACATCTTAATATGTGTGACTGAATCATAAAAGGAAAATATAACAGTACAAAAGTCAACAATAGGTTTCAAGAGTGCTTTTATTAAGACACCAAAAACCCACTAAACAGACTCAGACAGTCACAACAACATTTTCCTCTGAGCATGCAAGGTATCAAATACAAGCTACTGCTTTGCATTTCATCCTGAAGACTGATGCTCAGCCTTTGTAAGTGGCTTAGCTCCACTGAAATCAATAGGCAAATCTCTACTGTGTGACTTTCAAGCAGTTCAGGATGGTAAGTACTAAAAACTAGAAAAATAGTTATAGTAAAATAGCTTATCCTTTCACTGTGTGAGAAGGTAAACACATTATATATTTGAGAGTAAACTAAGCAAAAGTGAAGAGAATCCTACATAATAAAAAGGTAACGGTTAATGTTCATCAGATTGCAAAGGTAACTCACCGTTTCACTAATGAATTACTACCAAATGTATCTGTTCTTATATCAGAATCTGGTAACTGATATTTCAGCAAGCAAAAGACAAGTCAAAGATTTTTACTTTTTATAAATTCACTTGAACCAAAAGCAGAATGCAAATGATTGTTCTGAAATATGTTGGTGTACTTAAAGGGTTTGTATATAACCTCTAAGATCAATCAGTATGACCTTTTGCAAAACGCAGAAGTCCTTCACCCAGTAATCCTATTACCTACCAGAAATTGGACTAGAGGGGTAGAAAAGCAGCTTTACAATGCTGTTCTGTACCAAAACATCAGTACCTAATTACTATGGCTACTCAGACTATTTGTGCGTTCAAGCTAATGACCAATTTCCACTGAAGAGTTGTTTATAATGACATCCATTGATCTTAAAGAGGAATTAGCTTGTTCACTATAAATTACTGAATTACATGTAACCCAGACACAGCAGACGCTATCACTGTGTAGGGGAGTGCATGCAGCAATCAGAACCAAGGGCTGGTGGGGACAAGTTACCAACTGCTTTACCCTCTGCCTTCTAACACGATCACTGAAGCAGAGGTTTGGGGCAGCAGAGTGAAGAATGCCTCTCAAGAGTCCTGCAGGAGGTGCTTACTGTGTGGAAAAGATTTTTGTTCCAGTTTATCCATCTGAACAGACTGTTGCTGTATCCAATGAAGCATCTAAGCTAAACCTGCTGCATTAATGCTAGGGTCTTGCAGCCAGGCAAAATTCAGCTCAAATTTATAACTACTCTGTTGAAATTGAAGTGCTCTTACTTAGGTGAGCAGCACACTCTGTGGCTCCACTGCACAATCATTGTGGTCTAATTCAACAAAACACATAGGTACCAATTGACTTATCTGAAAAACATGGGCTGCCAGTAGCAAAAATAGCTTCTTTTTTTGTTTGTTTGTTTGTTTGTTTTTTTCACCAAGTCCATATCGATTAAATAATTTACTATCAAATCTCAAAACGCATGCTGAAGAACACTCTGAGTAGGTTAAGCTGCAGATTCATGGTACTTTTTCTTTATTTGGTGGCAAATCCAATCCTTATTCTCCAGCTTTTGTATACTTAAGGCGTTGCACTACTAGGTCTTCAACATTGCTGCAACTCAAAGTTTCAACCTCACCTTAAGTAAATAGTGAATTACAAACTGAAAAGGAGATCTCTCTAAGGGTTTGCTGATTTACTTCCTGGAATATTTATAGAAACATGCAGCTTGTCAAAAGTAATGGCATAGGTGATGTAAAACGGGCACATAGCAACGTGACACAGTGGGAGAGTCAAATCTTGGAACTTGAATATAGAACCATGAAGAAGTCTTTCTTTTTTCCCTTCTATTTTATTCATGAAAAAGCTGCCAAAATTCACTTCAATCTGGAGCTGCAGTGGCAAATGGTTCTTAGGACACCGTGATACAGAAACTTTTCATACCCGACATTAATTTGGAAGAGTCAGTGTTGCAACCAGTCCTGACCACCATCATGAAGAATAATGAAAGCCAAATGCTGAGTGAAGACAAGCTTCAGTTCCCCATGTGATGAGATGTAATCCAACTAGAAAAAAAAAAACCACAAACTAATAACGATTGAGAAAGTTAATCAACTGTAAAAGAAAGTAAATATATAGGAAAGAAGAGCTGAGCTCCAGCATCTAAAAGGAGCCATTAGCTGGGACTCTAACATGCTGATTATGTATCAGTGTTCTGAGCCTGAGAACATCCTTTATGCTACAACCCCATTGCACAACTCCAGAATTCCCATTACTATCAAATGTTGCAATCACCCATGGCCATTCATGAGAGCAGAATGATGAATGAAGATAAGCCATTCTTCTCTCAGTGCAGAGACTCAGGGTCTTCATATAGAGGTTTTAATTTAATGGACCTAGATATTCCCTTTACGCTGGATTGTGGCTCCCTAGTGGGACCTGTATCATGATGGAACTGTACAGCTGCTGGAGCTGTACCAAGGACCCCCAGGTCCCTTCCATTTGGGCTCCCATCAGGCAGCCCTGCCAGCCTTTGGGAAGCAATCAGAACATCACCCTTGCCTCCAGTGATCTCCTAGGAGCTGCCCACAGAGGACTACAGAGAGTGGTCTCTGCAATGTGAGACTAGGGGAACTATAGGCAATAGTCACTATTCAAGAATTTACAAGCAGGTTTACAGCCTCCCCTGACCTTTCTCTGTGATATATGTTAAGTGTTATCGTACTCAGTGAAGCAAACTACATTATCTGCAAATACCATCACGATGAGTCTAGTAAATTTACTGTGGTCATGGCAGCTGCCTTGTCATGTATGAGGCCTCCATCAGGAAAGAGTTACTGACTAACTCTGGTAACAATGTCAAATCAGCCCGTTCCCAGGTGCAGAATTCATCAGATCTGCAGTAAACATCCTTGAGTTGTGAGGCAATGTTAGGTGTTCTTTTTCAGCAAGCCAGCTTTCTCACCTATCTCTTCTCCTCTTAAAGGGACAAATGGCGGTGGAGCAGCTGGAACACACTCATTTTAGAGAAAAAGTGCTGAATCCTGTGGCATTTGGGAAAAGTGTTAGATTCCCAAGTTGCAGAGGCAGAATGTGTTGCAGCGGTTAACACTCCTCAGAGCTGGCTTTTCAGACTCTCTGCAAGCACTTGTAAGCACTGCTTATGCATTATCAATATTTCAAGCTCTTTATGTCTAACATACCACTATTTTCTTGAAAAACAACCCCTCAAAAAAAAATTAAGCTGAAGTTTTTGCAGAAAAGAATGGCTTCTGAAGCAAGTTAGCTTCTGAAGCAGATCTATAAAGAGAGTGGTAAAGTTTCTCTCCTTTATTGTATTAATCCGTGATCCAAAATCAAAAGTGATATGCTTTTTGTGGAAATGTTTATTGGTGTTCTAAAACGGTGTGTCATTTACTCTGACTGAGACTGAAGCCATGAAGGAAGATGAAGAGAAGGCTGCCTTCCTCCTCGGTAGTCTTCAGCATTTGAAAACAGGCAAGAATAGTAGGGCTTTCGTTCTTACTTCTATGACCTTCACCCACAGCAAACAGGACAGCAGGTTTAAATACCTTTAAACAGAGGATGTTCATCTGCAAGTATTTAACCATTTCAGGAAGAGATAAACAGTTTAAAAAAAGTAACTGATCATGATGCAGTACTTACATCCGGTAACCTGGAAATCACTAATCATAGAACACTTGGTAGCTGAAGTTGTCAGACTTGATTCTGAAGTTGTACCTTCCCATCTTTCGCTGGTACTGGAAAATGAGAAGGCTCACAACTCCCACCACAAAACCAAACACAGCAAAAACAATGAGAATGATGTATCCAACTCCCATCCCAGCCTCCTTCTCCCTCTTCAAATCAGATGCTAAAAAAGACAAGAGGTGAAAGAAAATAACATTGAAATTCCTAAATCTTTTCCTGGGTTAAGAAGCCATCTTTGCCTACAAATTAGCCAGCATGCACACTGAAGAACTGATACAGAAAGGAATCAGCCTTTTGAGGAGGGTGATTCTCCTGGAAAGGTCTGTGAGCCACAGTCCAAGTTGGCTTTTTACATACAGGTGTAGAGTCCCTGCAGACATGAGTGTGATGTGTCCTTGGAATTTGACTCCACAATTTTCTGTTGAAATAAGAATTAAAGGACCAGCACTGGTGACTTTTTGAAGTGTTGCCTTAGTTTCAGAATGATCCTAGAGGTGAAGCATTCTCCTATCTCAATCCTGCCCCCATTAATCTATGCTTATTAAAAATCTCTTGATTTGCTTTTCTCTTGTATGTAACACTTCTTTAAACACAAAGTATTTGGGGAAAGATTCTTATGTGCACTGGGTCTCTAAGTGCCCATTCTAGTCAGCAGACATCTGGCTGGGGCAGTCAGTGGAAGTAGGTAAGTGACTCACACTGAAATGGTCACTGTGGGCTCAACTCTGTAGCCTGACCATAGGCATCTAGTGCCACCTAAGAAGCCCAAGAGTCTGGCAGACATGGCATGGGACCTGCAGGAGACCTGCAGTCTTTTGGAATAGCACGCAGACACTGAGGTGAAGGAAAGAATGGGGTACCATGGGTCATGAGCAATAAATGCCTATGTGTGGGCAAGAGTCAACTCCCTTGTTGCCAGCTATCTCCCTGGGCTCCGCTGACCACTGACAGAATGTGTTCGCCTCATTCACATGTGGACAACTCCATGTATTTTTTACAAATCTGCAAGCAGAATCCCCTCTCCCTTTAACATTATGCCTCTATTCCTGTTTGTACAGGTACTTTTGTAGGGAATACTTTTGTACTCCTGTTTGTACAGGTACTCTTGCCCACTTCCAATTCATTCTTGTAAATGCCTGCTGCACCTACAAACACATTTATTTGTTTGCGTACATTTTCAGGACAGCACTTATTTAACCAAACACTTGTGCAGTACTTGAGGTGCACAGAAGACAAGTACTAATGCGTGCCTGACTGTAATTAGAGACGGGATCTTTGGCCAAAGGGCATTGTTGGCAGCCACAGAGGTATGCAATAGTGATGTCCAAGCTGTATAACCTCCAGGGCATCATTCCAAGGCAGGTCAAAGCAGTGTTGCACAACAGATTTAGTCTTATTTCTGAATTTCAGTGTCAAACAAAGGAATACAAGAGATGCACAGCAGAAATGGCAGCCTGTAGCCAGACACAGACAGAACAGGCCTTCCTGAGGACATGTATCAGTGGCTTTTGCTATAGCATGTGGCCAAGTAGTATAGGCACAGCAGTTAAAGCTTTTTTCATGTTTCACTGCAGCAGCTTACCTGACACAGAATCACAGAATCACAGAATCGTAGTGGTTGGAAGGGACCTCAGAGATCATCGAGTCCAACCACAAAAAAAAAACAAAACAAAAAAACCAAACCAAAACAAAAAAAAACCCACCCACCACCTAAACACACAACAACAACAACAACCAAACCAAAACCATCACCCACCCACACAGCACCCCACCACAAACCAATAATCTTGGGCACTAGAGCATGCCCTGAAGAGCCATGTCTACACGTTTCTTAAATACCTCCAGGGATGGTGACTCCACCACCTCCCTGGGCAGTCCATTCCAATGCCTGACAACCCTTTCAGTAAAGAAATGTTTCCTAATATCCAACCTGAACTTCCCCTGGCGCAACTTGAAGCCGTTACCCCTTGTCCTATCATCTGTAACTTGGGAGAAGAGACCGACCCCCGTCTCTCTACACCCTCCTTTCAGGTACTTGTACAGAGCGATAAGGTCTCCCCTCAGTCTCCTCTTCCCCAGACTGAACAACCCCAGCTCCCTCAGCCTCTCCTCGTAAGACTTGTGCTCCAGACCCCTCACCAGCTTCGTTGCCCTTCTCTGGACCCATAAACATAATTCATGTTGTCTTTTTCCACACAGAGATGTGTGTCGCTGTCTAGGTCTAGCCTCGCACTTAAAACACAATGTGAGTATCCAACTGGGAAATAGGAGACAATATCTTGTAGTGCCACCTTTGCCTAGGAATTGACGTAGCACAACTCAAATAAAGCTCCCCTCATCAGAGTTCCTTTTATGTTATGAGTATTTTTCAATATTACAAATGTGTCAGGATCTCCAGTGAAAATGGAAGTGAGATCTACTTGATATAAGTAAGTGCTGTACGAAGAAAGATGTATTAATTGCTAAGTTTTAAAAAAGAACTAATTCAGAAATGAGCACCGAAGGCCTATTCTAGCAGACTAATACTTGCATAAAATAGAAGAAAAATACAATATGCTAAGTCAGAGCCTGTTTCAAGTTCTGAAAGAACATCATGACCATCACAGCAGAGGAGATAAAATACCCTGAATCCTTTAACAGTCCAGAGTTAACTTATCCTCACAGCCAAAACAGCATTAAGTGACTGGGAAAACAAGCAACTAGCAGGAAGAAAGGGGGTGACTTCTGTCTATTCATAGTAGCCATGTGTTAAAACTTCGATGTTGCTGTGTACAAACACTCTCAATAGGCGTTTGACAGTAATAAGATACGAGGAGGCTGGAGGAGGCCAAATGACTGAAAATGTTGGAGGCCACAGTTGTCCTTGAAACCATTACTCAGGGTAAATACAGAAGAGGCAGATACATAACATATTACAACTTGTTTGTACACAGTGTTGGTGTTCACTCTCCAGTAACCTGACTGTACCACTCCACTGGATTAACCACAGAGCAGAGCAGCAGCGAGGCTCTGCCACCTTCCCTCATGGCAGTAACAAAATCAACAGAAGGGAGTCTAAGGACGCACGACAACGCAATCTCTTATCTCCTCTGATTTTGGACTTCAGAGCTCAATATAATTGCGGTCTAACAACAGTGTAAACACTTGAAAAACTGATTGCAATCCAAAAGATCCAAGCTGCTTTCACACTTTATAATTGTAATAACTTTGATTTTGTGGCTGTTGTACTTGCTGCCCTGTGCAAATAGCTACACGAAGCACTTTATACACCTCTCCCTTTCTACATTCCCTTGGCAATCTGATGGTCACTTCACCAAGGAGGCCACGTGCTTTCCCACACTGCCGCATGGCTTCAGTAAGAACACCTGCTTCTCAGAAAAATATGCAGAGGGGCCTGCAAACCTTGTATCACAGGTCTTCAGGTTCCTTTGTCGGTGAAAAAGAATCTCAAAATGGTGGTTACTCTGTGTCCCCTTTTGGTAAGCCTCTATTCATAACTCACCAGCTGATCTACACAGGGGTCCCCAGGAGGTTCTGTGCATAGCGATGGTTTCACCAGTCTTCAGGGATCGAACTGCGTGGCATCTCTGCAACAATCAATTCAAACTCCAACAAGTCATATGGCTTAGTGATTAAAAATACAAAGCTTTCTGATGAGTATGTGAAAACCCAGTGCTCACTCATAAGGGTTTTCACTTCTTAATGTTATGGTTTGTTAAACTGAAATCAGCAGGAAGTGCAAAAGAAATGGCATTAGGGAAACATCAGTATAAAATCTGCAATTAGTCACACTGGAAAACAATGCTGTGAGAAGGCATTTCACACAGACGATGTCTTTCCTTTCATTAAGGTTCTGTTTGTTTTGGAGAAACCTTATGGGAGAATAAACTTCTCGTTATTTCCACATGCCGGGGTTGTGCAACCATTTTCGTTTGGCTGTTTCTGCTGCCCGTGGCAGGCACAGCAGATACTACAACCAGCACCAGCACAAGCAGTGGCCACTTTTTCCCCCTGCCAAGCTGTGTGTGTCATTTTGAAGCAGCGCACAACGCTTCAGTGACGTGTCAACTACCAATCTGGGAACTACTAGTCTGAAAGCCCAAGCCCTGCCCCGCAAAATGCTGGGGATTAGCTGCTTTAGCTTTGCCTGAGTAGCACTTGCAGAATACACAAGCACACCCATCTTCTGCACACTCCCTCGGGAGGATGGTTCCGTTTGTTTGCTACCTTTTTGTTTGCTACCACCTCTTTCATCAGGTCTCTGATGGGAACCGCGGCCTGCTGAGGTTATTCAAAAGATACTGGGGCTTTCCTTGAATTGCACATCAAAACAAGGAAACCGCAGCACAATACTATAATCAGCAGAAGAAAGCAGGGAAGTGCCAGGGTGTCTTACCAGCTTGTCTACACAAGTAAACAGCTTGGTTACGCTGAAAAACCTCTACAAGCTACTGTCAGCAACAGTGTCTTCTGCCTGGTCAGCCCCCAGAAAAATACATGGGGAGCTGCAACTGTGGCCTACCCTTGAATAGTTCTCCCAGCTAGGTGGATCTGTTAGAGGATATGGTTACATAGCTGCTCCCTGATGTCAAATTTTTGGTTCCATGTGGCTGTGGAGCTGCCACATTCCACCAAACATGTGCATGGTGGTGGCGTATTGCTCCTCTTCCCATTCAAAATCATGTTTCTTACTCATTTCTTACTACACTGCTCCCCGGCCTATTTTTTCTGCTCCAAACTTTAGAGCACCTTACTCTCTTCTGCCAAGAACACAATGAATAAAAAGGCTGGGGAAGAAAAAATAATACAAGATATAAGAATCAATTTGGTGAGAAAAGTGCTGAAGCAAATCTGCCCTGGAGCAAGTCAGTATTCTCCAGAGTAACAGACAGATCAGAGAATCAGATCCCAGACCCTGGGCACTTTCCCAGACATCCTATATTATTTCCAAGTATACTCTGTTCTTGCTCCAGTTTTCCTTGATCTTTGCACCTCCTGCAGCTCCCCTTCCCTTCTTTGTAAAATCCACTGTCATCCTTTGTAGATGTGCCTAGTACTTGTCTTCTCCACAAAACATTTTAATCGCAATCTAAGGTACTGAATTCACTAACTTTTCATAGGGGGTAAATTTTGCATAGGAGAAAGAACAATAAATCTCATACATATATATGAATATATATAAAATATATGAAAGAAGGGGGCCTCACTGATTAACCCTGCTGTGCCTTGTTTACTGCAGATGTCAATCTCAATCAAACCTCAATGTGAGCTGTCAGAATTACCCCCTCCCAGACCCCTGTAACATAGATAAAAGCCAGTCCTTTAGGTAACCATGTCCCTACACTCTAATCCATAGAGCTAAAGCCCGCTCTAACAGCAAACCCAGCAGCTCATAGCAAAGCAACTGATTCCTTGCAGCAGCCACACCAGCCCACGCGGTCCCTGTCCTGCTCATACCTCTTATTCCCCTGCCTTGCACCCACCAACATGTCCCTCCTTAGCTGTGCAGAACACACAGTGGACTTGTGGAGGGCATCACCTCCTCCAAAGGATGGCATAAGCTCGGGGCTGCTGAAGCACTGATTTTTAACACGCATATTCAGCTGTGAAAACTGGAGCCATCTTTCCATCTGTCAGTTGTGTTTCCTGTCTCTACCTTTTTCTTTTTTTTTTTAATCTGGAGGAAGCTTTATACTTGAGAAAGGAAACAAAGATCTTCTGCTAGCCATTTTTAATCTTTTAGGAAGAGATCATTTGCTTTATAATGGGCTTAAACTGAGTTATTTAGAGCTAGAGGAAAGTGTTAAACAATGGAGCAACACCAAACTGCTAATGAAAACATCCTTGATAGAAAAAGAGCCAGGAAGGTTGGCAGAGGGACAGAATTCCTGTGTGTCTGCTAATAACGAGGAAAAAAAAAAGCCATCAGCAAAACCTATTTTTTCTTATTTCTATGGTGACAACTCAGATGAAGCAGTGTGTATCACTTACTTCGAAGTAAAAAGAAACACAGTAATGCTTTGGAACAGAGACAGTTAGAGACTGAAGTTGTTATCAGAACATTGCTTGGTTTATCACTTTAAAAAGCATTAGGGTTTTTTAAAGCCGAATAAACTCTGATAGAGTCACAGCCCTAGAAACTTCATGCCATCGAGCTTCCTTTGCTGGCACCTAAACTTTCATCTGGAGAAGCAAATCTCAAGGGGAAAAAAAAGGACAGAAAAACATCCCAAATCAATTCACTCAGACTTTCCTGCTGACGCTGCCAATACAGGTGCTCACTTTTCTGTGACATGTTCATCTGAACTGACAGGTTTCCAAACAGCCTGTCTCATGGTTGTGACTTCACCTTCTCGCTGCCCCCATGCAGAGGTGAAAGGTTTAGGTCTCAGGTTCCCCAGCTTTGATTTCCCTGTTTCTGTGCAAGCTCTGTGCTTTTAACTGTGAGGATGAGGGACAGGAAGAAAGGTAGACGCTTCCATATGGCTGTAGTTCTTCCCCCACTCCTCTTTGCTCTCAGCAGAGAATGAAGGAAAACTTCAAGAGCTATTTTAAACCATGTTTGGTTTAAAATATGTTCAATTCCCCAGCAGGATTGCATATGGCATGTTGGGGAAAAAAAAGCATATCGAAGCAAAACACTTACTGTCCTGCAGGTGCTTCCTGGTGTCTCCATACAAATACGTATTTTGCAATGTAGGTAAACCACAGAATTGTTGACAAAGGAAAAAATTTTCATCTTAAACTGCGCTTTGCTTGAATTCCCATTCTCTAGCAGTGTGGTGAATGTATTCGGGATGGGACAGCTGTAAAGGAAGAAAAAAAACCCATACATAGCAGCTAGAGCTATAGAAGGTATGTTGTGGTTACAGCACGTAGCTCAGCTTGTAAGGCTCCCTTAGAAAGCCATAGCCAGTCCCACCGTGAAGCAGCTCTCCAGCAGTGCAGGGGTGATAAGGGGCTATTTGCTGCTTTATTCTCACAGGATCCAAATAGAACAGGATTTTTGAGAAGTGGTTGGAAAGTTGGAAAAGGAGAGAGAGAGAAACAGAAAGAACGGGTTAAACTTGGCTTCACCAACTACAAAGTGAAAGAAATCATATTAAAAGGAATAGCTTTTGCTACTGAGCAAAAGGACAATCCCTTATTTTAAGGTGACAGGTGAGCCCACAGAATACGACATCAGGGCGAGATCAGGGATCCAGACAGGAACAAACTCCTCTTTTACCAGAGGCTGAATTAATATTGTTGGTGAGTCACAAAACATAGGAATTAACTAACCTACACCTTCATCAATGAAAGTCAAATAAGTTCTTGGTAATATCTGAGCCACAGATAAAAAGCACACGCTTTTCAATGTTCTTTCACTACTGACTGACAAAACCACCTATTTCCCCACTATTCCTTTGCAACACTATGGTGGAGGCATCAGGTCAAAATACTATTCCTTTGCAACACTATGGTGGAGGCAATCAAACTCAAACAACTACTTTGTTAACCTTTGAAAACATTTTCTTTTCATACCTACCTTCCTTGTTCAAGAACGGTGTAACCGGTCCAGAATGTTACCAGAATGTTACCAGTTACCAGAATGGTAAGAAACAGTGTAACTGGTCCAGAATGTTACCAGTTACCAGAATGGTAAGGGACAGTGTATATGAATGATGAGAACACACAAAAAAGGCATTTAAAATATAACACATTAGTACTTAGCACCACCGGAAGACCTAAGGTATGGCACATGCTATTTGCAAGTGGCATTGCTGTACCTGTTGCTGATAAAAGAGAATGAGAGAGGATCCACTGAATTGTTAGTTGGAGTCGCCCAGCAGTCAGTGAGGACCACCTTGAGCTTGCTGTCTGCTCTCTGGATCCCCACTTCAATTAGTACATCATCACTGGCAGAGACACTGAAATTTTGTGGTATTGGGGAGTTACCAATAAACAACTGCATTTCTGTTCTGAAGTGTCCAGATCCATGCAAATCCTCAAAGATGGTGTAAAGTCTGAAACAACAATTAACGTCCTTTAAAGACCACAAATTTGACTGCATGTTTCTATAAATCAGTGCCTATTTCTCCACCTCTTGCACACCTAAGTCATGAAGAGTTATCTGTAGCCCAGGACATTGGAACACCATTCAAGAGGAAAGAGAAAAAATATATCCTATTTTTCATTGGGAAGGGAGGATGGAAATACAAGTGCAAAAAGCCAAAGGGTAGAATGTCTTGGCAATACGAATAGAGCAGAGATTGGTATTTGAGTGGACCTGAAGGAGAACAAGACTATGAGTTGTCTTAAAGTTAAATATAAGGAGACTAAAAGTTTAGTGAAGAGCAGAGCCAAAAAAATTAAGGAAGGACAAACCTGAACAGTAAGTGAGGGACATGTGAAAACCATAGGGCTCAGAGAGCAGGAGCTGAACACAGACTTTGCAGGGAGATAGAATGGAAAATATAATGTCTGGGGGATTGGAAAGCAGAAAGTGGATTTGATGATGATAGCTTAAGCATGCTGTTAGGCGAGAGAGAGGAGGTGCACTTGTACGAAGGAAAAACATTCACCATCAGAGCAAAGCTTGTGCTGCCACCTTTTCAGTGAGCATGGGTTTGATGTGAACAGTAGGAAGCAGGAAAACAGTGTTATTGCTACATGTGGTTGCCCAGGAAGGCAAAGAGGGGTCAGGAATTCTGTCTCTCAGACCTGCACCAGTAGCTCCCAAATGTTTATTTCCATCTGTGGTTTAGCCAGGCAATGGCCAATCTTGTTGGCTGTGAGATCTATTGACACATTACATGGAGCAGGAGAGAATGCCACAGCAGGGATCACCTGAGCACAGGACTCGCAGGACGGCAGACTACGTGGCAGAGCGAGTACTGTTGCTGGATACAGCTAAGGGCCCCGGGGAATTTCTGGGATGCAGCAGCACTCAGCCACACAACAGCATTTCAAAGCAGAGAGAGCTACGTACCCTTCTGCAGTGTATCCAGAGGAAGTCAAGAGATCGTTTTGAAACACACAGTGAATGGGACTGGCAACTTTTAAGTGGTGGATTACTCCCTGAGCAGAAACGTCATTCCGAAGGATGGTTTTCACTACGGTGTTAGTCATGTTCTGGGACACAGAAAGAAGAAAGCACAACTTGTGAACATCAGTGTATCTAGGGATATAACAGACTACATACTTACCAGTTTAGGAATTCTCCATTCTCCTGGATGCGAAAATCAAACAGATTGAACCTCTAGTATTTTATTTGTTGTAGAGTGAGACAATGAAAATCCATCCGACTTCCTCCTCTTCCTCAGTCTGCTCCACAAGGGAATTTCTGTACTTTGCCATGACCTGAGCATAGTGTAGGGATCCAAAGAGATAGTTATTGCTCTTTGTCCCCATTACTAGTACCAATTTGGGTATTTGTCTGTAGATGATGATGATGAAATTGCTTTTAAGAAAAGAGAAGCTTCTAATAGCTGCAGAGGGAGCTTAGAGAGACATGGGAAGTGACTCTCAGTTTGGAGAAGCCCTTGAGTTTTCCTGTCTGACCGCAAAAATTCCCCTTCTCTTTTTTGCTTGCCCTCCTTCCCAAACAATGAGGTAGCTTTCCACTCGCAGGAAGGGGTTTTCTTTCTCCGAATAAATTTCTTTGTCCAACATTTCAGAAACTAATAGACTATGTCTAGTAGGGATCTGCCATTGCCCCTCCTCACCTCACCCCCAAGACCAAACCAAAATTCTTAGGGGCATTCAAGGGACTTACAGTCTCAACTTCAGTGCCGCAGTCACTCCAGCCTGCCTGCAGCACAATGTGAGTGCTGTTGCTGATGCTCACGTTGCAGCGAGGCTCCCCCAGGTACAGGGAGGTTTCGGGGATAGACTCCTGCTGTAAAAAGCTCTTCTGGACAGCAAGGACGATCTTCTCAATTTCACAGAACACTCTCACCGCATCTTTAATGGAAACCTCCTGGGCAGGTTTAACGAGTGGGACAGGAGATGCTTGAGGAGAAACATCGGGAGTTGACACAGGATCCGTGGGAAGAGGAGAGAGCCCCACGCTGGACAATGTGCTGTTCTCCAATGCTTTGTGCTCCACAGTAGAGAAGTCCAACGAAGCAGGGGAGGAAACATGAGTTGAGGTTTGCAAAGATGTCACAGGTAAAACTGTGTTGTGTACAGGTTTCTTATCCATCGGTGTTGCCTCTTGGCTCATAGGAAATGCTGAAGAAATACCAAAAATAAAGGTACTGTTGTAATTTACAGATTAAAAATTATTTTATAAGGTAAGAGCAAACCCTTAGGAAGAAAATCTCAGTTCCTGGCAGGAAACCAGCTGCTTTTGTTTTTTCAATCTGCTCTACTTGCTGCCAAGCTGTGGCTTTTTTTTGAGAAAGAGCAAGAGATACATAAAGTGCCTGTGAGTAAAGCTTATTTCCTGAGAGTGGCAATAATTAATGTGGTCAAGTAAAACACATATATATAGCTTTTGGAAGATCAATGTTTGCAAGAGATCCCCAGTTGTAAGTTACCAGAAAGTGTTCATATTTTTTTTGCCTAGTACTGTAGGAAATTGCATGCTTCTGAATGTGGGGTAAAAACAGGAGCAGAGCTTATTAAAAACCCTGGCCCCATTTGTGACCTGTTGGTACCCAAAAGATATGACCCTGAGCATTCTGGAAAACCCATTTTGGGGGAAGTGCAGGACAAACCTCATGTAGCAATTTGCATATCCATGTCCTGAGAGACACAGTGGGGAGCTGAACAAACATGTTAGTTGCAATTTTTAATGGTTTCAGGAAGAAAGCAAGTGAGGTAAAAGGGAAAGCACAGGTTGAATGTGTGTATGTCAAACACCCAGCATCCAGCACGGGCTCTGGGGTTACCCGATGGCTCTTTGCTGGTAGAAATCCACCACTGACCTAAAGAGCACCAAGATTATAAACTTCCATTTGTAGTGAAACACAATGGATGTGTCTCATCACATAAAAAATTATCTTAAACAATTTTAATGGGGTGTACATACAAATAGCACCTATTTCCCATATACAAAATCTGTACATATATATATATCTCCTTCTGGAACACCCCGTCTTTTGGATATGCCCCAAATTGAAAAGGTGCTGATTTGAATGTTGAGGAAGAAAAAAAAAAGTCTGAGCTCTTTCATAGCTGAATCTCCCAAAAGCTCATTATGCTAAACATCTTGGTTAAACAAAACTGAGCAAAGGTTGGTATCAATTGACAAATCCTTGTGACTTCAGCCAAAGAGTAGCTTATCACTGTGGTTACAAAAACAAATATAAACGGCTGAAGAAGCCTAAAAGAATT
This sequence comes from Calidris pugnax, assembly GCF_001431845.1. NCBI lineage: Eukaryota > Metazoa > Chordata > Aves > Charadriiformes > Scolopacidae > Calidris > Calidris pugnax. The sequence goes on from NW_015090805.1 coordinate 3,624,758, forward strand.
TAGGAGCTTAAAGACCCATAGTACATCAGCTAATGAATGATTTAAGGAAATAGAGAAGCTAGATGAATTGACTCATGCAAAAAAGTAGTTTGAATACCAATACTTCAAGCCCTTTGCCATACAGAGGTCAAACCATGTACCTAGTGCTTTCTGTTATCTTCTCTATTATCTCTGCTGTCACCTCTGATACTGCTAATGAAAATAACTGACAATCTTCACAGTCCTATCTAATTTTAATGGTAAATATGAGGAAACAGAATTCTTAAAAGAATCTCACAAAGGGAACATTAAATATTAATACAGTAAACTCTCATAGCAGGGTATTACAGTCAGAAATACTTAAAGTCCACTGGAAGACTTTTCCCATTAGGATCCAGCTGAAAACAATGAACCAAATTCATCCCTGGCAAAATTTCAAGACCTGTGGCAAGTGTGACCATGATCCAGTCACTAAGCATGCAGTTAGCCATTTGATTAGAAAAATATATTTTTGCCTTCACAGCTTCTTCCAGGCCTTTCTGGATGCACATCAGCAAATCCTTCATTGCAGCTGCACTGGTAAAACCCAAGTGTGTTATGGCATGATGCATCTGGGGAGCAGTCGTCTTCTTCGCTTTTGCACTCATCGTAATCTGTTGGGTATATTTAAGCAAAAGACAAAGGTGGAGAGCATCTAAATGAAAATATGATGGTTCTGAAACCGGAGCACGGTCCTATCACCATGATATCATGGTGGGATTACACCTCTTAGGTGTGATACTCTACTGTATGTGTCAGGCAGCTTCTGGGTCTAGAAGAGGTGGGATACTGGAAGGATGGCCTTGATGGCTAATTGCAAGGCATTGACAAAACCCTCCAGGAGCTGTGCTACCAACAATGCTCAGCAGATACTCACTGAAATGTAAGCAACCTGCTTCAGAGCTCCTGTCCTCCTAAACTGATCAATAGGTCAAGGGGACACTTCTAATCCCAAGGATTTTCTCAGCTGCCTCCCCCATTCCACATTCCTGAGGAGACGGTTAGTAAATGCCCAGCATGTGTGAAGCAGGAGGGTTGTGTGACTGGTCCAATTTGCAGTCTAGTTGCTTTGTTACTTTTTAGGTGGCCAAAATTTTCACTTTTGAAATGAAAAATAAATTTTACATCCCTTTCTCTTCTCCAGATCTAATTGCAACTGTGCGAATAAGGGTGTACCACCGTAAGTAGGACTCAGAAAGCAGCACTAACCACCTGCTGTATGGGGACTTGTTCCTGAACCAAACCATTTGTTTTAGCACAGGCTCGAGGGGGGCAGGCACTCTACAAAGCACTATCACAAGATAGGCATGATCTTAATAATTATCAGGATATGTAACTTTCCAGATTCACAGCTGTGAGGGGAAGAGGCAAAGAGAACGCACAGGGCAGCCCGAATACATGTGTCTGAAGTCATTTTGCGTGAGATTCTAACTGACAGCTTATCATAATATTCTTTGAACAAATGTATTATGTTAAGGATATAGAATTTGGTATTTTTTTCAGAGATGACACATGAACTTGTGAAACAGAACTCAACAGCTGTTAGTCAGGAGACTAGCGTTTCTTGTTACTGACTTACTTAAATTACATATAAGGGAAAAAAAGCTGTACAATCAGCCATTGTGCTGGCCTTGGTAAAGTGTGGACTTTCATCTGAACTCGTGACCCACAGATTGGTGAGGAAAGCACATACTCCCAGTGAAGAAGAATTCACATGTTCATTTATTTGTTTCTTGAGGTTTCTATCTCATGCAAAATTATCAGTGCAAAGCAGAGGGTAACATGTTTCAAACTTATTTTAGACAGAGCTAGTTATGACTGTGTACAGGGACCTGTTTCCACTGGTGGCTTATAAAATCCTCAATTTGTGACCACTGTTTCTAACATCTCCGTATCTTCTTCTCCATAACATTAATGCTAGCTATAGACAAAAAGACCGGTTGGTTTTTTCCTTTTGGATCAGGAGTCTGAGAATGGCTTTTCATCCATCTGTTTTACAGATACTTTCACCTCAAAAAATACAGATTAAAATCAGGCTTTATCATCTTTCTAGTTCTGAAGAACTATTGAGATATATCTGCTCCTTACCATTTATGGAGAGACTGCTCTTGTCAACCGTGAAATAGGAGCTGTGTTCAAAGGCATCACGAAAAGTGGTGATGATGTAGTAGATATCCACATCTTCTGCAATCAGTAAATTGAAACTTACCACCGTGCTCCCATTAGTAATACCCGTTACCAACACTTTAATCAGACCAGCATCTATCTGCTGAAGAACCTCAAGGGGCAGAGATTTATGTACCTGGAATAAAAACAAAATGCATGTGGAGGTGGACAGATAGAAGCAATTACATTTTAGGCTTTGTACTTTGTCCAGAAGAGAGCAGTATGCATTACAATTGTGCTTCATACTCTGGAGGGAAGTAGCAGAAAGAAGACCATTTGCTTTATAACGCTTTGACTCTACAGCAGCTGAAGGATATGATATATATTTAACCATGAATAATAAACAAGCTAAGCGATTAAGACGCCTCGCCTGTCATTTGGCACAGGTCCTTGCCTCTGGTAACAGCAAGGGAGGAGACTGCAGGGAAGCTCCCATGTTCTGCCTCTCAAAATGCCTCCAGGGAGAGGGGGCATTGCAATCTGAGGAGGAGCTGCCAACGGAAGTTGAGATGTGTCCTAACTCTCCACACTGCATATATGTTTCAGAGCAAAGGGCTCCCTCAGCTCAGGTAGGGTACAGCTTAGAGCAGGTCACCCTCAAGCCTTTCTTCACAGGTTATTTCTCACCAGAGCCAAGCAAATAACACCTCTTTTTAAAGGCCTGGACCAGGGTGAAGAAAAGAGAAAGATATTTCATTTAATCAGCACTGCCACGTAGTTCAACCTTCCATCAAGCTAGTCGTCCATTTGATTTCAGAAATATTTCAATAAAGTCATCCCTGAGAACTATCATACTATTTCTGCAAATTCTGACTCTCATCAGGGCACACAGCCTCAGTTCATGGTCCTCCTCGAGAGTCCAAGAGCCAGGCTAGGAAATAGCTCTGCACTATTTTGAACAGGAACAGTCATCCTCAAAGTATTGCAGCACCAAATCACAGCTGAACATAGGTCAGTCTAGAGAAATCAATAGAATAAACATTCACAGTCTGCACATAGTAACTTTGAACTTCACTATCTGTCTGAGAAAGAAAATGCCACCTTTTTCAAGGCACACTGGGACTTAGTCATGATAGCCCCGGAAGCTGCCTCCTTTACCACGTGGGAGAGCAGGATGGTCTGCTCTCTGTGGGATGGGAAAATACAACCCTACGTGAGGCTTTGCATCAGCTGAGCTGTTAAGCTTCTCCACTGTCAGCTAAGATGGAGGCACCAACCCCTCTCAAAGAGATAAATGGACTGGAGCTGTATGTTCAACCTCTTCCCATTCCACCCTCCAAGGCTGGGCACTTCTGGAGGGTGGCCACCTGTGGGAACATCTCCTCCCACAGGAGAGCAGTCCATGGGGCAGGGCATATGCAGGAGCTCTAGGGGGATGTACAACAGTGTTTGTATTTCCAGCACCATTCCCCTTCATCTCCAGGCCCAGCATCAGCCACAGGAGGAGCAGATACAGGTCAGATGGCATCATCTCATGGGACCAACCCCAGACAAGACACAAGGCTAATATTAATTCAGCTTTAAAGGACATGTTGAGAAAACATTATACACAGGAGTACGGCTTATTTCTGAGAAACTGTTCCACCCTCCAAGGCTGGGTACCTCTGGAGGGCCACCACCTGTGGGAACATCTCCTCCCACAGGAGAGCAGTCCATGGGGCAGGGCATATGCAGGAGCTCTAGGGGGATGTACAACAGTGTTTGTATTTCCAGCACCATTCCCCTTCATCTCCAGGCCCAGCATCAGCCACAGGAGGAGCAGATACAGGTCAGATGGCATCATCTCATGGGACCAACCCCAGACAAGACACAAGGCTAATATTAATTCAGCTTTAAAGGACATGTTGAGAAAACATTATACACAGGAGTACGGCTTATTTCTGAGAAAATCACTACAAAGACAAACTGGTAAAAATCCACAAGTTCTCCCCTCAGTCCTTTTCCTCTATCAGCCCAGATAAGGGGCCCAATAAGATTCTGCACTGGATTCCTTGCCTACCTGCATGTCCCAAATGAAAGCAGGGCACACGCATGCACGCACACACACACACACTGAGGTTTACATGCCAGGTCTTGCCCCAACATCTAACCCCAGTGCAGGCAGAACGCATACCTAAAGACCAGATACCAGGATAAGCCTAGGCTATGTGATACCATCCATCAATGTCCTGAAATTTTCCCATTAGAATCATATATTTTCTTCTCTCGCTTTCTCCAGGAGGTGCTCACAGATCCTCAATGTTTCTTAATATCTCTCACGTGTGTCTGGGAAATCTTTTTACATTCTTCCACGCTTAGGAATAGAAAGTGCAGCAACAGAAAGCGTGGGACTCACCACAAAGACAAACTGCTAAACATCCACAAGTTCTCCCCTCAGTCCTTTTCCTCTATTGGCCCAGATAAGGGGCCAAATAAGATTCTGCACTGGATTCCTTGCCTACCTGCATGTCCCAAATGAAAGCAGGGCACACGCATGCACGCACACACACACACACACTGAGGTTTACATGCCAGGTCTTGCCCCAACATCTAACCCTGGTGCAGGCAGAACGCATACCTGAAGACCAGATACCAGGATAAGCCTAGGCTATGTGATACCATCCATCAATGTCCTGAAATTTTCCCATTAGAATCATATATTTTCTTCTCTCGCTTTCTCCAGGAGGTGCTCACAGATCCTCTATGTTTCTTAATATCTCTCACATGTGTCTGGGAAATCTCTTTACATTCTTCCACACTTAGGAATAGAAAGTGCAGCAACAGAAAGCGTGGGACATAACTTTCAAGCCTGCATCAGGAAGGTAGCACAGGCTGCTCCCAGCTATTGATATTAAAATTGCCCTTAAAAGCTGCCACAGACAGTGCAACTGGAGACTGTCCACAGTAAGAGAGCAGCTCCCAACAGCTTGTGAAGGACAAAACCCATGCTGTCCCTGTTAACCCTCCTGAGCCTGGGATACGCACATCTTCCTTGTACATAGCAGCCACTAGTTTCAATGCAGGCCACGGAGAGGTGGAAACAGCCACAGAAATACCTGAATTTTTGTGATTGTTCAGCATACTCGCCCTTTGCCTTCGCCCTCCTGTGGTTGTCAGGCTCCCAGCAGATGCCAGCAGAGAGGCAGGCACAAAAGAGGCAAGCAACTGCACTCTAAGGGCCAGATGAGCAGCACTTGGCCCAGGTGAGAGCTGTCACATCGCTGCCCTGAGCAGGAGAGTGGCACCTCTTGTCTTTCCCAGCACCTGGCTTTGCTGTAGGCCCTCTCTTTAGGGTACATCACTCGCTTCCTTCCCCAGTTCCACTTCCCAGAGAATTAAGGGAGCAGGCAAGGACTACACAGTGGTCACCTCCAATGGCGAGGTGGAGATGACACATCTTCTGCAGGAAATACCTGGAGCAGCTGGAATTTAGCCGTGAATTTAAGGCAGAGCTTAATGTCAGTGGTGTAAAGCAATGCTCAGGGGTGCAGGCAGTGACTCCTAACAGGGGGAGCCCAGGGAAGAGGCAAGGCAGGGGTCAGTGGTGGGAGTCGAGAGGAGAAGCAGTTTCATTTCTGTTGTACCCGTGCACAGAGCTGGTGCATCTTGTGCTGGATTCACCCAGGTGACCACAGCTCTTACACACCTACATTTCAAGCCTGATTTACTTGCCTGCTGTGTGCTATCCGGTCCCAAATTACTTGCCCACTATGCGTTATCCAGCCCTGCAGACAGGCCCAGGTTTTGCAGGTATCCTGCAGCCCCTTCCTGAATTGTCAGAGCTGATGGGCATTGCATGCATTCATGGAAAGGTAACACGCACGGAGCAAACCCCTTGCGTGCACCTGGAAAGGGCTCCCATATGCCTGGAAGCCCCAAACAGCAAACCTTACAGTGCCTCACGGAGCATGAAGTCAGAGTTGGAAGGATGGATAGAGCTTATGTCCCTACAAAAGCATGGGCAGACCATAGACTGTCCTTGTCAGCCCCAAAATCTCCCATTTCACCAAGCCAAGGGTGCTCTCGGGTCCCTCCTCCTCTCTCTTTCTGCTGTTTCACAAGCATGAACTGAAAATTTTTAGGTCAGCAGTAATTTTTCATCATTCACAGCTTTTGTCTGAACTTCTAGACATTAAATATTCACGCCTGTGACATCCTCTTAGCTCATCCCTGACTTCACACATATTCCCTTTCTCATCTGTCTTCTGAAGATTTTATTTTATTGGTGCTTCTTTTTATCTAAGGTTGTTTGCTTGTTTGTTTTGTTTCTGTCCTTATTCCTATTTTTCCTCACCAAGTAGGGACCAGGAGCTTGAGAAGTGCCGGGGGGACATTCACGGTACTTGTATTTAGCCACTAGGTGGCACTACAGAACCCTTTATCCAGGAGGCTACATGATTCCACAGCAGGTACCACACCCCAGGCTATCAAAATAACGGTTGATGGAGTGGGGCTAGAACAAAAAAAATATAGGAAGAGAGAACTTTTTAGAAGGAAATATTCAATATATAATACCCTTGAGTATGAGGTTTTCCTACTAGACAAAAAAAAATTATCTTGAGGAGCAGATACAGGTCAGATGGCATCATCTCATGGGACCAACCCCAGACAAGGCACAAGGCTAATATTAATTCAGCTTTAAAGGACATGTTGAGAAAACATTATACACAGGAGTACGGCTTATTTCTGAGAAACTCACCACAAAGACAAACTGCTAAACATCCACAAGTTCTCCCCTCAGTCCTTTTCCTCTATTGGCCCAGATAAGGGGCCAAATAAGATTCTGCACTGGATTCCTTGCCTACCTGCATGTCCCAAATGAAAGCAGGGCACACGCATGCACGCACACACACACACACACTGAGGTTTACATGCCAGGTCTTGCCCCAACATCTAACCCTGGTGCAGGCAGAACGCATACCTGAAGACCAGATACCAGGATAAGCCTAGGCTATGTGATACCATCCATCAATGTCCTGAAATTTTCCCATTAGAATCATATATTTTCTTCTCTCGCTTTCTCCAGGAGGTGCTCACAGATCCTCTATGTTTCTTAATATCTCTCACATGTGTCTGGGAAATCTCTTTACATTCTTCCACACTTAGGAATAGAAAGTGCAGCAACAGAAAGCGTGGGACATAACTTTCAAGCCTGCATCAGGAAGGTAGCACAGGCTGCTCCCAGCTATTGATATTAAAATTGCCCTTAAAAGCTGCCACAGACAGTGCAACTGGAGACTGTCCACAGTAAGAGAGCAAGCTCCCAACAGCCATGCTGTCTCTGTTAACCCTCCTGAGCCTGGGATACACATACCTTCCTTGTAATTAGCAGCCACTAGTTTCAATGCAGGCCACGGAGAGGTGGAAACAGCCACAGAAATACCTGAATTTTTGTGATTGTTCAGCATACTCGCCCTTTGCCTTCACCCTCCTGTGGTTGTCAGGCTCCCAGCAGATGCCAGCAGAGAGGCAGGCACAAAAGAGGCAAGCAACTGCACTCTAAGGGCCAGATGAGCAGCACTTGGCCCAGGTGAGAGCTGTCACATCGCTGCCCTGAGCAGGAGAGTGGCACCTCTTGTCTTTCCCAGCACCTGGCTTTGCTGTAGGCCCTCTCTTTAGGGTACATCACTCGCTTCCTTCCCCAGTTCCACTTCCCAGAGAATTAAGGGAGCAGGCAAGGACTACACAGTGGTCACCTCCAATGGCGAGGTGGAGATGACACATCTTCTGCAGGAAATACCTGGAGCAGCTGGAATTTAGCCGTGAATTTAAGGCAGAGCTTAATGTCAGTGGTGTAAAGCAATGCTCAGGGGTGCAGGCAGTGACTCCTAACAGGGGGAGCCCAGGGAAGAGGCAAGGCAGGGGTCAGTGGTGGGAGTCGAGAGGAGAAGCAGTTTCATTTCTCTTGTACCCGTGCACAGAGCTGGTGCATCTTGTGCTGGATTCACCCAGGTGACCACAGCTCTTACACACCTACATTTCAAGCCTGATTTACTTGCCTGCTGTGTGCTATCCGGTCCCAAATTACTTGCCCACTATGCGTTATCCAGCCCTGCAGACAGGCCCAGGTTTTGCAGGTATCCTGCAGCCCCTTCCTGAATTGTCAGAGCTGATGGGCATTGCATGCATTCATGGAAAGGTAACACGCACGGAGCAAACCCCTTGCGTGCACCTGGAAAGGGCTCCCATATGCCTGGAAGTCCCAAACAGCAAACCTTACAGTGCCTCACGGAGCATGAAGTCAGAGTTGGAAGGATGGATAGAGCTAACGTCCCTACAAAAGCATGGGCAGACCATAGGCTGTCCTTGTCAGCCCCAAAATCTCCCATTTCACCAAGCCAGGGGGGCTCTCGGGTCCCTCCTCCTCTCTCTTTCTGCTGTTTCACAACCATGTACTGAAAATTTTGAGATCAGCAGTAAGTTTTCATCATTCACAGCTTTTGTCTGAACTTCTAGACATTAAATATTCACACTTGTGACATCCTCTTAGCTCATCCCCGACTTCACACCCATTCCCTTCTCATCTGTCTTCTGCAGGTTTTATTTTATTGGTGCTTCCTTTTATCTAAGGTTGTTTGCTTGTTTGTTTTGCCTGTGACATCCTCTTAGCTCATCCCTGACTTCACACATATTCCCTTTCTCATCTGTCTTCTGAAGATTTTATTTTATTGGTGCTTCTTTTTATCTAAGGTTGTTTGCTTGTTTGTTTTGTTTCTGTCCTTATTCCTATTTTTCCTCACCAAGTAGGGACCAGGAGCTTGAGAAGTGCCAGGGGGACATCCACGGTACTTGTATTTAGCCACTAGGTGGCACTACAGAACCCTTTATCCAGAAGGCTACATGATTGCACAGCAGGTACCACACCCCAGGCTATCAAAATAACGGTTGATGGAGTGGGGCTAGAACAAAAAAAATATAGGAAGAGAGAACTTTTTAGAAGGAAATATTCAATATATAATACCCTTGAGTATGAGGTTTTCCTACTAGACAAAAAAAAATTATCTTGGGATCCACCGTTGTATATACAACTTCTGTAGCACACAAAGGAAACACTAGCGATGCCAGACCACGAGAAATCACTCTGCCAGAAGAAGAGCCACAAGAAAGGGAGAGAACATGAGCAAAACCAACACCAACATCAAGGGAAAGGTATGTCCTGTGCTCAGGCAAGAAAAACAGGAGGCAGATAAAGTCTAAGTTGAGGGCCAGATGGAAGCCGCACTAAACTGATTAACGGGATGGGAGAGGCCAGTAGGTTTTTTAAGCAAAAGGGAAGTGGCAGGCTCAGCCAGCCAGGCTCACCCCATGGGTGTCTGTGGGATGGCTGGGGGGTTTTCTGGGACCACCCATCCACAGGTCCCCAGAAAAACGTCAGCAGCTCATTGGAGCTATTGTGGGTAGTTGCACAGGAGCCTGCGTGGCCAGCAGAGCAGGGAACACGCTGGCAGTCTGGAAACTGGAAATAAATAAAAGGTGCACTAATTTAAGTTGAACCCTGCACAAATCCTGTTTTTTCACTCAAATTGAAAAAAAAAAACCAAACAACTCTCTTCACTGTTTGTGCTTTGGCTGCACCTTCAGAGAGAAGGTACTAGAGCACACATCTGCCCAGCCACCATCACCAGCAGCTTTAACGATGACCTGAATTGCAGATAAATTCAAATTAATAAAAGGGATGAAATTACACTGGAATAATGAAACTGCCTTAATCCCTGTATCAACACTCATTCCACATTCATAGAGCTTTAGCTGCAATCACTTAAAGCGCATTAAGCTACACCAAACAAAGGCTGTGTCAATTCCAAATGAGGGGGTCACTGAGATAAAGTAACATAATTTATTAGTTTCACACTGTTTTGTCAATCAGTTATGTTTAAGACAACCAAATTCAAACCAAAATTTTCCACTCAGGAATTTAATGCACCTCATTAATGGGTTTTTAATTCAAAACTTGTTTTCTGATTCTTTGTCTTGAGGACAAGCCCTACCTGCCATGATATTCTTCTTGGCAGTTGCAAAAGAGTGATTATGCAAAACCCAAGAAGACTAAAATACTCTCTTGCATTTATTAGTTTCACACTTTTTTGTCGATCTGTTATGTTTAAGACAACCAAATTCAAACCAAAATTTTCCACTCAGGAATTTAATGCACCTCATTAATGGGTTTTTAATTCAAAACTTGTTTTCTGATTCTTTGTCTTGAGGACAAGCCCTACCTGCCATGATATTCTTCTTGGCAGTTGCAAAAGAGTGATTATGCAAAACCCAAGAAGACTAAAATACTCTCTTGCCTTTAGTCATGTTGTTTTTCAGCACAGTGCAAGGAGGATGGTGAAACTGGCCTGGACAATGACAGTGCAAGTTGTTACATCAAGTTTTTGTCTCATTCTCATGTACCTATTATTTAAAGGACAGTATTTCCATTTGCTGTGCTGCCAATTTAACCACATGGCACTTAAGTGCTGGGGCATCTCTAAGCTAAATAACATTATATGCATTAGGAGTTATAAATCCTCCAAATTGTAGGTGATGACTCCAAAAAGGTTTAAAAAAAAAAATCTCTGGCAAAATTAATTTAACTGGAACCTGATAATGCTTTTAAAGCTAAAAAAAATCTCTGGCAAAATTCATTTAACTGGAACCTGATAATGCTTTTAAAGCCCATGAAACTTTCCTCACTTACTTTAAAGGATTGATTTCTGGCCCTTATAACCTGAAAAGAAAATGTCCACATCTTCCTGTTTTCCTGAACTTTCTTTTCTTTGGCATCTAGAAACACAATGTTTTTACTAAAACACCCGCAACATATTTTGCCACATACTGTAGCTATGCAACTATAGCCTATATACAGTGGCTCAGAGGTAGATGGAATCAGCACTAACGCATCTCGCCAGCTGATCCACAAAACCACTGTGCTGGAAAAAGGAATTAGTCCCTTATAATCACAAGAGATCATTTTCTGACTGAAACTTTGAGAACCTGGTAAAACCGACACAAAACTTACTTTAGTTCCTTTATGCAATCATTTTAGAAATTTTCCAAATATATTTCTATCCATGATTTCCTGGATTAATGTATCTGACTGAATGAAGAAACCGACACAAAACTTACTTTAGTTCCTTTATGCAATCATTTTAGAAACTTTCCAAATATATTTCTATCCGTGATTTTCTGGATTAATGTATCTGACTGAATGAAGAAAATATATTCATTTTAGTCCATTTTAATACTGTGCTGTTCCAAAACAGCCTCAGGCAGGGAGTGATGCTGAATGAGAGTGAGGTCAGTGGAGACTTGCTCCCTTTTCACTTTGCTAATCACGTCACTCTCATTTTGTGACTGTTTTTCTGATGTGACAGCTTGGGGCCAAAACAGCTCGGGGAAAGCTGCGCTCCGCTAATACAGCCAGAAAGGTGCAAACGGGTAGCGACCAGTGGGAAACTCGTTTGATAGCCAAGAAAATACCATGTGTAGCTAAACGGATCACACTTTTCCTTCCTCGCAGTCGTCTCTAGCCCCACGCCGGCCTGACCTCTGCCCGAACACACGCTGCTGCCAGTGCACCCACCGCGGGCAGCTGTAATTCAGTGACAGGTTGTGACTCTGTACACAGTGGGAGTTTCTGCAGAATTTGAAAATTCATACCATCACCAGTGATGGATTTATCAGCACAGTTATCAAGGCCTCTAAAAAAACCAGACAGTTAAGGGAAGATAAGGCAGGCAATAAGAAGCCCAGCGTAACTAGTGGCTTTCCAAGCACAGGCGTGCTTGAGTAAACACCAGCAGGAACCAAATTCTGATAAATTCACTAAGAAATCAGAGAGTGATACTGTCAAAGGCAATGCCTGAGAATTATGTGAGCATTAAAGGTACAGCCGATATGGCAATGTGCTTCGATATCCTGCACTCTAATTGGAAGTGAGGACAGAGACGACCAGTGGGAAACTTGTTTGATATCCAAGAAAATACCATGTGTAGCTAAACAGATCACACTTTTCCTTCCTCGCAGTCGTCTCTAGCCCCACGCCGGCCTGACCTCTGCCCGAACACACGCTGCTGCCAGTGCACCCACCGCGGGCAGCTGTAATTCAGTGACAGGTTGTGACTCTGTACACAGTGGGAGTTTCTGCAGAATTTGAAAATTCATACCATCACCAGTGATGGATTTATCAGCACAGTTATCAAGGCCTCTAAAAAAACCAGACAGTTAAGGGAAGATAAGGCAGGCAATAAGAAGCCCAGCGTAACTAGTGGCTTTCCAAGCACAGGCGTGCTTGAGTAAACACCAGCAGGAACCAAATTCTGATAAATTCACTAAGAAATCAGAGAGTGATACTGTCAAAGGCAATGCCTGAGAATTATGTGAGCATTAAAGGTACAGCCGATATGGCAATGTGCTTCGATATCCTGCACTCTAATTGGAAGTGAGGACAGAGGTGACTTATCAAGAAACCACTCCCTTTCCACATACAGGACTACAAAAACAAGGGTGATTATAAGAAATGTCAGTCTCAAGGTACTGTGAGAAACGGTAATAACAATCACACAGTTTATTAATATACTGCTGTGCAGGGTAAGGATATCAGAGCACTTTGCAATATCCATTAACTTTTCACCACACCCCTGAAGTGAGGACAGAGGTGACTTACCAAGAAACCACTCCCTTTCCACATACGGGACTACAAAAACAAGGGTGATTATAAGAAATGTCAGTCTCAAGGTACTGTGAGAAACAGTAATAACAATCACACAGTTTATTAATATACTGCTGTGCAGGGTAAGGATATCAGAGCACTTTGCAATATCCATTAACTTTTCACCACACCCCTGGAGGCAATCAATAAACCAGTATAACCGGGTATGAGAAACAGAGGAAATGGAGTCACCAGAGAATCCCCAAATCCCGATCTCACTCTAAAACACAGCTGCACACTCATCCCACAGTCTCAGACAGAACTCAGGGAGTTCTGAGGGGAACTCAGACCTTACAGCTGGGCCAAGGGACGCGCACGTGGCATGCAGCCTTCATGGGAAAAAGGTTGTACAGATGGTTTCATTGAGACTGGTAACAGGTCAGGTCCTTCTGAGCCACTTACTTCATCAACAAAGAGCTGTGCAAAGGTTTGGTACTCCTCACTGCTTGTATTGCTAAAGCCTGGAGAGTATTCCACGTTTGTTATCCGTACCGTGCCACTAAGCTTCCGGACAGCTGCAAAGTAAGAAAAAGACAATTTAAATACATGTCCCATGGGCTGTGTAGTCCATGGACAAGTGTGTGACAGTCACTGGCACGCCTGGCCACGTGAGGTACGCATCAGCTCATAACAGCAGAAGGCCAGCCCTCTGAAACGCAGCCAAAACCACAAACACCTGAACATAGGCGTCCATCACATTAGTCTGCCCTCTCTGACTCTCAAGAAAGGCACCGACCTCCTGTAGGGCTTATATCTGCCAGCTCTGTCTTGGATGCTCTGGGGCATCTGAAATGCTGCTCTGTGGCTACGCGCCGGCACCTGGATTGCTCTCCTAGGCTCAGCTAGCTGTCCCAGCTCACTCTACGTGCAACGGGGCGACACCAGTCCCTCCAGAGGGCAAATCATTGCAGCACCAACGTCCTCCCTCCAGCCTCAGAGGAAGGCCAGACGGCTGCCTGAGATTAGACATCTAATTTTAGACAGCTATGGTAAGGTAAGATGAACCCCAACAGGGTGTACGCTTCCTCCCTGAAGTTGTATCTGCTGAATCACGTTAAGTCAGTTTCAAATGTTTTAGGTTCTTTCTCGGTATCACTGGTCTTGGCATTGTTCCTACAGACACTGAAGGTGATCACAAGGAGAGAAAGGGCTTCTCAAGACATGACTCATACCCCTAGCATCCTTTTAGTGGCTAGCCAGGCAAGCTTACTGCCATCACCCAATACTGTGACCATTGCCAGCCAATTGTCTTCACGCTGCCTGCCAGCTGCTAACAGACCATCACTCCTAGCATACCAAGATCTAACGTTTCAATATCTTATATGAATATAAGATAGTCTTCACCAAAGACTTCAAGAACTCTATCATCTGGCTAAGGATTTGGTTTGAAATTGTTTGTGAATCAAGTGACCGGTCTTTACTTCCTGGCGTACCAACTTGCTTTCCTCCCTGCACACTTCTGTCCTGATTTCAACAGTATAGAAAGCACCAGGTTCCAGCTCTGAGACTGTCAGACTCCTATACCCAGTTTTAGTCTTCCATTTTAGCTGCTTTTCCTGAAGCAAGAAGAACTGAAAACTAAGACTCTGCATAAACTCTGTGGATCGTGTTATATCAAAGCTGGTTCTAGTCACATTGGGGACAATAATCCTTTGAATTGGAACAGGTACTAGAGGAAAAGAAACGGTCATCAAGCAAAGCTTTACAGGGGAGAGGAGAAAGTCGTGCCTGCTTAAAGCAATCCACAGAAGGAGGTTTCCTTTATCCTAGCATACTTCTGATCCCAAGGAAACCCTCACCACCACCGCTCAGATGAAATGATTTGGCTTGCTTTTTGCTATGCCTTGTCTGTCAGATGAACATGTGTATTTAGGTGATAAACCACATTGTTATCTGATGGTGAGAGGGGGAAAATGTTCAGAACAACTTTTGAGTGAAAAATGAATAATCAGTAATTAAAAGAGATGACAGACTTCATTATGAAGACTCAGCTGAAGTTGACCCTCCGGGTCAGAGATGTTGCCACAAGGAGGAGCTATATATTAAACTTCACCAAACATGGATTTTTTTGCCCTCGAAATTTCCTGCCCCGGGCTAGTGAGATACCACTACGGTGGCTCTTCTTCTTGTTACTTTGGCATAATCCCTACACAAGCTACTTTCCCAGCAGAAGCACTTGGGTGAATATCCTCTTGTTCCCTTAGGGCATAATCCCTACACAAGCTGCTTTCCCAGCAGAAGCACTTGGGTGAATATCTAATTCATCAGGAAAAGAAAACAAGTTTTTAGCAACTGAACTTATTCGTGTAGAATTCTTCAATTTGTTTCCCAGCTGGAAGAAAATTACCTGCACATTTTTTTCAGTTAAAATTAGCTTTTTTGGTTTTGTTTTTTTTTTTTTTTAAGGGCATAATCCCTACACAAGCTACTTTCCCAGCAGAAGCACTTGGGTGAATATCTAATTCATCAGGAAAAGAAAACAAGTTTTTAGCAACTGAACTTATTCGTGTAGAATTCTTCAATTTGTTTCCCAGCTGGAAGAAAATTACCTGCACATTTTTTCAGTTAAAATTAGCTTTTTTGTTTGTTTTTTTTTTTTTTAAGAAATGAACATTTTTGCATTTTCATTTAAAAAAAAAATCCACATTGTTTTACTGCTTCCTACAATGAAAGAGGGTAGAAGGAACACAAAGCAAAGCAGTAAATGAAGCTTTTCAGTTCAGGTCAAAATGTTCTTTGGTCCAAAATTATTTGTTTCCTCCATTTGGTCACCAAGGTCCCAAATCAGTTGTTTCTAATTTGCTCTGCCAGGCAGAGCAAAGGATACAACATGAAGAAGAGAGAAGACAAAAGCTGAACAGGGGTATCAACATGACTGCCCAGAGCTTAGCAGGACTGGAAAAGTGGACACTGTGGCACTGGTGATTGGAACTGGTGGTACAATAGAGGCTGGAGAAGCAGCAGAGCTGGCCTTACACAGCTGAAAAAAGAGGTTTTACAGGGAGAAAGGAATGAGGGAGAACCAGAAGTGCAGCTGAATCAGTGGAGACCCCCAGAACAGGAGATCGTATAGGAGGGGAAGAGAAAAGAGCAGAGAGGAGTGTGGTTTGGGATCAGAGAGATGTGGAGGGCATGAGAGCCAGAATAAAGGCAAGCAGAAACACAACTGAAATACTTCAAACCGGGATAGTATCACTTACTAATACACTAAAGAAAAAATACATTTATCAATGGGCAGAGACAGCAGCATTCCTATCCCAAACAAAACTGTAATTTAAAGACCAAATTTAACTTTAACCTCAAAATATGATTCAGCTCTAAACTACAGAAAAATCCCCTAATTAGCTGCAATACATCTGCCCAAACCCAAACAGATTAATCACCCCGCCACCAGCCTAGTTACTGTCAATTGCAGCTCTTGAAAATGTGGTTCCCAGGTTTCCACGCAGCTCCTGCCCCACAGAGAATTTGTGGGGCTCTGCCTCACCCATCCTCACTCAGAGAAATAGGGAGGAAGGTCATTTGCTTTCCCAGGTAACTCTCCTGCTCCTGTAAGTACCCTGGTGCTCCGTGGAGCATGCAGGAGAAGACAAGGTGTGTGGCAAAAGGACAAGCAGCATGTTTCGATGAGCCACGCTCAGTGCACTGTATGATTTCCTTCATCTGCTTTGAGAAGAAGAAATGTAACATCAATAAAACTGACTGCCAAATTACCAGAAAGAGAAATTATTCTGACAGGCTGAATTAGGAAAAAAGTGCTGATTCCTGCAAGAAAACGGTTTTGACATAGAAAAGCTAGTTTCAGACACCTTCATCCCAGGTCACAGATTCCAGCTGTGTGTCTTTCCAAACTCTGAGTTTTTGCTTCTCATGTAGCCAAATTACCATGTGTGTAGGCCCCTGCTGAACATATACTCACTGTGGTCCACGGCTGACCCTGGCATTGGGCTGGGAGGTGGAGAGGTGCCTGGCAAAGCTGGTGACCCCAGGGCTCCAGCATGTTTCTCAGACCAAGAGCTGTTCTCTCTTCCCATCTCTACATGTGCTCTGAGAGTGGCGTTGAAGGTGGGAAGGCCAGCATGCCCTGTGACCAGCAGAGCTGTACCAGGACCACCTTGAGAGTCGGCTTGAGGCACACCAAAAGCTGTGTGACTTCTGGTGGTAGCAGAGGCTGTTTGATTTGGAAACACCAGCAATGGTGGACTGAGTGGCTCTTCCCTGGTGGTGCCCGTGGGTGCATCTGTGGGAGCAGCCCCTCGCTGCGATGCGCTGGGGGAAGCCTCTGCCACAGAGCTTTGCTGCCATGGACTTACGGCCACCTGCTGCCCGGCGTTCGTGGTCAGTTCCTTGCTGGCTGCCACCCCCATGGTCGTGGGGCTGTTGTCCCTGCTGGAGCCCATCTGTGGTGCCAGGCTTTTTTTCCAAGGGGCTGGAGGAGTGCTGGTGGGAGAAGAACTGTGGGGTGCTTGCTTGTCACCCAGGGGCAGGGCAACAGGTTGCTGTACGGCGGTGCTTGTCTTGGAGCCCACAGCAGCCACCATCTCGGTGGTGGCAGGGGAAGCAGGGCCTGCAGAGCTCACTTCTTCAGGAGCTAACTCTGTGCTGTTGGTTACTTCAGGAGCCATCGTTTCAGTGAGAGGGTCCACAATCTCACCTGCAACACAGCAAATGCATGTTGAAATGGGACCTCAGATTGGATGAGGAGGCACCAGGGGCTGATCTGAAAATGGGATTGAGACCATTCAGCCACGTAAAATAGCTTACAGAAAGAGGTCTTGAATGTTTCATTCAGGGCAATGCAGCTGGTGAGGGGCCTGGAGAGTAAGTCTCATGAGGAAAGGCTGAGGGAGCTGGGATTGGTTCAGCCTGGAGAAAAGGAGGCTGAGGGGAGACCTTATTGCTCTCTACAACTACCTGAAAGGAGGGTGTAGAGAGGCGGGGGTTGGTCTCTTCTCCCAAGTAACAGGCAATAGGGCAAGAGGAAATGGCCTCAAGTTGTGCCAGGGGAGGTTCAGGCTGGATATTAGGGAAAAAAAATTACACTGAAAGGGTTATTAAGCATTGGAATGGGCTTCCCAGGGAAGTGATTGAGGCATCATCCCTGGAGGTATTCAAAAGATGGATTCACATAGTGCTTAGTGACATGGTTTAGTGGTGGTTTCTTATCAGAGTTAGGTTGATGGTTGGACTAGATGATCTTAAAGGTCCCTTCCAACCTAGATGATTCTATGATTCTCATACATTGTAGTGTACGTGAATGTTATGGTGTTGAATCTGGTTTGTGCCTATACAAAGAAGCCCATTTGATTCCCGGGAGTCATCTTCTGGTTGGCAGGCCATGGACCATTATAGTGCAAGGAAATTAGCCACAGACATACCAAAAGAGGAAATAGTATGCCCCATGTTGCTCAGCAGTGAGTTATTAGGCTACTCAAGAAGGATCTCAGAGGGATTTCATCTGAAGATATATATAAGGTTCACCTTCACGCTCAGACACAGATCATATATACTTGTTCAGCCACAGACTGCAAAGGTGCATCTATACACATTTTCTGCTATATAAACACAGAGGTAAAAAAACACAACTTACTCCAATCTTTCATGCCAAAGGGAAACTACATGCCAGTCTTTTGCTCACCCTCACAGTTTCTTCCAGGTCGGGATGGATTGGTATCCATGGTTGTCTTGCATCTGCACAAGTACGAGCCCATCAAATTGATACACTCTGCGAACACACAGCAGTCATTCTCGGTGTGAGAAGCACATTCATCCCAGTCTGTAAGACCAAAACAGAACATCGGTCAGTCAGCCTCCCTTCTGGCTTCATTAAGCTAGAAATAATCATAAAGTAGTCCTGTCTTCAGGTTTGGAATTTATGAACGTTGCAGATTTGTACTACAGCTATATCAAAAGCATACGTTATACCAAGTTCTGTGCACAGTGCCTCCAGATACATCAGGTAATGAATAGATCTGTTACCACTAGCTACCAGTAGATAGAATATTAAATAGATACTTAATCCAAATAATCCTCTGCTTCAAATAAAAGGTAAATGCAAGTAACTCCCAGGAGAAGCACTCTTCAGTTCTTCACAGAGGAAGTGCTAAGGGCAAAAACTCTTCATAATAGAGTTCTTCTCAAAGGTAATACTGTAAAACTGTGACTCTCTCTCTGGTAGTTTCAGAAAAGAGATTCTGGTTCATCAGTGCATGAATATACTTAAAGATTCTTCCTTATGTCTAATTTCAGCTGCTCTGAATCAGTTGAGATGCTTCTTTCATGGTGTTATAGACCTATTCTATTGCCGTGTGTCTTCACTCTTGAGGGATTTACATCTGAAGTCTTGTATTACCATTTGCACTCTGTTCCAGTAATATGCAAAGACTGAGTTAATGCTTTGGACAAGAATAACCTCATGTGAACCTCCCTGTGTGCACTCCCTTGTGCACACACCTTCACTGCCTCAGGGCCATAAGTGAGGGAGGGCAAAAAACCATACTGAAGGCTGTGTCTTGGGACAAATAATTCTGAAAGTTGTTTTGAAAAATGCACTATTGTAAGTGCTTGTTCTGCAAACATGCAGAGATTAATCACTGTGACCATTTCTCCGAAACAAAGGAAAGTCCCATTCTAGAAACAGAAAGTGCAGAGCCGGTGTGTGCATGCACATACATGCATCCGTCTTTCTGCTTGCAAACAGCACTTCCCTTTTGCTTCTTCCCAGCTAATATTGCAATTCTTTTTCCTTTCTTCCTCATTAGATAATTGTTGCATCTGTGATTGTTTCCATTAGACAATTTCATGTGCCTATGGCCAGCTTATGCCTATTAACGTTATAGCCTAAGCCACTTAGAAGGAATACATTGCAGTATTGACTAAAGCACCAGCAATGAAAGCACTCTCACTAATGCCTTACTATGCTGTGAGGTAATTGTGACTCCTGATGGCTTCAAACCCCATCTGAGAGATGCTTCCGTGCTAATTGCTGAATAACTTGCGTTCACTGGCTCCATTGCCTCTGAGGATTTCCTTTCTCAGCACTTAGCATGGCTTTTTAAGCAAATTCCTTCACCTCTGGCGATCACATTCAATCACACATTGGGCCAAAACATTTACATTCTCTTCTCAGTGCTCACTGACACTAGTCCATTACTCACGCACACACAAACACACACACGGCACCTTTTTCCTCTCTAACCCTTACATCTCAGCCAAGGTGTGCTCTGTGCTCTCTGTCTGCACTCTTGGCCCCTCTCTGGCCTTTCACACTTGGCGGGTGCCTTCACTCTCTCTCTCATCCTCCCCCTTCCCCACTCCTCCACCTTCAGCCAACAGTCTCACTCCAAGAATTATAAAAAATAACCACCTTTTGTGTTCACTATGATTATACCTGCAAGAGGTACATGCAATGGTTAAAAATCTAGGAAACTCCTTGCCTAATGATGTTGCAGATGCTAAAGGCTTGCATGATTTCATGCAGGGATACCCGTGGAGGAGAAACCCAAAGAAATCACTTTGGATTCAGGGAGTCTTGGAACAGAAAACCATTTGTGGTTAAGAGAGTATTAGTGAGAAGCATCATCTACACTTGCCATATGCTTATGCTTCTCCAGGAATTGACTTCTGGCTGCTACTGAGGACGTGATATTGTGCTAGATGGATCTTGGGCCTGACTCACCACATATTGCTTTCTCTTTCCTTACCATGCCTCACACAACAGACAATTTTAATATCTCTATTAATCATGGCTGTAAACTTAATAATTTATGAGTCTTCAAAGAGAGATGCAACTGCTCCATCCCCTCAGTTGTGCTGTCCCTTCTGACTTCTCATCCTTGCTGCTCCAAAGTTGAATTCCCTGCTCTGCCACTGTCATGAAACCAAGTGCATAGCCTTTGGTGGCCAGGCTCCACAGAGGATCCAGGTGCCATTGCTCCGCTTCTGGAAGAGGAGCTGTGCGGGCTTATTGCCAAAGGGCATGTCTTAGGGCTTTCAGGGGTCAGGAAGCAAAACAGCCCATTATAAAAATCTTTCCTTCATGTGTTACACTCCTTTGCCTTATTTTCCACATTTGACTCAGCCCATTACACAAATCTTTCCTTCATGAGTTGCACTCCTTTGCCTTATTTTCCACATTTGACTTCAGGAAATTCATGTCAAACGAATCCTTGTTTGAGAAGAGGTAAGAAATAGACCCCTTTTCTCTGCCCCTAAGGAGGAGTGGAGGAGTTGGCTGTGCTCCTGGTTAAGAGTGGTGCTACTGGAAGCCACCTGGCTTTCTGCAACTAAATTAACAATCCAGACCTATTGCCTTCTTCCCCCTGGCTCCAGGATCAGCAATGTTTGTACAGTATTTTGGCACACATCACCATCTTGCAATTGAGTATCTGCTACCACCTTGGTATTTGTAGGCTTCAGGTGCAATTTGTCTCTCCTGCTTTTTTTCCTCTCCTGTTCCCCCTAACCTCCGTGTGCTCTGCAACTCCAAAGGGAGTTTTCTCTGTTCACAGTAAATAAACTTTTAAGGACTCAGTACACCAGGGGAGAAGAATAAGCCATTCTGTTGGCTTTGGCAGCTCTCTGAACTCTGGCTGTCTCTGCCAGCTGGGAAACCTGAAGCCCGAACTTAGCCCTTTGAAGATAAAAAAGGTGATTACTGAAGATCAAACAAAGGCCTAGTTTAACATAAATTCCATACATGTTTCTTTAGTCCTGTTCACTGAGAGGACATTTGGGAATTCCTCTGAGTGGATTTCTATAGCGAAATATATATATATATGTGTTCATCTATAATGAAGATGTTAGATTTCTTTCCTTAAACCCTCACCCAAATACAGCACCACAGCCTTGAAGCACAAAATTGTCTAGAGGGTATCTGTATCTAAAGGCTACAAATATTCCACAGTAATCCTATCTGCAGTTCAGTGTGAGAAAGATATGGCAAACTTCCAACTGCTCACAAAGAGGAGAGGGAGGAAAATTAATAGGGAAACCAAGAGCTCTGCTCCTCCTTGAACATAGTGGAGTAGTGCCAGCAGGTACATGGGGACAGCCAATGCTCCATCGTCTGACCTCTTCTGGGCTAATGGATAAAAGCCCATGAGGAGTTATCATGGAATCACGGAATTGTCAGAGTTGGAAGGGACCTCTAGAGATCCTCTGGTCCAACTCCCCTGCCAGAGCAGGATTGCCCAGAGCACATCACTCAGAACAGCATCCAGGTAGGTTCTCATGTGATGAATTTCTCTCCAACAAACCACATACTTTGTCTCTCCATGAAGAAGTATTCCATGAAGAATGCTGGTGATACTGTGCATGATCAAAGTACAAACCCTGTCTTCTTGTTTGAAAAAAAAATAAAAAATAAAAAAATACCTTCTACTGCAGCGTTTTGCTGATCCACCAAAAGCGCAGAGCCATTGTGCAGGTAAGAAAGCACTGGGGCAAATGTGGAGGCATCGACTGGAAACTCAGGGTCCTCCACAGTGATTCTGAGCCTCACTATGATGCTTCCAGCTTGCAAGGATTCAGTCTGCACTTTCAGCTTCCCAGATTTGTATAAAGCAGAAATGTTGGGTGGAAATGAATTTTCAAGCTAAGTAAAGGGGGAAAAGCATTGATAATTAGGAAGCCAACACGAACAGGTCCTTTTAAAACTGAACAATGGTGGTACTGTTTCAAAGACTACGCACAACACAGAAAATGTTGTAAAAAGAAAAGTTTCAAAATATTTCAGAAATCTTACTTTTCAGAGATTACTGAGGCATGGAGAAGTGTGAGTCTCCTTGGTGCCCCTAGGTGCTCTTGAAAATGGTACCCATCTGACCACTGGTCTTACAAACCAAATTTCATTTTGGCTCAAGGGAGCAGAATTCCTTTCTCCCCTGTTTGTCCGCATCACAGCTGCACCCAGTAAGTCTTCATGCATCAGACCCTTGCTGTTAGCTCTGGATGTCACCTAAGTCTTTTGTCCCAAGCCTCCTATATAGATTCACCTCTGCACTACCATACACTGGAACTTGGTCATCTCCACTGTCGCTGGAGCAGACTCTGGCTTGATTTTGACTACCAACTAGCTGTGCCCCAGGCAGTACCCAGGCAGACTTAGCATCAACCAGAGGCCAGACCCAACAGGCAATCACAATGTGACTGCATGCTTTGGATGACCAAACTGCACGGGTACAGGGTAGTTTGTGCCAGTTGGTGTCAGTGCCAGAGAATGGTTAAGGCAATGCTTCATTTATGAGTATGACAATAGCTCCAGCTCCCAGCGATTATTTGAAACTCACCAGACCAAGTCCAGCCTGCAGCCCAGTCCAATGACAAAGAAATCTCAGAATGACCTTATAACAGCCTTCCAGAACCTGAAGGGAGCCTACAGGAGAGATGGGGAGGGACTCTTTGTCAGGGAGTGTAGTGATAAGATGAGGGGTAATGGTTTTAAACTGAAAGATTTAGATCAGATATTAGGAAGAAATTCTTTGAGGGTGGTGAGACACTGGAACAGGTTGCCCAGGGAAGCTGTGGATGCCCCATCCCTGGAAGTATTCATGGCCAGGCTGGATGGGGCTTTGCACAACCTGGTCTCGTGGGAGGTGTCCCTGCCCATGGCAGGGGGTTGGAACTCTGTGATCTTTAAGGTCCCTTCCAACCCAAACCATTCTGTGATTCTGTGATTCTATGAGGCCAAAAAAATGGGGGTGGATTACTTCAAGAAAATGTGTTTGAGGCAGCTCAGCTTCAAGGCAATATCATAATTACACTGTGTTTGATTATCAATCCAGTAAGTAGACACATCAGTTGAACAAAGGATGTTACTTTGGAATATTAAAACTGGCATACTGCTCTCAGCATTTGAGAAGTGCAGGAGTTTGCAGTTTTGCCTTATATCTCTAGAAGTCATCTCCATGCTGAAGCCTTTTTTTTCCTACATACACCTCAAAGGATGCTTTTGAGCATGCAATGCAGTACAATAAATCAACACGGCTTTGCTCCCATTCAGCCAGAGTTTGCTCCAAAATATTCCTACAAACAAGCTGTTTAACTGGTCTAAGTTCAGATCAGGGTGGGAAGGCAAGAAAAAGAGAGGAGAAACGAAGCAAGAGCCCAAGCACCTGAGAAGGCAGGAGCAACAGAGATGGGCAACGCTCCTTTTCCTTCCCAACCTCATGATGCCAGCTAGGTCTGCAGTAGTCTCAGGGGAGGTTCGCTGACAAAAATACTCCTGAACAACATAAGTAAACAATTTGCATCTACGGGAAATAAAACCATGTCAGAAGGTTCAACATGGAATTTCCCATGAGCAAATGCCTCTTCTCTCCTGCCTTCTAAAGTATATCCCCATTACTTTTTTTTCCTTCAGATATATATTCACATATGTTTATGAGCCCCCCTTTGTTTTGGGAAAGTCAAGTTTTGGATGGAGACACCAGTTCCTCTGTATGGGCTCTGTTCTTTACAATAAAACTGTAAGAGATTGCTGTGTCTGAGATGTCCCCCCTGTTTGGGGAGCTGGTAACAGACTTCATGACTCAAATTTTGTTTATGGCTGCTTACACCTGAGCATGGACAGTGGCTACATATGTGCATACGATGAATGGGGCTGAAGAAAAAAGCCTCATCTGGTCACTTTTCCTTAAGGAGAAAAAGCTTTGAGAGCAGTCAGACATTGATAATACATCACTGAAATGAATGCCAGCAATGTAATTTCAATAATCCATTAAGAAGCCTCAAGTCAATTCATTCAGTGTGAGTTTATTGCCAAACTAAAGATCCAAGGAAAGGGGTCCCTGTTGCATGCCTGCATTTTTAATCCCTTTACTCTTCTGTAGGTGAAAATTCTCATTGGCTCCATTGCTAATAAGGCCAAGGGCTTGATCTGTTTGGTCAGTCGGATTTTGTTTTAATTATAAAGAAAGGTCACAGGAAACAATACGATGATTTTCAAGGGATATTTCAGCCAGGCATAAAGACCTCTACTAGATGAATAAATTCTAAATTGAAAAAAAATATATTACCCACAGATATTTTAGCATTACCTCTGTAAGCAGCAGTCTTGAAAATTCTTCATATGCTGAGCTGCTGGTGTTATGGAAATCGTCAGTGAAGTTATAGTTGAGAATCCTCATAGTAATACCAAATATCTTGGCATCTGTAGGGCACAATATTTAAAGAAACACTGACAAAGCAGAAGAGGAAAGGATCCAGTCAGACTAATGTACCCAGACCAAAATCCCAGATTTTGGAGGGGGAAAGAAGGGAGAAGGTTGAGGCAGTTTGGTATTAAACCAAGAAAATAAAGCCAATATTCTGCTACAAGTCTCCCATACATTGAGGAGATGCACTTACATGAGATCCATAAAGATATTTAGGGACCTAATTCCAGCTGCGTGAGAGCTAGGTATACACAAATCCTTGTAGACCTGGCCCTACATAACTCCTGCATTTGAGTTACATCCAGGGCTGAATTGCCTGTGAGCTCAGCTCTGGTCCACCTGTCACAATTATTATTTTTTTCTCAATTTTGGTAGTGTTTATAGTAAATATATTCTTAAACTGAAAATAGTAACAAAAAACAGTGCATGCCACTTCTCTGCCTGGTAAGCCCTGATGGATAATGTACAGAGCACATGAGCTGAAACCAAGAGCCAAGGAATCTATTAACCACTTTAACCTGTATAAACAGTCTGAGGCTGTTACTCAGTGGACTGTTCTTTGGAAAACTTTCCTCAGGGACTCCAACTTCATACCCTGAAGGTCAACCCTTTGTTTCCGTAACCGCTAGACCTCCTACTTTCCCACTACAAAGGCAGTAATTTCCTTCTGACCCAGACTGGAGTCATCTCTTGTTTGATCAAAGGGAAGGCTTTTATAGATAAACATAAACAGTAGCATTCTCACTCTGGCCACTATTAAATAGTTCGCTGCCAGCTTTTTGAAGAAAATGTGGAGAGATCTATTTCTTGGTTTGCATGAAGGCTTAGGAAAAAATTTAAGAATAAAGGAAAAACAAAATTGGGTTTGATCAACACAATAGGGTCTCAGAGAGCTAGCATCACTAGCTAATTGAACAAAATTATGGAGGTATCCTGCAAGCTTTCTTACACAGCCCTTGTTAATCCTTTTAATCCTGGTCACTAACAAATATCCAGCTGAATGTGGCATTCCTCTGGGCACTCTTATTAGCTTAGCTGAGCCCTTGACAAACCAGTTGACTGCATTTCTCACTGGCCACAGCCGCCAACCAGGAAAAATGGGGCCTGATGGGAGCTGGGTGGCAGCACAGGCACACCAAAAAAAAAAAAAAACAACAAACCAAAACCAACCAAAAACTAACAACAAAAAAGGTATTCTATCTTAGCCTGATATCTGTAATAGTCTGAGCCAGTTCCAACACTGCTTTATCAACTAAGGCCAAAGCTCTGCTGCCTGATAGTCGGGGTCGCATAAATGCTGGGGTAGAGGAGAGAAAAAGTGCTGAAGGAGGAGGGAAACACAGTTCAGGGAGGATTAAATGGATCATTGCTGAACTGCAAGTAAGTGGGAGAAGAGAAAGAAGGGGAGGGAAAAATTATATATATTTTTTAAAGTAGCTCTTTACCTGTTTTAACATTTTGATGGAAGATGCTGGTTTTTCCACAGGTTTCATAGCTGATCTCTACTGAATACATCACACCTGCTTCCAGTCCAGACACATCCAGTTTCATTTCGTCTGTTGTTAGGTTTTTTATAATCTCTTTGCCCTTGAACACTTGGACTTGGAAAGTATGGTTCAGGGCAGAAGTGATGTGCCAGGACATTTCAAAACTGTTGCTGGTAACGCTGAAGGTTTGGTGGTTTCTAACTGCAGAGGGATCTATTGCAGTCCCAGGAAGAATCATCACAAAAATAGCAACATTTCACCTTTAAAGCATTGTGTTATTGTAAATCCATTAGAGATAAGCACTTCGACAATCAGTAGGGGAAACTCCCTTTTACATTACATCAGGATAAATTCTGCCCTTCTCCCATTCCATTAGAGGGATTGGGTGCTTACTCTTTCTCTTTTTGTTTCTTTTTACTATACCTATTTGTGTTGAATCTCTCATAGCACTAATAATCAGCCAGTGAGCTACACGTTCAAGCAACAGAAGTGAGTTTGGAGTAGTGGATCTGTGTACTCTACATACATTGACACCTTCTTTTCCTCTTGTCACTTTAATCATCAAAATGCACCTCTTCAGGCAAAGTCTGCCTTGGTTTATCCCTGGAAAAGACCCACAGACCCCAGCTTTTACAGGCTGGGGGCAGAGTGGTAGACAGTGTTTCACCTATTTATGCCATTCTAGTCCAGTGCAATCATTGTCATGTCAATGGAAAAAGACAGGATCCTTCAGAGATTATTCCCCTCCTCAGAGGAGGAGGAGGAAGTGTCTAAATTGGGTAGGATGAATAGCCCTCCAGCAGAGCCTGTCTGTCTCCACTAACTGGAGAGAGCCCGAAAGGTGAGCACAGTCTAGACACCTCTCCTGCAGACAGCTGGGGTCAGGTGAAATGAATATCATGCCCTACACTAACCAAGAGATCATGGCTTGCTGCTGCCCCAACTTCAATTATTTCATGCTAATAGATAACCTGAGAAAAAGGGTTGTTTTCTTAAATTATTTCAATAGGACACAATTGTTTCCACACCTCTGAATCCTATGGCTGCCCGATGCCCCCAAAGACATACTGCCTCTGCTCTAGAGAGACCTCAGTTTAATTCCTCTAGCTTCAGTTTGGATCAGAAATTGTGGATGAAGATCAAGAATATCCAGCGTGTCTCTCTGACCTAAGCAAAGACCCTTTAACATCTTCACGGATTCAAAAGCAACTGGCTTGCATCCTGGTGGCTGTGGCCAGGAGGAACTCCTGTGGTTGGTAGCAGATCCTCCCATGCCTTGCTCCAAGACAAGCCTGGGACATGCAGTGAGCTGTGTCCAGGGTGAGTGAGTGGTGCTGGCCTTGCAGAGCGCTCACTGGCACGCTTCTCATACTGAAGAACCATCCAGCACAAGCCCTGTGATGAGACCTGCACTTGAATGGTTCCCCAGGCACAAACGGCTCAAGAAGCCAGTATGGCCACCTCCACTTCCAGGAGGCCAGCTCCTTTCAGTAGCCATGGGAATTACAGTGAGGCTTCTCCAGTGGTCACAACACTACGGACTCTGATCTGAATTTCACTGAATTTCTAGAGTTGGAAGGGACCATAGAGATCATCTAGTCCAACTCCCCTGCTGAAGCAGGATTGCCTAGAGCTAGAGCATGTTACTCAGGACTGCATCCAGGCGGGTTTTGAAAATCTCCAAAGAAGGGGACTCCACAACCTCCCTGGGCAGCCTGTTCCAGGGTTCCGTCACCCTCACCGTGAAGAAGTTTCTCCTCATATTTGAGTGGAACCTCTTATGTTCCAACTTGTGCCCGTTGCCCCTCGTCCTCTCGGTGGGAACCACTGAAAAGAGTCTGGCTCCCTCCTCCTTCAACCCTCCCTTGAGATACTTGTAGGCGTTGATAAGGTCTCCCCTCAGCCTTCTCTTCTCCAGACTAAAGAGTCCCAGCTCTCTCAGTCTCTCCTCATAATGTCCTGTTTGGGGAGCCTCTCTTTTTCCATTTCCACAGGTGGAGTTTTATTCCAAAACTATTACCATCTTCTGTAACTCAACCAGCCCCAGGACAAAGGGATCAAAGAGTGTCTGAATTAAAAGCAAGACAATATTCATTCAAATCCGAGGTTACTTACAGCACTCAGCATCTGTAGATTGGTTAGTCATGGACAAGAGGCTTGAATTACTTATAGACAGAGAGCTATCGCTAGTGTTAATGAGATCCAATGCTGAACTTGGAGTAGATGCTGCTGTGCCTAGGGGAAAAACAGTATTATCAAAGAGTTAAAGCATTCCTAACAAAGTAAATCCAAAATAATACCATTCATGTTTTCCACAGATGAAAAGCAGCAATAGAAGTAGTATAAATAGAAATGAAAATAAACGTATTATCATATCACAAAAGCATACAGTAATACATTATCTTAATTTTGGAGATTAAAGGATTGTAAAATTGTTTTCTAACTAAAGCATTGAATCTGCAAGCACTTATTTATCTCCTTATCTTTAAGCCTATTAGCAGGCCCATTGGTGTCTGTGGGCTGTAAGTAAATGCCTCTGTATTTTGCTGAACTGGTACAAAGTATTATTTCACCCACGGCCAAGCTCTGTCTGCCTCCAGCAGAGGACCCTGTGTAATCCAGGGTGGGATTATACAACCACCGAGTCCCGGCT
Organism: Calidris pugnax; assembly: GCF_001431845.1. Lineage (NCBI taxonomy): Eukaryota > Metazoa > Chordata > Aves > Charadriiformes > Scolopacidae > Calidris > Calidris pugnax. The sequence goes on from NW_015090805.1 coordinate 3,653,912, forward strand.
GCAGTCACGCAGTCAACATGGGAAGGAGAGTTCATGTACAAATAATGTCATTCATCATCTCCCAGGAGGCTGGGGAGGTGTACGACAGTGAGTGACTTGCTCTGAGAAGCAGTCAGGGTCTGAAGGCAGAGGGTTTGGCAGGTGAGTGAGGACAGGTGAGGGTGAGATAGGAGAAACAGCCAGGTACTGTGAATTCTATAGCCTGTATTTCAATCAGAAGTATCTATAACAACTGGCTTATGTGGCACCTTCTCCCAACAGGAGGAGAAGGGGCACTGTGTGCTCCAGAATTCTCTGCTTTGCAGGTGGCTCCTGCCATGGACCACAGAGTCCTGTAGAAGTGTTCTCCCAAGGCGAGACTGACATTTCTTACCTTCCTTTCTTGGGCTCAGCTGGTGAGGGTTGACATCTGCACGTTCATGCTGAGGGTCACAGCTGTAATAACCCTCCAGGTTTACACAGGTGTTTTTCTCAGGACAAGTGTTGAATACAAGATGGGAACATTCATTGACATCTAAGAAGAAGAACACACCTTGCACAGATACTGGTAGCAGTGTCAAGACTGAATTGCAATGTGTGTAGACCAGGCTCTGGATATGATAAAATCAGTGTAAATCTGCAGTAACTCTGCTGAAACAGTTCTGGGTGTATATGGGTGCAATGAAATCAGAATGCTGCCCTTCCCCAAATCTAGCCCCCATTCAGTTATAACCCTATCACTTTTTAGTCCAACTCTTTGAAACAAGAGGACAGAGAGTGGCAGGTCCTGCTTACAGTTGCGGGGTGTCCTCCAAACCTAAGAAACTTCAGCAGCAAGGGGAAGGAGATCTACCCAGTGATTTCACTGGAAGTTGGACTGAGTTTTCAAAAGTAAACACAGAATAAGAAGTGATGACAACGGTGCTTATGGATGCATTTCAGAAGTGAAAATGTTCAGGTAACTATGCAGCAATAAGTACATTTAAAAAAACCTCGAATATATTCAAATATGTACCTAACATTTAAAAAGTATAGCAATATACTATAGTAACTATCAAAATATAAATACTCCTTGCTTCAGGCAAGCTATTGGAAGTAATACATATCTATAAAAACAGACTATATCTGCTTCCCAAGAATACTTTAAACACTTTTTTAAAGAGCCTGCTTAATACAAGTAATGATTGTGCTACATGTTTTGAACACCTTTCGTTTTTTCGTATGAGGATGGTCTGTGTTATGCTATTAGGAGAAAATAGAAAATTGAGGAAGCAGGAATATTCCCCTCCAAACTATTCATTCCAAAATAATTACTAACTAATTACAACCCTCTCCATCCTATAATGTATAGCTTAAGGCCATATTTGCAAAATTTACAAGATTCATGACGCTGTTTTTGAAAGCAAATTGATAGTCATACAGACGAAATGTCAAGTGAAGATAGACAAAGCCCCCTGAAAAAGCTTCCCCCCCTGTGACAGGATTATAATAATTAACCTTGCACTTGTGTGTCAATCACTTCATACACACGCCTCACTATGTCCTTCAAGGAATTAGACACTTCTGCTAGTGGAGATGGCTGATGCAGTCCAATAAGAACATGGGAGGCCACTGTCCCAGCATATATTTCTGCACGGTGACTCTGGATATGGTACACAGAGGCGTTCAAGGGCTGTAATGCACCAGTAATCTAGAAAACAGGAGAACAAACACTTTGGTACCTCATTTCTTTATCAGCACAGCCGTATGCCAATAAGGCATAACCTATGCAGTGATTATCATCATAATCTGAGTGTAGAAAGCACCTATCCAGAAACCATATCAAAGTGGCAACATTTAGATCTGTATTTATGCAAGGTGATCGTTTCTCATTATCACATTTCACAGCAGATTTACAGGACAGTACTGCCAAGCTAAGGGAGGTGTGGAGCTGCATGTCAGATCTCAAATGCTTAGGTGTCCTGGCAGGAGGATGCAACCCAGGAAGATAAAAAAGGCTCTTTGGCTTGTAATGTTTAAACATCAACATCTCAATAGACAGAATATACTTTAGACACGCTGTTACAATTCATCTGTAATAAAGCTGTCCAACACTTCTTACTTTAAGCAACTAAAAAGACTGCTGGCAAAGGGAATAGAAAGAAAAAGAATAGCAATGGGCTGAGCAAGAAGGCTGGGACTGAGAGCCACAGAGAGACCCCAGGACTGACCGAGTCATCAAACCGTGGGTCAGGGATCAGAGAAGGGACATGGTGGGGGGCTGAGCATTAGGAATCTGTGGAGCAGACAGGGCCTGGAAGACATTCCTCTGTGCAATAGTTCATTGCAAAGCTTCAGTTTATATTTCCTATATTTTGAGTGTTTCTCTTTGCCTTAGCTTGCTTTAGACCAAGATATGAAAGTCTTGGCAAATCATTGCCCTCTATTCCTTACTCTACAGTGACAGGACCAGAGTTTCCTGCTTTTTATGGGTATGAGAAGGGTGAATTTGGGTAGGAGGATCAAGTAAATTCATGCAACATCCCCACACTACTTCTACCTTCTGTTCTGCCTGCCAGTGCTAGTTGATGATGGGAGCCCACTCCTACCTGGAAAATGAGGAGTAGAAATAAAAATGAATGGAAATAGGCAACTGCCATCTTGGGTACCTTTCAAAGGATACATACAAGCCTGGCTTTCTCCATGGCATGGTGATATGTATTAGGGAAATGCTTTGGGTTTACCACCTGGAGAGTCTTTGTCCTAGCTCATCAATCCATTCCTTAAATACCACTTCTAGGACAGCCCAAGCTCACTTGTGTAAGCGCAGCTTTAGTTTGTAGCCTGGTTCTTCCTGAAGGCCCTCCTTTCTGGAGGCCTGCCTCACTCCTCTGGTAGGGCTGTGTTTTTCTTGGTTGCCTTGGACTCTTTCTACCTGCGTGTGCTGGGGACAGGGACCGGCACACTGTGCTGCTACCGCATGGCCATGCACATGTTGTTGCTAATGCCACTGTTAATCCATGCACGAGGCAAAGCCTTGGTCTTACAGCAAAGGCAACACCCTGCTGTCTCCCCCAGCACTGTTCCTGTGGGAAGAATGACAACAAAATGCCCTCGACCCAGCCACAGTCCCCTGCCACAACCCTGGGGTTTCACAGTGAAACTTCTGGTGCTGCTGAGTCCGTCTGCCATGTAGGTCCCAGTGCCATAGATTAGGTTTGTCTTTCACAGAATCACAGAATCTTCTAGGTTGGAAGGGACCTTAAAGATCATCTTGTCCAACCGTCAACCTAACTGACAAAAATAGACACCCGCACAACAAACAAGAAGCAACACCATCACTAAACCATACCTCCCAGCACTACATCAACCTGTCTTTTGAACACCTCCAGGGATGGTGCCTCAACCACCTCCCTGGGCGCCCATTCCAATGTCTGGTTTAACTCAAAACTCCTTATCAGAAAACATCACACTTTGCGGGTCTTGAAATCCAGACCCTGTTGGTCATAGACCCAAAATCAAACTGAGACAGAGCTGGAGAAAACATCACTTAAACAGGAAAAAAACCCTATATTTCTGAATGTCTTTACCCTCGGAAGAGACCTGAAATATTAACTAAAGGAGCTGATAGATCAAATATCTGGTGGAACAAAAGGGGAGCAACTAGCTGGCAAGATTATGTCCAGCACAGAGGACAATGAGATCCCTCCTGGGCTGGAGCAAGTGGTGGCCACTGACTAACAGAACCAGGGACACAACGAGCAGCACACAGCAGTGTTTGTGTTTGTACATACCATGGAGTGCAAAAGGCGTGAATGATTCAGAAGGTAGGAATCCACTCTGATTAATTCATTAAAATCCATTTTCACAAGCACTGTCACGTTGTACCAGAATGTTCTTCCTGAAGCGTACGAAAAAAAACCAGCCAAGTCATCTGAGGTCTGATGCTATAGAAAGCGACAGAGCTATAGAAAGGCTCTGAGAAATTGAAGCAAGCTTTAACTTTGAAATGATGAAGGACCCATGCACAACCATCAGCTACAGCCTCCTTTGCCATATACCGCAGGCAGTGGCGCTGGAGAAGGAGAAGAAGCCAAGGAAGGTCCACTGGACCCACAGCACCCACGCACTGTTCAATGCTCCCGGGTGCAAGTCCTGAAGCTGAATATCCTGGAGCTGATCCAAAGCAGATTCCCGTATTTGTTTTATGCAGAGCTATGGTAACAGTTTTCCTGCCCACTCCCATCCTCAGAAGGAAAAACTAAGCATATTTCTATTAGAAGCAGTCTTGAATTTATCAGTAACATACCCTCTGGCATTGGATCCACACAGCCTGCTCCTTTGGATGAGTTGCAGCATTTTTTAAGCCCTGGACATTCGGTGTCGAACGTGCAAGGATAATCAGATGTTTCCATATTCTCCGTTGGACAAATACCAGGTCTTGAGGAAAATACACTGGATCTATTGAGTGCTAAGTAACAAAAACATTTCTGAGAGCAAAAATATCGAAAATTGTTTCCATAAAATTGTGCTATTTAATTTACAACAAACACCTCCTCCTCATTTCAGAAGTGTGTCTGCTCTAAGGTTTTCATGCGAAGAAAATAGCAGCCTAAATTACCATTACTTCATTTCAAGAGTGTAAATGTTCTCAGATTTTTCTCTCCTTCATGACATTTCCGTGACAGAAATTTTGAATTGATAATTTTCCATTAATTATTATGGATGGATGGATGGATGGATGGAGGAAGGGATAGATAGATAGATGCATAGATAGTTAGCTTCAAAATGTGGAGACATTAAAGCACTACAAAACAGAAAATGGGCCTGATGTCAGCTATGACTAATCCAAATAATATGTAATGATCAAAGGAAATAGGTCACGTCTAAGCTAGAAATCGTGAGTTTTCATTTAACCTCTTGTTGGGACAAAGCTAACCTTTAGTTATAGTAATTGAAGACGTTACGTGAGAGCAGAGACAAGATGCTATTCTCAGGGTCAGTTAAGTGGGTTACACGGAGGGGCAGGAGAGCAGAACTGAGCCTGTGGCCAGCAGCCCGGCAGCAGCCGCTCCGTATCAGCCAGCTAGCCATTGTGGGAGGTTGGTAGCCCACACCAGACAGCCCTGCAGAGAGAGCAGCTAAGGCAGATGGTTACTGCTTCCCAAGCCAAGGGCAGACAGCAGCCCTGGCTCACTGCCAGCACATACTCTTCTCCAGATGAAAAAAAAAAAAGAAAATATTTTTAAGCTCTACGACTTTGCTTTCACCCACACTCTCAAACACAGCTCCAAGTAATGCTCAGCTCTGGTCTTCCCAATCAGCCTAAAAGATTTCTCTTTTCCATTGATTTCATGCCTACAGGTTTTTGGTCCTACAAACTCTTGATCCATTTTTGGGCTATTAAAGTCATCCACTAGCCATGCAGTCCTATTTCCATAAAGAAATAGGCTATTGAGACCAACGGTTTTAAGACTATGGTCTGTGTCTTTTGGGGGGCCCAAAGTAGGTTTGTCAAAGGTCTCTGAAAGGTGATTAAGAAAAGTAGCCATAGCTTAATGATGGGGTCCACACCTCTGCTGAAAAACCTGCCTAAACCCACAAGCTGGAGAACAGAGAAGCCACCAAGTTGAGACCTCTCAGCAGCCTGCAAGTTACTTGCAGGAGTAATTTCAAAAATTTGCATGGAGAATACATGGGACAGCACTTCCCCACAGTCTTTTGTACTGCATTTGGTGCACTGTGTGTGTGTCCTTTGTGTGCACACTGTCAACGACCACGTGCTTTAACAGGGCTGTGAGTGTCTTTCAAGTAGAGTTGGTGTTAGACCTACAAGAGCTCCGGGTAGCAAATTAGGAAACTCTACCCTCGACTGGAAAAGGGCAAGAAAGAAACCCTCTGCCTGCTCTTTCTGGGAGGTTCTCCCATCCTGCCAGCCTCTCTCACCAGGAGCTTGCACAGACACAAGCACCAAGGAATTTCCCTGTGTTGGTATCAGCAGTACTCCTTACTATTCCAACCAGGTGGGCCTTGGTAACCTTGACAGAAACATCTAAATCCTTCCAGTTTTGCAGTTCAAGTGCTGTTCAAACAGTTTTGAGGTTCAAAGCAGCTTTTTCCACTAGAGTCTTTTTTTGGCATGTTTTACTGTGGTGTAAAAGATTTAATGAGTCACATGCAATCTCAGAAAACACTATTGAATCCTGGCTGAATGCCACACTAGCCATTTATCTAAAATCAAAAGGTCATCATTTTCGGATCAGCGGAAACAGAGATGGATTCACATCACATTTCTGCCTAATTGTACCAGATGCACTTTGAAAATTCAATTTATGCTCTCCACTTCAATCATCTTGGGGACAGTCACCTACCAAGCAACGCTGCCAGCACTGGGGAGCAAGCCAGGCAACTCCTCTGTCAGCTGGATGAAGTAGAGGCTTTTCTCCTCCATTATTTGCATAAACCTACAGAAGCAGAAACGCAGCACCCAGTGCTTAGCAACAAAAGCTCAGTTACCAGCCTGCCTGCACTGAGAGCTGTCGGGTGGGCTGTGACTGCAGGATGGGGGGATCTCCCAGGAGATAGATGCTGAGGGATACCATTAGCTCATCCCTAACCCCCTTCCTCTCCCTTCTTCCACCTGGAGTGGCCGGGTTTCACCCAGAGGGTGCAGCAGAACCAGGAACCAAAGCCCTGCATTCGTCTCAGACATCAGAAGGTGGAGACAAATCTATGAGATTATAGAGAGAGCTCGTGGCAAAGCCTGTTAGAAAGGCAGACTGGCAGTTTTCATCACAAGACCCTGTTTTCGGGGTCTTTGAGCACTGCTAGACTTTTCCTGCTCAGATGGAGGTTTTCCATCCTGATTGACTGTCCAGGGGCTAATCAGGATGGAGGGCAGCACTGGGATGTGCTAGTTCAGCCTCTGACAAATATTTAACAGTCTTCCTCATGAAAAGCCATATCAAGCACTAGAACACAGTCAGGAGCCTTGGGCTGAAATTCAGTGAGGATGCAGCTGTCGGACAACAGGGGAGCATGGCCTTCAAAGCCCAAGAACAGTCTCTTCATGCTCAGAATAAACTTAAGGACATTTAGCCACTCCTCCTTCCGATGGGTTCATCCCACTGGCAGCACTGCTACATGGCCATGTTCTGCCCCATTGGCACTCACACCAGCAATGGGTGGTGAGCTGGCAGGGACCTGTGGTGACTCCTCATCTTGGAGGCAACTCTGGGTACCCCTGCTCCCTCTGGGCTTAATGCAGTTGGGAAAGACATGGGGTGAACAACCTGAACAGAGTAGAAAACCTGCAACGACAGACTACTAAAAAGGCTGGGAGGTTTTGCTGTGGAGAGGAGAAGGCTGAGAGGAATGTGATCAAGGTTGACAATATCCCAGAAGCTGAGGGTAAGATGAAAATGGAGCTGGTATTCACCATGAGCCCACAGTAATGAAATGGGTATGCACTTCTTTACCAAAGGGGGAAGTGAACTTCTGCAGTTTTTCAACACAGGAGGGTGCGGAGCTCTACTGCCTTAGTGGGCTCAGAAAGAGAGAAGACAATTCCTGCACAGAAGGCCTGTAAGCAGACACCACGGGGAACAGGAAGGGACATACCCTCTGACACCTGTAATCCTATTTCTGTGGCTGCTGGGGGCACACAAGGGAGCAGACTGTAGGAGCCAGAAACATCTGCTTTTGGGTGAGATGCCCCTCTTCCCACTCCAGGGGGATGCTGCAATGCTGCACGCATGTCCCCAGTGACAGAGCTTTCCCATGGATTTTTGGTGACAACCCAAGCAGGGGGGACAACTGTGTTGCAGCTCCCCACTGCTCTGGTCAGACCCAGCATGCAAATCTCTGCATGGAGGCTCTGAAAGGTCCTAGCCCCACTGAGGAGCTACCTGGGCACCTAAAGGGAATGGGGTTTAACTTTACAGTTGGGGTTTTTTTTGAAAACCTTAGGAAGTTGAGCACACAAAGCATGCTCTGATTGAAGTGTGGCCTTAACATTGCAAATCAAGAGCTCTCAAGTTACGAAACTCCAGGATTAAGGTTTTGTGGGCTTTCTTATTTCAATGCATTTTTGTATACGTGTGCTTTAAAAACCAGCCCTCATGACATGTTGATGCATCCTTTTGGCCTTTGGCTGGGGATCCAGCAGGGTTAGATGGCAGATAAGGAAGGAACCTCCTGCCTGTATCTCTCTGGTTGCATCTTAGACAGTAAGGTGGAAGGTGGGCAGCAAACCAGCTACCAGGAGAAGCAGCCGTGCCGCCGATTCAAGTAGCTGGAAACCAGCCTGGAGAATTGGACCCTTTCTCTACCTCAAAAAAAAATGCTGCAAGATGCTGGGAAAGTTTCATACAGCAAATCCGAAACAACCTGTCAGAGAGACGGGTTTCACAGGTCCAAGAACCTGATCTGCAGCCCTGGGACCTGCTTAGCAATGGGGGGACTGCTCATAGTCACCATCGAGGACAGAAGGCTCTGTGCTCCGATGACGCAAGTTGTTAAAAGCAGCACTAGCCTCTCTGAAAATCAAAATAAATAAATAAAAATTTAAAAAAAAAAAATTCAAACCACACCCTAGGTGTCTGAGAATGGGCATACCAAATGGTTTGATCCCAATCTCTTTGCAGCTCTGTTGCCCACCTGTGAAAGGCAGAGAACCTCCCTCCCTTCCCACAGGCTTCTTGGACACAAATTGCTGTCTGTGAGTCGCCCCAGCATCCACCTCAGGAGGTGATAAATAATTCTCTATTCAGAGAGAACTCGGCAGAGCACTGCACCACGCACCGAAGATGGAGGCCAGGATGACATGCTGCTGGGAAGCTCCTCAGAGGGGCTCCATTATCCCTGAGCACCACAGGGAAACGTGGTCCTCGGGGCAAGGCAGCGCCAGATCAGGTAATTAAAAGAGTTTACTAATATGCATGCATAAGCATAAAGAGAGGAAACAACAACTGGTTTTATTTAATTCTACCTTTAGAATTCATTATAGCACTTCCTAACTTTTAGATGCTTAACTTTGCAATTTTTATTTTAAAAAAGTAGTTTTTGTGTGCAATACTACCCTACCGGATTGACAGGCAACTAGTGAGAACAACTGGCGTGACTTGACTAATGATCTAGATGGTTTTTACCCCACAGTAAAGAAATGAGAAAATGAGGACCTGCTCTATCCCAGGTAGGAGTAAATGTCTCCTTCTAGGAAGAAAAGGTGGGGAGTGGCCAGGAGCAGGTTACTGCGAAAGGTCACGCAGACCTTTCCACTCCTAGTAGGATGGAGAGCACGCCAGCATGGATAACGTCAAGAAGAGAATAACAGTATTTCGGCAGCATGCTCTGCAGTAGTTTCAGCAGTTCCAGTTTCTCTTTTCATTATTTATTTAAGACTGTGTCTAGACAGTGCATTACCATTCACAGAATTTATGACTAACGCCCTGAAAAGCAAAGATACCGGAATAATGTAAATACAGAAATCACCTAGAAGCCATACAAATCCTTTTATGGTTTAAAATATTCCCAAATTAACTTTGACAGGAAAAAGAGGCAAGGCGACCACAGCATTTTATGGGCAAACCTGCCCAGAGTGCCCATCAATACGTGGCAAGAGCAGAGCGGAAATTCTGCAGCTAAGCTTTACAAGAGATTTACAGATTTGCTAATGTTAGCTGAAGTAAACTCATCAACAGCTCTCAAGCCTAAAATATCCCTAGAGATGCTTTTAAAAGGCATAGAATTCTACTGGGAAAAAAATATTTAAAGTGTTACCAGTATGCCTTTTTTTCCACCCACAAAGACGGTCTTGATTTTCAGAGGTTCTGAAACACCTTGAAAATCCTGATCACTCATAGAGTTTCTTGTGCAAATAGAGGCAACCATAACGAGCTAGTGACTCTTCAACATTTAGTTGAGACAGCTATTTCCTACTACTACAGAACTGAAAAGCAATTTTCTCAGGTTGCTTCTCAGCCTTGTCATTTGATACTTAGGTGCACGCATGTATGCACGTGCGTGTATATCAAAAAGACCTTACTAGAGTGACTATTCTACACCAATTAGATCTACGGGAGGTTTTCCCCAGCATGGAACTGCTGCTTGTAAAATGCATATGATCAACAGCAGGTCTGATGCCAGTCTGAGAAGAATTCCTGGACACTCTGTGGCCTCCAGGTCAAATTTTGCCCTGGCTGACACTCCACAACAGCCACAGAGCCAAACAATTGGAGGACATAATAAATGAGGGATGATGTATATCTATTTCTGCTTTCATTCCTCTTCTCTAGCAAATCATTTTAAGAACAAGTAAAAGACAATGGCCACTTCTGTGTTCCCATCTTTCTGTTAAAGGAATTTTCCTGCTAGACACAGTATTCTACTAGGAACTGTTGCGAAAATAACTTGCAAAAATTGTTTGGAGATTCATTTTCCAATGCTCTGAAGCAACTTAAAAGTGGGATGAACACATTGTTCTTTACAGATCCCATGACAAGACATATGGCTCATACCCTCTCATGTCACGTTACATGATCCGATGGAGGAGCAGGTTCGGGGACATTCCCACAGAACTGAGTCACCCAGGTCTTATGACCCAAAGCAAGCGCCTGGGCTGCAATAGGACGTTTCCTTTCTGATCTCTCCTTACAGTGTTGAGGCTTTGTAAATTCCCAGGAGGATAACTTGAAAAGGGGAAATGGAGAAAATGCAATGTCATACTGAAAATAGGGGACAAAATTATGCCCTGCAGAACTTTTGTGGATGCCGGAATAGTTCAGTGCTGGCCTAGCTAATCCAATATGCCTGTTCAACTTAAAACCATGTGGCTTCATTCATTAAAAAATAAAATAAAATAAAAATTTTCCTTTTCCCTAAGGAACCCCTTCCACCTATGACTTGACTTCTTCTAAAAATTAGCAATTTCTTGTCGATGAGTGGTAGCCCTGATATGGGAAGGGGAAAAAGCTTCCATCTTGAGTCAAAGATGTTTAAGTCTTCCCAAGTAGAGTCTTGTTAAAACTCAGAAGTTAGATCAGATCCACCAAAAGGTTCATCAGTTTCCAATACTCCAACGTAGCCCTGGGTAACCAAGGAACCCCTAAGAAAATGGGCCCTAATGTAGTTTTGATTGGAAAGCACTTGGTACCAACTTGTCCTGAGGCCACAGGTTGTTTTAAATTAATACCAAAACTGGGTTTGCATCCTGGGAACTGACGCTGCTTCAAATAAAAGGAGCACAGAGCCACATGTGCATCCTGAATTACTTTTGAGAAGAAAGGTCCTACTGTAAATGCAAGCACGCTCAGAGCACACACAGCACCAGGCATAGCTACGTGAGTTATTGCGCTTGGCCACAGACATTGGCTGAATCAGGACAAGGGGTGAGCCCTTGTAGGGGTAACAAACAGGTGCCTTCTTCATGCTCACCTGGAACTTTAGTGAATTTGTTACTTAGGGGTAGGAAAGAGAAGAATCAGGAGCATTAGCCTTTCATGTCTACTCCTTACCATGTTGGACCAAGTTTACTGTAGATTTTTGCAGACTCATCAATGTCAGTGAACAGGAAAAAATTGCCCAGAACTGAATTAAGCCTTTACATATGTCAGTTTAAGTGAATCCTCTTCCATAAGACATTTATTTCAACTATTAATCTGACTAAAACTTACCTAAAGAACAGTAGAGTCCAACTTGTTCGTATCCTTCACAGCAATCTGTTAGAGTGATGGTTTCAGGGACTTCAACAGTACGATACTGCGTTTTATAGTACGTCCGGGGACACACCATCCACGGTATCCATCCTCCACAGGAAGTGCTTTTCTCATAGGACTTTTGGTAGGCAACCGTTTTAAACACATTTTTGGTCAGGCTATAGTTGCACAGATGGTACCCTAGCAAAGAAAGGCCTTTTTCTAGGGAGAAATAAAGAAAAAAAAAAAAAGAAATAATAAAAATAACACAACCAAACAGGAAAGAAAGGGATCAGCACTAACTTGTCGCCCAGAGCATAAGTTCCCTGCAGTATCCAGTTTTAAAATAGCTTTATGAGAAAGCAGTGACAGAACCAACTCAGATGAATGATTTCCAGGAAGGCTGATGTTAGGAAGAACATCACTTCAGAAAATGGACAGAAGAAAGAATTAGTAGTGACTGCTTGTCATATGCATCACTTCAGTCATAAAAGGATGCAGATTGGCAGAAAATTCAAAGAGCTCTCAGCGCCTTCAGGTGCAAAGGAGATAAAAGGCAATTTAACTCAAGTAAGTATAAAAGAAATTAATATATGTTAATAGAAATTAACAGGAGAACAAAATATGCACTTCCAGGGAGAGTAATCCAAGTACTTTAGATGTCCACTCCAGGCTTACGCTGCCAAATTGTTCATTTTTCTCTGCTGACTATAAAGGGAATGAAGGGCGAGGAGCTCATGGGCAGATGAGTCACAGTAGATGTCTGGAATAAGACATCCTTCAGACATCTCCTTAGGCTAAAACTGGGTACTCATGCATCATTGGGAAGGTATCTGACACAAAAGGTATTCCTTTCCTGGAGCTCCTATGTTGCCTGCATTTGTAGCAGACGGTATTAGACCAGGCCCTTTGAGAGCTGCTGTAGTTCAGTTGACTTCAGTATAAATGAAGTCAGTAATAAGTTCATTAACTGCATAATTTCATGCAGGTCTGGGAATGGGAGTCAGTTTCTGAAGTTCTGAAACCAGTCATGACAAGGAGTGACTTGTTACATGCTTTACTTTAAACTGAAATGAGCAGGAACAGGGCAAAAATAGAAAACCACCACAAACCCAACAACAACAGCAACAAAACCAGATGGAGTTTAAGAATTAGCAGCAAGCAATCATGTCACAGACATCAGGCTGTCTCCTAATGAGATGTCATAGAAGCCAGAGGGGCTGAGTCACCCTGCGTCCCATTTGGGAAATAAATGGGATAGAATTAAAATGCCTATATCATCCTTTAGATGAAGCAAAAGAAACTTCAATAAGGATAAATATGAATTAGCTGCAGGGATTCAAGTATGGCAGGATTGTTATTTCTGAGAGCTCTGAAGGGACCGGGGCCAGTCAACAGCCAGACTGGAGCTAACATAGTATACACAAGAAGGATACAATTAAATTATTTACAGCTTGTCTTATTTATACAGTTTATCTCCTGCATGAAAAGATGAAACGTAAAAAAAGAAAAGAAAAAAAAAAGTGGGTTTTGCTCAAATAAGAACAGCCTGAAAGATATCCCTACCTTAGATATTCAAAAGGCCATGAAGAAAAATGGATTTGCTTGGTGCAGTTCCAAACGGAGGCACAAACACCTCCCTGCAGACAAGGGCACTTTGGAAGAACAGACGAAAGGAGAAGGTAGCTGGGACTGACCATGGACCAGCCTCAGCCTCAGCCTTCCTTCTCAACTCATGTCTGACCAGGCCCAGGGAGAGCATCAGGCCTTGGGAGTCCAGCCCTGCTCTGCCTAACCCATCTGTGCCTTCACCCTAAGGCAGAGTTTGATGCCTACAGAGGGTGCCTGAGAAAGCAAGAGACCTCCCAGCAGGCTCCAGCAAGCCCTGTGCTGCTGCTTAGAGCAGGTCAGCAGGAAAACATCAAGAATAAGAGCATATCTGGAAATCCCACTCCCTGCTTTCTCCTCCTCCCCAGCCTCAAGCAGGGTATGTCTGTGTTCAGTCCCTGAAGACAGAGACAGCAGCTGAAAGGCCTTCACGTCCCTAAAAAGCACCAGGGTTGTCCTCTGTCTTTAAGAAGAGAGTGAAAGGAGGTGGTCATGAGGAACAGGAAGGAAGACACCAGCCTGTCTCAAGCTGAGGGGCTGAAACCCACACCCTGCCTGACCCAGGAGAGGACCCCAATGGCCAGGATGGACATCTGACCAGGGCCAGGAAAGCCCATACCCAGCCGTGGGGGGCAGGTGGCTGCGCAGGAGGGAACTGAAGGTGAAGTAAGCCAGACAAGGGAAGGTGGCCTCCCTCCCCTGGTTAACTTTAGGACATCCTTCTGGGAGAGGGGAAAAGAGAACACATGTGGGTTCTGGAGCAGAAATTGGAGATCGAGGGCTGCTTTTTTATCCAGTGCATTTGATCAATTACAACTTGTGCCTTACAAGAAACAAGTAGCTGTCACTGCATTTTGTAAAGCATTCCCTTGTCACATGTTAACAGTGCTCCAAGAAAGCCAACCCCAGAAAATGCTTCTAGACATGTAGGCATGGGGGAAAAAAAATATCTTGTTTTAGCTTTTTTTTTTTCCTTTTTTCCCCGTTAGTTTGGGACCTGAATGGCTAAATACCCGAAGTGGAATGGAAAGAGTATCTAAAAAATTTTGGATCTAGCCACTATCTGGAGAAAGTGCAAACGTCTGTTGGTGATCAGAGAAAGTGGGAGGAGCAGGACAAATTTTGGAAACGAGAAAAAGAAACTGTTGTATTAAGGAATCATCCTGTTAAAGTATAAAATGATGTTAGACGGGGTAGGGCAGGTAAGGAAGAAGAATTCAGCCTGGCTCCTCATCGCTACGATCCCCCCACTTCTCCAGAGCTCACGTATTAGCATGGCTAGAGCAAAACAGGCATGGGAAGAGAACAACTGAGTCCAGAGAGCACTGAAGATTCGTGATGTCCGTGCAGAGCTGCGGCTGCAGCAAGGACATAGCACTGGAAAGCTAAAAATTCCAGAGCCAGCTGAGCTGGCTTAGGCTCTACAGCAATGTGCAACATAAATGCAGGTATGAAACCAAGAATAAAATGGTATAGAATTAGATACAGTTTATAATTAGAAGCTACAGCTGTCAGAGCAGATATGAAATCATATTTCATACTTAAACATTGATACTAGGTATAGAATGGGGCTGCCAAAGCCAAAAGAGAAGGTCTGAGATATGGCTATGGTGGTACAAAAAGATACCCTCACTTGAAGGGGTTAGCCTAAAGGTGACAGGGAAAGGTGCAGCACTGCCAACCTTGCCATCATCCATCACTCTATCCAGTTTAAAACAAGCTTTGACACTCACAGCGTTCAATTATTTGCTGACAGCAGTTTCCTGCTGAGCAATGTGGCTTAAATCAATTTAGGCTCTTTAGTAAATTGGCTTTCTGTTCTCATTACCCCCATCTATGGGATTATGGCACTATCAAACGGAATTAAAATGCATGGGCTGTTGTTTCCAGCAACACAAAGCTGAAGTCAATTGCAAAGCAGGGCAAGGCAGTCATTCACCTGACATTAGTAGGGCTACGTTACACCTAATATCTCTGGACTTTTGGCTTTTATCTTAGTAACCACCAGCTTTCAGCGCTGTCAGGGAAAGTATACATTTTACTCTGTTAAGCAAGAGCAGAAACAATTAAAGCAATAGAAACAGATTAATAGAAACAAACAGTGAGAGCAAAGGCTGAAAGGGAACCCTGCATTAGGAGCAGGCTGCTTTGAATTTGCAGTCAAACCCAGATCAGATCAGAGAGCACGATTAAAAAATCATCAATAACAAAAAATGCTTGATCACATTCATACCACAGACTTCACTGCAATTCTGGAAACTTCCCTGCCCAAGTGCCAGAAACACCACTGTCAGCTGCCATCTGCAAGACCTTTTTCTTGCTGGAGAACAGCAAGAGCTAAAGACAAGCCCTTCTTGTCTTGACATAACCTTAAAAGTAATCTGTTGGAACGGGTTCACAGAGGGCAGATTCAAACTCAGCTTTAAAATGCAAAGGCTCTAAAACATGATGAAAAGTAGATTAAGGGCTTAATTTTTTCTGGGTATTCCAAATCCTTTTTAAAGTCAACACCATTGACTTAAATGGTACTAGAATGGGTGTCCTGCTGAACCCCAGTCTGTAGCAGCTTCTTTTTTCAAGATGACTTTGACAGAATAACTGTAAAGTCTGTAAGGCTTTAAAAAATATGATTTGTATTTTAACCCAGACTTGCAAAACCACTTAAGTTAAAAAATGCAACAAAAAGCAGCCACAAATCACAATCTTTTCTCATCTAAATAAATCAAAGCAGAATTAAGAGCAAATTAGGATTTAATTCGGCAGTTACAATCTAGCAATTGGGTTAGGATTTTCCAAATTACAGCCCATACCATAGACGGAAGCTAAACATGTCTTCTACAGCCTCATTTTATGCATGCCTAGGAATTTGCCAGGTACATTACTACATAATTTCCTCCAGAAGTTTATTTTAAAGACAATTTTCAGAAAAATTTGCACATTACTGAACACAAAGCAGGAATCCGACTCATTCTTTCTGGGCACAAAGGAAATGACAAGGCTTATGCCTGAGGATGAAGAGCTGGGGACAAAGGTTGTATTTTGGTTTGGTTAGATTTTCTTTGTTTAACTATCAACAGATGATTTTTAAATGGTTGCTGAGACATTGCCAGTCTGGAGAGTGGCCACCTTGGCCGGCTTATTTCGAATAAAAAGATATCCCACACCCAAACTAAGCTGTCCTACACAACAGTCATGGTTCTCTGACCAGGTTTGCATCACTCACCTGTAATTTCATTTCCCCTTCCCTGCCGTGTGGCTGCCCAGAGGATGAGAACAGAAATAAGAGTGACCCTGGCCATTTTATCACCCATCCTGGATAAGCCCTTCATGACGCTTCGTTTCCAAGGCTGTAGAGCTCAATTGTCTTTACATGCAGGCTTTTGGATTAGGGGAAAAGGCGCTCTGGTTTTTTTACCTTTTGCAAGTGGGTGATAACTACTGGCAACAGAAACAAAGAGGCTCCGGTGGGAATTTTGCCGGTTCTCTCTCCTTGGAGCTCTCCCTGGGGAACCTTCCTCTTCTACCTGCTCAGCTCAACTCGGCTCCCCAGCCCCCTGCCTGACTTGGAGAAAAAGGCATTTCAAAATTGCTGGTTTTGTCCACATTTATCCTTCTGAGTGCTCATTCCCTTTCACACCTGACAGCTAGGAGCCAGGTCTACATACCTCGAATGTCAGGTATATGCATCTTGGATTTCATTTCTGTCCACACATCAAGCAATACTATTCTTTAGGTCTTTAATTGTACACTTTGAAAACAAATTAAGAGTAAAAGCAAATGTCTATGTCAAAGGCTTTTCCTGAATTTAAGCTGTTTCACTAGCTGCTCTCCCTGTGCTTCTCCTTTCATTTCCATGTCAGCATCACATAAACCAGAGCAATGCCAGGCAAACAAGAACCTTATTAGACAGGGCATGAATCAGGAGATTTGAGAAACCAAAATCCCTTTCTTTTCATTGTGTAAATCAGGAACAAGTTTTCCCAAAATAGATGTGCCTGCAGCTTTACAATGCAGGACAGTAACTTCACTGCAACATCACTTGGCTCATGGAAAAAAAAAAAAAGGAGTAAACACAATATGATATTTTATGAGGAGCTGACACTGAACTATGGAAAAATCACAGGTACAGTTCTTGGAGCCGAGGCAATATGTTCAGAACAGCATTTAAATACTTATTACAGTATTATAGACAATTTCATGTGGATGAAAGAGCCAGATGCACAAACTCTCTCATTTGGGTATGTTCAGAATATCAGTAATATCACTTCTGTAAAACACTGTTGGGCAATCACCCTGTCAGTGCTCACAAGGAAGGAGAGCTGGGGCCCTGGAGAGCAGGGCCAACAGGGGAGATGCAGGATGGTTCAGATCCTCTGGCAGGGCTCTGTGTAGTGTGGAGACACTTGTGAGCTGTTCTTCTGGTTTGGAAGATAAAATATCAAGCTAATCGGGGAAAAAAACACAACAACAACAAAAACAAAGAAACAAACAAAAAAAGGAAAATTAAGGATTACCCAAACTTCAGTTGAACACTGTTTTTGGAGAAAATGGGTAGAGGAGAGCATTTCAACCACAAAACCAAAAAAAAAAAACCAAAATATTTTTTTGTTTGGAAACATTACTGCTATGCCTAAGGATAATGTGTACCTTAACACCCTTCTGAATGCAACAGGATGTGTGGTCAGGCCGTATCCCCCCAGGTGCACCATCTACATCTCCTGTCAGCACAGTGAGGCAACATGGAGACCCTGGCTGTAGGCTGCACAGAGGATACAATCCGACTCAAAACCACCACTAATAAGAAAAAGATAACTTGAGTATGTGAAGTTCGTTTTTCAAATAGAAATATTTATTTACGGTCTTTTACATTTGTACTTTTTTTAACAAACTATCCAAATTTTCTAGAAAAAAAAAAAGTCTTGATTGAAATTTTTTCAGCTAGCACTAACAAAAAAAATCTATAGACTTTAGGAATGATATGGCACCTTCTGCAAGAAGTGTATGTCCTGGCAAAATTCAAATATAGGTAATTCCAGATTGGCATCCAGGGTCTCCCACGTTCAATCCTAAATTGCTGGATAGGTTTGTCATAAGTCTTAAATAGTTGCTGCTTTCCAGAGTAAAGCTATAAAACAGACGTCATCATCTTCACCACTGAGGACTTCTATGACTGAAGTATGATCCTCCAAATTGCAGTAAAGAACTAACATCCCCATTCTAAAAGCCTCAAGTAAACTTGCTCATTTTTAGGACCATTAAAAAACATGGATACGACTTTGCATATTTACAGCTCAGTCTTGTGGCTGGCAGCCGTAACGGGTTTATGTTCAGGGTGAGGCAACTAACAGTGAGTTGCAACTTGACTGCAGTAGTGAATGAAACCGTTCCGAAATACAGAATACAAAGAACTTCCTTTTCAAGCAAAACTGTACATAAAGTCAGTGGCTCTTTAATTTAAACAAGAAATGGATACAGAAGTCATGTGTTTTTCAGGATTTACCTTGTAATTTGCAAATCCTTTGAGGTTCTGATTCTCATCTGCATTACTTCCTCTGTTACAATCATTTAGGCACACAACAACTTACTTGCAGATACTGGAAGAGACCACTCAGGCAACTAAGCCCGCGTGCTAGGTCCTGTACAACCACTTTCACATCTTCCAGACACATTCCTGCACTGCGTTACCTGCAGCAAGTGTAAGATGAGGCCCTGTGTCCCAGGCAGTGGCACGTGCTCTTCGTATCACTGCAGTTGCTGGAAAGAGTTGCACTTACTCAGCAGTAAGTCAGTAGAGAGTCTCCTGCAGGGAAATTAGAGGGATTCATTGATCATTTTGGAAAACTGTCCACCTGTACATGCACAGCTGATTTCATGTAAATATATTTTTAGTAACCACTGGTGTACTTCAGTGACAATTTTTTTGTCTTTTTTCGCTTATTCCTTTCAACTACGTGTTATATTAGGACCCTAGTAGAAAATTTGCTCACTCTTGCTTTGGTGATGAGGAAGGGCAACGGAGAGAGGAAGAGAGAAGGAGATATTTAGGGGAATAAAAGCCCTGGCTGTGCGGTGCTGGTAGTGAGCTGGGCTCCACTCTGGAAGGAGCTCATCACGGTCCTCCCAGCCCACTCATCTGGAGCTGATCAGTTCGCCTGGCTCTGTTGTTTATATTTCCTGCAGCTGCATTTGTAATGTCAGAACTAATCTAAAGTATGCAATTTATACAAAGAAGGGCGGTGCCAATAAAAGCCATGTCAAAATCCATTCACGGATAACTTCATAAGATCAAGAAGCAGGCTTTTAGAGATGGGGTTTGACTCCTCTCCTAGACCGTACTGTCAGTAATTGGAATATTGTGGCTGACAGCAGGCTTTCTCGTCATACTTTTTAGGCATTTATTTCTTCTGATTTAATTAGTCACATAGAAGATCCTGATCTTCTTTAGGCTAGGAGTTTGACACAGAAAGGTGAAGTCGCTGGAACATTTCCTTTTGCTTTGCATTATTTTCTCTATGAAGTAATCATTATTTCAGATGCCCAGAATGGTCATGACGTTTCAAGACAGACAGGTTTGCATGCAGGAAACAGGACTGTGCATTCGGGCTCCATGGGAATATAACAAAAACTGTTCTGTGCTCCAGAAGCCAGCACGCCTTCCCATAGATGTATAGGACATAAAGCTTGAGAACCATTAAATCATTTAACCTGACCTCTCAAAATCAGCTGTCAGCAAATTTCTCCCAGATATCTCTTCCAGGCTCCAACCATTTCAATCTGATTAGAGCCTGTCAGGCTGAGAAAGCCCAGACTATTGCCATAGCAGACGGTGGGAATGAATGGAGGTGCCACCACTCCTGAGGATCTCACAGTGAAAATAGACTGATCCAGGTCAGGAATGCAAAGGCAAAAACGTGCTGCTAGCTTCCAATGAAGATGAAAAGAAGTTCAGGTGAGACTTGATTTCCATCTGATTGTGCTCCCTGGTGCCTGTGCCTCCCGTTGAGACAAACTCACCATCAGGGCTGACGTAAACACTGCCCTTGCTGTGACATTTCAGATGTCTGGTAAGGGTTGAGCTCAAACCACAGTCTTTCCCTTAGTGGGGCATTGCTAAGGTTTCTTTCCTCTTCACACCTGATCTTTGGGAAGCCTGCAGGAACTTAATTGCCTTTTAGTCTGCAGCTGATTTGTCAAAACTGGCTTAAATTGGTCATCAAGGCCAAAGGGTATTAGAAGAGAGGAACAGGCTAAGACAGAAGTAACCTTTTTGCAGCTAAAGACAAAACAAAATAAATCACTCCTGCCATCAGGATACAAACTTATTCCAGCTGCTGAAAATCAATACATATAATGGACACCTTAATGTCTGCTTCCTACACAGGATGGAACTTCTCATAAACTACTCACCTGTGTGTTAAAACTCTGGTCCATGATTTCATGGACTTGAATTCCCTGCCCCTGTCACAAACCCTTTGCAGCCATGAGCAAGTCACACAGGTTAAATTTGCCACTGCAGTGAAGTCAGGGGGATGGTGGGGTGGAAAGCCCAGTATTTCAGACCTTGTGAAAGCCATGGCTACCATACCATAAACATGCTTTTGCTTATGTTACCTGAGAAAATAAAAAATAGAATAGAAAAAGCACTGTTTTGCCAGCATATGTTAGGCCTATGTTAGGATGGACAACAGTTAAACTGGCAATTTTTTGAAGGGCTCCTTGTGTTCCTAAGCTTCAGATGCATATCCAAAAAGCAGAGTAGTAACACTTGCTTATTTCGCTGATGTGTTTCAGAGAAAAATGCATTAAAAATGAAGAGACATGCACAAATGACAGTAAAAAACCCATTCACTTAAAGCTCTAAGAGTTAATTAGCTCAACTGTGCAGGCAGAACAGTCCCTGACTGTATTCAGTGATTTGTTCTGTCTCATAGACAAACTGTTCCTCAGGAAAATCTTCAGGTTTTGTTTTTTCCCTGAACATGCACAAACTGTCTTAAAGTGACTCATGAGGAAAAAGTTCTTATTGGTAACAGGAGGAAAAAATATGAGTCAGGCGGAGGTCATGCTGAACCTCTGCCTGGCCTTGCTCCTCCGACTGAGCGCCACTTGTGCAATCTCAACACAGAGAAGCTCTTGTTTGCCCCAGTGCTTTGATGGCATAGTCCAATTCCTAAAGCTGAGTTTGGTACCAGATGAGACTGTTGATCATACCTCATATATGATTTAGCAGTGCTGCAGAGAATTAAGCCCCATCTGAGGCACTTCATGGTATGCTTCTTGTTTATAACTCTAAGAAAACAAGTATTTTTGAAAGAAAGCAGTCTGATTGGTGGGTGTTGCCCTTTGCTATGAAGGCTTACTTGGAAGAAAAGTCTCCCACTAAGCATCGCCCCATGGGGTACAAGGGCCAAGTCCACCTGAAGGTCCTGTTCAGCAAAGAGCATGCTGCCTGGCCTGTATCAGCACTTGGTGATGGGACTGGAGCCCCTCTTTGCTCTGTCTCACACCAGGAATACAGCACCAACTCCCATTTCACATCTCCTTGCTGACCCAATGCCACAGGGCTCAAGAACAGCAACATCTTGCAAACACCAGTGACCAGCCCACGGATGGGGCAGGGCTTCCCTGGTTTGTGCCAGTGCCACTGCCTGTAACCCATTTTTGACTGAAGGCACCTGCTGCTTCTCTTAGAAGAAGGATGAGTTCCTGTTTCTTACCCCTCCTAAACCCATCCAGTGTACAGCCAGGATAAGGTTGGGAAGGACAAAGGACTGTGCATGCAACTGCCACTTCCCCTCATGAATCCATCTCTCGCACACACACGCAAAACCTGCCTCTGTTAAACAGATTTGAAGCACAAAATAAACCAACCAAAAATATACAATCTGCTTTTCACTGTTAATCAACAGAAGATTTGGCCCTTACTTCCAGCTAAGAGACAGACAGATACACACAGACCCAAGTGCCCGTTTCTGATGAGAGATTTTTCTAAATTGATGCAGAAGCTAATCTACAGTCCAAACCCCAGAAAACGTTTCGCGATTTGTGTGAGATCTTTTATTGATGCATTAGATTTAAATGCTTATAGGAAGCTTCTACTTTGAAGGACCTAAAGGAAAATTGTTTCCATGGGCTCCTGAACCAGCTCAATTAAAGGCAGAGAAGCTCATGAAGGAAGAGGAGCCCTTCAAAGCAGAAACACTGGACTAAACAAACCTACTATATAGACAAGGCAAGTGATGGCACCCAGCTCCTACTGTGTGAATGATGAGTAAGGAGTTCAGGAAAGGTTTGCAAAAAACCAGCATATTACAACCTGGTTGGAAGATACAAACACTTGAATAGATTTGTTTAGGAGAAGCAATGCAGTAAGTTTTTCTGGGGAGGTGTATTGTTTCTTTTTTTCTCCCCGTTAATACCTGCAATTGGGACCAACCCAGACAAACACTGGATTACTTAAGTACAAAGGAGGCAGGGAGCTTTTTAAGTGGGAAAAAAACCACCAAATGACTAAAACATCAAATGATTAAAACCAATATGGAGTGGAAGTTTGAGGTAAAGGGAAGCTTAGGCTGCAAGAAAAAGAAAAAGAGTTTTAATCTTTCTGCCAAAATGTAATGACCAGACAAATTAGGAACCCAAATCTGTGTCTCTCAGGGAATCTGAACAAACAGTAAATTCACCAGTACTTTCAGAGATCTCACTGTATACAGTGAGGAAATGCTTTGCTTCTTTCTTCTTTTTTTTTTTTTTTTTTTTTAAGGAAAATCCTGGCCTGCTGTCAAGTGTAACTGTTGTTTTGAAATTATTTCTCTTTTGAGATTGATACTAAATCATCAATGTGATTAAAATCAAAGGATCTAAGGGGTTTCCACGCCCTTGCTCATACCCTTCTCCCAAGTGAAGATTACAAACTACCTGTAAGAACCTCTGCACCAGGTGTCCATCAGAACAAAGCCAAGTCTGAACAAATACTCAGATTTGCCCAGAAGGCACTACCGTGCTAAACCACCCTCTGAGTTACTCAGCAGGAGGCTATTAGCATCCTGCTCTGACTCTGCATTTTGACACGTATACATTCGCCATGGTTTCACCCACCAAGTGACTTCTGTCATCTGGAGCATCTCTTGAGTTCAAGCTTCTGCTTAAACAGAGGAGAGCAAAGCTCCAGCCTGCACAGTGTTTTCCAGCATGCCAGCAGGATTTATTTCATCAGTACCTATGAATTAAGTAATGGAAGAGTGGAAGTCTAATATTAGTCCACAGGTCTCTCGCAAGGGGGGCACTTTGCAGAACTGTGCAGCCAGAAGGAAGCCTCCATCCTCAGAGTGTGAGTTTTACATTATACTGGGGAAGAACCATGCTCCGTCTTCAGCAGAATTTCTCAGCACTGATATTTCCACTTCTGACACCATGAAAACTGCTGCTCTTTCTACACCCTTCCCTACATGCAGCCCCTGCCTCTGTTAGACAGCACCATCTGCTTCTCCAGGTACTCAGGAAAATAAAATCATTCCCACCTCCTATCAGCATCAACTGCTGACACAAACACTGGCAGTTTCTCTACAATACTGTTGTGCTGAAAGGGGAAGTAGAAATCTAAATGTTTGATTGGGACTAAAGATTATATTGCATCACTGTCTTGGTAATCCATAAAAGACACAATCAATCACATTCGCAAACCTAATCAGGAAAAAGGAGAAAGACCTGGCAAGGAGGTTCGATGTTTGGAGCCAAAGGGACTTCACACCAGGTTTTGGCAGGTGAAGAGAAATATTTGGTCATGCACTGTAAAATAGGAGGAAAATTATATACTTAATTTTCCTCTCCTTCCAGTTTTCAGACCACAAAAACCCCAACTAAAATTATTTCACTCTATTTTAACTAAAAAAAAAAAAAAAAGCCACATTTTGCCAGATATTGAGAGTTGATATTTAAAGCTCAAGACGAGATGCTTTTCAAAATGTTTATTGGCTTGTGAAAACAGTGGGTTATTTACTGAATCTGTCCTGCACCCTTAATTAGCACAAATGCCAGTAGGGAAACTTCCTGCGTGCTTTCTCCCATGCTGACCTTCTGCATGAGAAAAATTCCCTAGTGAAAATAGATTTTAATTCCCTCCTTGAAACCAAACATCTGGCTTTGGTTAAGGAGGCACATAACCCTGTCCTTCGTGATATTTGGATTGCAAGTGCTCTGGGGCAGGGAGCATTTTCTTTGTTATTTGCTGCTGAAAATGATAGGGCCTTGAGTTTACAGCTATAATGATAATGCTACCACTGAAAGATGATGAGAACATGATTGTTGTCATGATTAACATTCATTTAGCATTCAAATGCCAAGTATAAATATCAGCAGGCATATTCCATCACTCTTCATCTTTGCAATTAATTTCTATCATAGTCTAAAAACTACCGAATACTGTCCTACTCGAGAGACAGAGCTCTGAATCTGAACTGATCAAATGCCTCAAATTCTCATTGAAAGTCGAGATTCAAGAGTGTCTCAGTCTTCCCCAAGAGGTAGCACGGCTGAGATAATTACGTGCATCAGTTACATCAGTGTAGCGAGAGATAAGAGAATATGTGTGCACTTCTTAAAAACTGAGAGGCAAATGAAATAGGATTGCATCTAGCACATTTTCATTTATTTCACTGTTCTTTCCTTCTCAGAGATCTGAAGGGGCAGATGGATCAGGACTCACTGGCAAAGTCAGAATAGACTTTAGGACAGTCTACAAAACTTCCATGCTTTAGCTGCAACAGATTCAAGAAATCAAAAGCTTAGCTAATGACAAGAGACGAATGCTTTGCCTACATGCCCCTGACTGATTCTAAGTGATCACGCAGCTAAGAGGCAAAACATTAAAGGGCAACATTGTCCCCTGCTTGTAAAAGATCTGGTTTTGATAGACCTTGTACTTCCAGAAGCAAGAGGGACAATAATACTTAACACAACTTTAGACACTGGAGAAGTTCACATGATGAGCCTCAAGGGCTTATAAACAGCAGCAGATGGATAGACCCTTAATCATCAGTCTGAGAAAATCACCCTGACGGCAGTGCCGGAATTCGATGCTTCCTCCAGGATCTGGTGAGCGTGTTTCCTTACCAGCAAGATGGAAACCTCATGCTGTGGAAGGACACAGAAAAGTATCTTTATGGTAACAAGTATATATTTATGATAACAAGGCTCCAGTAAGAAAACACTTATCTTATGGTCCATAACTAAACCAGTATTTCCGTGTCAAAAATGGCATGGCTGAGGCTCTGAAGAGCTGCAGTGAGTGACAGAAAGCAGTCAAAAACTCAGCAAATTACCCGGAGTTTCATTTGGCACAAAGGTGATGTATACATGGAAAAATGAGCTCTCTGTAATTCTCTGGTCCTTGGGGCAGAGAAAAGGAGGAATAGACAGGACATTTTTGCCTTTAAAATGCTGCTGAAACACCCTTCGAGGGAGATAAGATCAAACGGAGGCAAAGGCAAATTCCAACAATACTGGTATTCCCTTTCCTTTTGCTGTGCCAAGTACAAAAAATGGGAGGTCTAGTTCTTTTTTTTAAAAGCAAACATCTGAATTTTGAAGAGTCATGTGCCTACATTATGCAACTACCTAGTCCCTAAAAAACGGGCTGATTTTCAATCTAGAGTTGTCTAAAAATAAATTTGGGAGGACTGTTTTCCCAAAAGGGTAAGAGTTATGCACATAACGTCCACTTACGAAAATCTTTTCTGCATTCCTACAAACAGCACTAATGATTATCGAAGCAGAAAGGTCTTTTTATTCTAATTTACTTTTAGGTCTTCTTCTGTCTTTCCCCTTTTACATTACTGTCAGCCTGAATAGTAAATGCAGATGAATGTTTTCCTTTTTTTTTTTTTTCCTTTCACATCTCTGCCATTATATACATTATTTTTGTATACATAAATGTTTATATTCACGCACAAACAGATACCTATAGGTACTTGCATACATATATACATGTATATAATACACAGACATGCAAAGATACAACTATTGCAAGAGGAACTCTAATTGATTCGAGACTGTTAATATTTATATTAAAAATGATGGAACTATATTGGCCTGTTGAAACTTTATCTTACAAAATTCATTTTTCACCCATGATTATTATACTCTTCAAGCATCACAATTTATACAGAAAGCAATCGTGACGAGGAAGGATCAGTTCTGGCACAGGTTCTGGCACAGACAAAGGATTAAAATAAGAAATAGAAACAGTGGCTTGCATGACATTCTCTGGCAACTGTGTGCAATCAGTGAGGAGGGAAATGGTTCCCTGCCCATCAGATGCTTGAGCTGGATGTTGTAAACACCCTCTAGAAGCTTTTATCTATCAGTTTAGTTTAGTTGAACCCTCTACCCTTAACAAGTCTTTACATGTGCACCATAAAGGCAAGTCCCATAGCACCTTATTAACTTGTTTATTCTTTCAAGCTCCCTGCATTCAAGCTAAATCACATTATGCAATTAGCTGCTACGAAAACAAAGGAAACTTATTTTGGTTTTGCGTGTTTAAGGATCAGTTCAAAATCTGTTGTCTTCAAAAAATATTTGTCGAACTGACCTTAGATCATTTTGATGTCTGGATTATTTTCCTGTACTAGGAAAAGAAGCTGCTGCTGAGATTATCTTTAAAACCATTGAGATAGTGAAAAAAAATCTGTGATCTGAACAGTGAATTTTGAAGATTTGGAAAACTTCATCACCTTTCCTATAGGAACAAAAGAATTCATTATTTTTAGGAGGTAGGTGTGACAGGATGGTCTTGACATGCCACAAAGTTAATCCTGTAGCATATATCAGTATTTTTTCCATTGAAAAGTCTTCCCTTTAAATTTCAGTGTTCAAGTGATTCAATTATTAGCAACTTCTCCTGGCAAATAAAAGGCAGCACATCTCAGCTATGCTACATGACATTTATTTGTAAGGGAAAAGGAAAGAGACAGTTACCATGTAAACAAAAGAAAAACAAGAACAAAATCTCACTTGCTCAGTTGAGCTCATCACCAGCTAAGCATAATTTTGATTAGCTCTCCCATCAGCAGCAGGATCCGCTCTAACAGAATTTACCATAAAAGGAAATTGGAGGGTTAACTGTTATCAGAAGCATTGACCAAATGTTAAAATACCAGTGGCAAGAAGAAACTTAAACTATTTGAAACTGCTGATTTTAGCATGTTGGTTTTTTTTTTTTCCTAAATGTGTAACAGGTCCACCGTGGCTGTCACTGCATTGGCTCTGCATGATTTATTTCATGACCGTCTTCATGGAGTCAGTTCATGCAAGCCTATTTCCAGTGTTAATGTATTCCCAAAAAAATGCAGACTGAAGGCATACACTGGGTGTATCCCAGGTCATAGGAAAAACTTATTCCAGCCCAAGAAGCCATAAAGGTTTTTGTCCTCCTCTTATCAATATATTGTAGGAGAACAAACACTCAACCGTCCTTTCTTCTTGCTGAGTGCTGAATTCAGTCACAAAAACATCCCAATCCTACAAGTGATGGTAAATACTGTTGTTCAGGGAGGTATGCAGCAGCTTACTTCCCTAAAACATACTATGAAATTAGGATCTTCACATTCTTCTATCAAGCACAGAACACAGTGGGTGTATGAGGTTCCCTTTAAACCAAATAATGTATACTGCATGGGTAATAAAATGAGATCTACAGATACTTTTGAAAAACTCTTAGTCTTCCTTAAAGAAAAGAAAAAAGATTTTAGCATGGCATGTGAAGACAGGATTGTTGAAAAAGAGTACTTAAAAATAAACTAAAATTTAAATTATGTTATAATAAGCTATTTAGAATAAATTCAAGCTAATTCCCACTGAAAATGAGTGGGATGAATTTGAGAAAATGCAAGGGTGTCTTTCAGTAAACACTGATGGAAATGTAGAAAGAGGAACAGAAACTTGGTCATAAATTTGCCGAGATGAATAGAAGGTGTCATTAACGTTTGCTCTCTCTGTATGAGCCATGGGTTCTTCCTCTTGGGGGAATCACAGTGGAAAACTGTAAACAAATTTTTCAGCACAGCATCATAAAATAAATTCCCAGTTCTGTATTCAGTGCTGGAGATATTGCCAGGCAACAGGAAATGATTGCTATATCTTGAGAGAATGCCTTGAATTTATTATTTTTAGGTCATCCATTAGTGATACAATCCAAAGTTTCGCCTAGGTTTTACTCCAATGAGCCCATACTTAAAGCTAAACAGATGTCCAGAAATTTCAGCAGATTGAAAAACAAAAATTAATCTCTTTAGTTCACTAAAATCTGTAGCTGTCAAGTGACAATAATCAGTATGCATTTTAGTGGGAATTAAGAGTTTGGCTATGCCCACTCAACATCACCCTTCAAGGTGTCCCATTCAGAGCTTCAAGAAGACCTGAGGGCCAGTTCCCTGCTGAAGCTTTCCCACAGGCTCCAGACACTGGACACCTGTAGGAATGTGATGGGCACATGCACCCTCTGTGGCACAACCTCCAGATGGGAACCTGGACTTGATGACAGGAAAGCCACCATAACTCTCAGCAAATTTTTCCAGTGGTTAATAATCCTCCTTGTTAAAATAACTCTGCCTTTTTTGTTCTTGAAGTTACAGCTGCCAGTCCTGGAAATTTGTTAGATTTTTTACTATAACATTAATTGCCTTTTTTGCTTAAAACATGTTCAGAGGAAATGCTCCTTCCTTCCATTGTTTTTATTTAATTAGAAAGGAGATGATTTTGAAAGGTTCAAGTCTTTCAAGCAAGCAGAAAAAGTAAAGCTCTACCAGAAGCTATAAATTCAGTGCAGTGTTAATTAAGGGCTTTGTGGACTATTTACATGCAGAGACATATTACATGATTGTAATAGTCCTTTTTAACTTCAGAATTTTAAAATCCCAAGCAGACAGTTCTGTGTAAGTAGTAATGACAAATGACTTCACTTAAAAATGCTTCCTTTAAAATGTAAAAGTATACATCATCTTTGAAAACAAGTCCACTAACAATTTGGCATCACGGATGACATTTTTAAATATTAAACACTTTGATGCTCACTCATTTTTAGTGGTTGTTTTTTCTGCCATTGGCTAAAAGCACATTTCCAGCCAGATTCTTCAGCTCAGGTGGGAGGCAGTAATCTGTTAAACTATGGTAAACTACAACACTTGCAACTGCCTCTCCATACCCACCAACTGCACCCAGCTGACATATGGGGATGCAATTAGGGTGAGTCCAGTTTTTAATCACTGCACACAGAAGCAACTGCTGGCCCTGTTGGCACACGCATGGGCGGAGGGCTGTTCTTGGTGTCTGAAGGCACACCTTGGTGGGAAATGGTCAAAGCAGGAAGAAAAGCAACCATGTCACCCTCCGTGCACTGAGACCTGCTGCTAAAAAATGAGTAGCAATAACTGCTGACAAAGGATCTGAAGTACTCAGCAAACATACTGGTTCAGGACATCTCATGACAACCTCTGCCTACAAGGGTTTTTGCAGATACGTGGCTGTAACTTAAAACAGCATGAAAAGTCATGAGGACTTTCCTCTGAGCTAACTCATGGGTAAAGAAAACAAGTCACATTTTAGCACCAGAGTGAAACCCTCTAGCTCACTCCCTGAAAAGCTGTAGTGCAGTAGAGACAAGAAAAAAGAAACCACATGGGACTGAGGAAGGTAAGGAGGGGGAATGAGGGAAAGCAGGAGAGGAGGGGAGAGGAGAGGAGGGAAGGGAGAAAGGAGAAGGCAAGAGAGGGGACAAATCTGTATGTTGTTAGAAATAGCATTTGTCAATTCCATATAGACTGTAACAACTCCAAAAGACCCAATTAAGGCAATGGAAATGCAGAAGCAGTAATGCAGAGATGAATCATCTGACCTAAAATAGAGGGAATGATGAAACATATAAGGGAAGAAAATGTGTCATTTTAGCTTTAACAGCAAAATAATTCCAGATATAATCTTCCAAAAAAGTTTGGCCAACAGAAACCACAAGACCGTGTTGGTTACTACAGCATTGTCCAGGTAGAGTGGAGAATTTATCTAGTATGAGCTTTAGTTTAAAATGGACAAGTCTGCCCTTCTGCAGGTCTTGTACACAAAAGATAGGCAACACCCGAAGTAACACACATGCCAGCCAGTCTCCAAGACTGATGCTGCCAATTAAGGAAACAAAATGTACTAAAGATCAATTTATGAGATTTTTAAAATAGGATGTCAAATATGTAATGAATTGCAGAATCCCCTCTCACTTTCTCTCTTCCAGGTCAGCGTTGTACTGATAAATAAAATGAAACTGCAGACTAGCTCTCGTTGCAATGCAGGTCTGCAGCAGTTGAGAAGCGATGGAGAAAAAGTTTCCAACACAGAGAGCCTGCACATATTTCCAGAACTTTTACAGCCCTAATTTAAATGAAAAAATGTCCAGCTGAAGCAGAGGGGAAACCATATCCAGGCAGCTGAGCAGCCTGCCAGAAAGAAGAGGACAGAATTTCTGTTCCACATCACACGTTTCTGCAGATTCCTGGGAACAAATATGCCCCTTCAGTAACTCCAGAGTCCATTGACAAGACTGCAGGGGTCAGATTCCTCAGCCATTGAGGTCAGGATTTAAGACTAGCTCTAAATCACTCAAACCTACCCTCTCCTCTTGCCTGGAAAACGCTAATCTCTCCTGCCAGCATGTCAGGTTCCATTTGGGAATTTGCCCATATACCATCCTGGCAGCATGGCACCTGTCTTTTCCCACTTAACTACCTCCATCATCTACTTACAGAGGGAAATTTGTATTTTCACCAGGTTCTCTTCAACAGAGAACTTCCCTTTTTTATTTAAAGACAACTTTAATATTACTTTGTGCTTAGTTGAAGGAGACCTTAAGAGCAGAAAGAATGGCCATGTACACTGAAACACAATAGTTAGGTCCTTCTATGCCTCTCTGAGAATCTCAGTATTTTCTGTTCTTTAATTAGCTGTCTGATAAGTACCAACATCTTCTAATCCAGTGTCAAAATATACCTGCATAACCTTAAAGCCAATTTCAACCTACAGGCCAATGTCAAGCTCCAGTCCTGAGCCATCAGATGTCATAGCTAGTGAAATGCCTCCTCATATCTGCAGTACAAACAATAATGCTCCAGGCATACAAACATCACAAAGTAAAAAAATAAAAAAACAGTTTAAAGCATGGCTTTTTCTGCATCTCTTCATCCTTTTTGTAATGATTCTGTTCAGCTTCATAATTTGCTGAAAAACATCAGATACTTAGCATCTTGTGGCAATGCATGTCACATGTACTATAATGCTGAGTCTTCACTGCAGTCTGCCCAAAAGGACATTAATTGTGGGCTGAAAGTCCACAGCTGCAACAAAATTGATGCTTAGATATACGAAGCACTGAGAGAAGTGCAATCCACATGCATTTGCACCATACAACCCTAGCTCAGAATGAAGAACTGAGGGACCCTGCCTGAGGTCCTCCTCTCTACCATTTCCCTCTCACCGACCCCAACTCTTTCTAACTTTGATGCCAAGTGAGGATTCTTGGTCAGAGACCGGCTGCTTAGCTAGCTGCATAGGGACCTCCATTAAGTCTTCAAATTTTGCTTAGAATTCTACATGGTCTGGCCACTAAAAAACCTTGTTTTAAAAAAGTGCTGTTTTGTTTTGGTTTTTCCCCAAGAAGTCCCCTGACAACACCAAGGAAGATGCTGTAAGAAGTCATCAGACTGTGAAGAGTCTGGCAACCAAAGCAAGGCAGCTCATGTGTGCAATTTTACCACTGGAGTTGTTTTCAACCAGAAACACTTATCCTGTGGTTCTCCGGTAAGTATTCCAGTTGTACTGGTCATGTGCAGTCTGGAGCTACGATATCTGCCGACGTAACTAAGAGAATGACATTGGAGAGAGTTATGTTTGTATATTTGAAGGAGGGGAAGGCAACTGTGTAGTGGCATGGCCAAATTTTGCCACTCCACATTCAGCATTCAAAATGATGCGTATACATAGCGCTGTGTAAACACACCTACCTACCAAGTGCCTAGAATATAACACATGACAGCCAGGTAGGCCTCAAGCAAGATGCCTGTACTGCAGAGGCAAGCAGCCCCTCTGTTGTCCGTATATAATTGGCTCATATATAATGAACTGCCACAGGGAACTGGGGGGAAAGAGCATCAAATTGACAGAGAAGCAGGTCAGGCAAAAAGGCCTCTTCCAGAGCACTGTTTCTGTACTTCAGAAAATGTAAATGTAAAGCAACATTTACTAAATAAATCCCCATTCTGTTTTGGGTCTGAACTCATCATGCAAAGAATGTAAATAGACAAAATTGACAATAATAAATTCAGCCAGCAGCATAAACATAAAGACATCAATAATTCCGTATCTTGGTTATTTTTGTTATGCCACTTGAACTTTCTACTCAGTACAGAATAAATCAGTATGGAGATGACATCAGTAAGCCTGCACAGGCCATAGAAATGCAAAAGTCGACGCACAGTTGTTACAGGGCAGTATTTCTGTATTCACTGCCTGAAAGTAAGTTTCAGTTCCCCATCTCAATTAATGGGCTTGTCTTAATAGTACACAGAATGACACGAGAATTGGTTTAAAGTTCTTATATATTGCAGCCTCTCCTCAGAATATGCACTTTGTAGTCTTAGGACCAGCATGTTAACATCATATATGAAATGACTTAGTGATACAAGAGCACCCTTGGGTACAGTACATGCACAAACTGAAATAACCATCTAGAAATAACACTTCTGGCAGCATTTGATGAAGCAAAGAAACGTAGACACCATTTTTCAGCAAGCCAATAGGCTTACTTCCTAACTTTTGTGGTTTTTTACTTGATGAGAACTTACCACAAATCACCTCTAACATTTGGATACAATCTTCTGAAAAAGAAAAATAATCTAGTCAACATACTCCACATTTTTTCAGCATCTTAGCAATGCACAAACACAAATGCACTTGCTGCAACTCTGAAAAATGCTGTCCGTCTCTGTGTAGTCTCTAACCCCAGAAGATTGCTGTTTGGGTCCGAACTGTGTGACTGATAATGAGGAATTAAAGCATCAAGCTCACTTTTAAAATATACCATAGCACTAGGAATTCTTTGTTGCTGTCTCTGATTCACTTATATAAACCTTCTAGGGAACTGAGGCTACAGTCACAGTGATTTCTGCCAAGAAACTTAATCCCTAAAGCCACATTTACAGGAAAACAGGAGGATAAATATAATCATTGTACTAATGCAAAATTTTGCACTATCATTCCATTTATTCTTCCTGAAAATAAACTTTGCTAAACATGAACAAAAGCACAAGCCTTCCTTTTTTTTTTTTTTCCTAACAAGCACAAGACACTTAATTTTTCTTTGCTTTTCCTTGCTTGGAGCTAGCTTATGGACAGAATTATACAATATGTTTGCCATATCATCCATCTTTCCATTTGCTTTTTCCTGGATTTCTTTACACACTGTTTGTCTAAAATAAAGAGCCAGGATGCACGCACTTGTAACCAGGAAATCAAAGCCACTTTTTAATATTGTCTTACACACTTCCACTGTAATCAGAATACTCTGGATTTTATTTTTAGAAGGCTCAGACACCAAGCTCCAGCTGAAGTTAATCAGAGCTGTGAAAACTGATAACATGAAATTGCTCTCTATCTGCTGCACCGTGACAGATTTTGTATTTCAGTAGCTCCTGCAGCTTTTTATCGAGCTGTTTTTCAAAGTATCCACAAATAGCTTAGTAGTTGCAAATGAAGATACGTTATTCTTTTAAAAAACAATCATAGTACCATGTCCGTCTGCCCGTTTATAGAACACATGCCTTAATACTTGCATTTTTCTCTGAATCATTGACCAACCCACAGACCTATAACCTTTTTAAGTAGATATGTTTGTTACTACTTAGCCGTTTTCTAGGGTAATATTACTATGTAGCTTGTCCTTGTCTGGGAGCATTTATTTGAGACTGTCCGAGCTGCTAGCCATGTGGATTCTGAGTGGAAAATATTAACTAGATTGTGCTATTTGCAGAAGACACGGAGTGACAGCTAAAAAAGCTCAAAACTTGGCACTCAGAAACATCAATACCGGGAATGAAGACAGTTTTACATTATGCTCTATTATAGTTATTTTCCTGCTAAGAAATTCAAATCTTCAGAAAGAGTCTTGTCTGCACACCTTGCTTCAGAGCAGTTATGGAAACACTGCGATTTTGTAATATTCTCATTGTGTATCTTACTGCCCTGTCGTCTCTCTGAATACTGATAAGTGTCTGTACTTTTGTGACAAGATTAGTGACAGGTTTTTACCAGAAAAAGTAATATTTCTTTTTACCAGCAGGCATTTGTTATTTCATGCACACATATTAGAACAAGAAAAAAAATAATCCAGGAACCCTTTTCCATGCACAGCTGTCAATAATGAGAAACTGGTAGAAAATTCTGTGTCTGTATTTTGGCAAGTCATTAAGTTACCTGTGTTTTGGCAGAATATTTAGAATCAATAAAGCCAGACCTCTAGTGTTTCCAGAGACATTTGCAGCATTCAGCAGTGGCTGAAAGGAACTGGTTCATTCAAGTATTTTCTGTGATCACAAGTAACAGCCCTTCACTTTCCAGAAGTTCTGAGATGATAGAAGCTGGTATCTGAAGGAACAGGAAGGGGTGCGGCAGCAGTATATACTCCTAAAGCTATCAAAGTACAGAAGGGACCTCTCTATACAACACAAGACAGAAAAAATAACTTACCAAGATAAAAGATTTTAGCATCTATACCTAGTCAAGGTTCCATGACTGAAATGAAGTAAAAGTAGACTGCATGGCATGTGTTCTTCTTTCTTCAACCTCTCTCCTTCTCTTCCCCCAAACCAAGCTTTTCCCTGCAAAATTCTCTCTCAGCTGCAAGTATAGGAGTGCCTAAGGGTACCCAAAATACACCTAAAGCTCTCTAAAAGAAAATAACCTGATGTCATTAGTTTTAAATTAATTGCACAAGGTCCAACCCTCCAGTAAAAAAAATTAGGGGGTCTATAAATCAAAAATGGCTGAAACTACACATCTAGAAAAAGACAGCCTACCTCCAGGATACTACTTTATTCCAAATACTATTATACTGAAAATAAAACAAATGTTAGCATTAAAAAAAACCCAAACTATTTGTACATACACAACTTGGACCTATTGTGCAATATTTGCATCACAAAAATTAGTAACTTCTCATATTTACATAAAACCAATGCAAGTTTTTTTAGGTTTTACATGCAAATTTTCTCACAGAGTCCATATATAATTATCCATATTTTAAAAATAGTTTGCTTTACAGTCTATGTTTTGCAGGGGTTCAGTTTTTAACAAAATTCCAGTGATTAAGCTCGCTGGCAAGTATGATCAAAAGTTAATCTGAGCAGCTATTGGATACTCTGAATGGAAAACAAACCTTATACTCAATGAACATGCATCTGGCAATAACAGCTGCAACCACACACATATAGATGAAAAATTTATCTATCTAAGTGCTCCATCAAAGCATTTAAAATTAGAAACATTTGAAAAAAATGTTCATAAATAAGCTATTGTTGAAGAATGAGAAAGTATCCAAATAATTGTGAATGTTATATTTGACAAAATTAACCTACTCAGAGACAACTTAAATCCCAAATAATTCTACAGCATTAAATCCTTGCCTAGATTTCATTAGAATCAAGAAAAATCTGATTTACAGGGAATTAAGGCATCCATACAACTTTAATAACATCAAGTTAACCAGACTCAATGATGAAATACAGTCAAACTGAGTCTTATGTCCCTTCAAACCACAAAACCTTTGAGAATTATGTTCAAATTTTTCTCAAAACATCTGTCTAAGGTAAGAACTACAGAGAGTAACTGCTGTCTGAAGCCAGTATTATACAAGCCGCCATGTGGCCTCTACTCTAATGGCTGCACTTTCACAAGGGAAACTTGACAAATTAAAAATACTGATAATAAATACCTGCACAATGAGACATAATTATACGTGTGTGTGTGTGCATGTCTGTGTTAAAGAACACAATTTTTTCAGCAGGATAATTCCAGCATGGAGGTTCTTCATCTGTGACTCAGGCCCTTTTGGAGAACTATGAACAAGAAAATAATTACACAACACCAGGTTGTTTCTATTTGGCTGAGAAAGAACCAAGTACATGTGAAAAAATGTTACCAGGGCCTTGCCAGATTTACGAGCTCAGGTTAGTTTCACAAATGCTCACCGGCAGCAAGAGCCAGTGTCACTGCATAAACTGGTTTATGTGAACAGATGCAACTGCTTCCCTAGTTGTTTGTCCCCATTACCACAGCAGGCCCTATTGTGCCAGAGTCTGTGTACCAGCACAACAAACCAGATCAGGAAACTCTTCCAGATGAAAACGTGCAGCTCTTTTGGTCTTCATGACGGCTCATCACACAGCCACACTCATGTCAGGACGGACGCAGCAGTGGCACCAGTGAAGGAAAAAAATCCCACCCCTTTCACAGGTAGCTTAGCAACTTTGCAAAATGACCAAAAGAGCCAACAGTGGCAAAAAATGTACCTGGAGAGGTGAGAGAGGAACTGGACCCAGTGAGGTACATCGCCATTTTTTCTTACATGGGGTTTAGCCCATTTGCAACAAATCCTTGGCAAAAAGGTTTAAAGGCAGCACTAAACACATTACAGAGACTCTAATAGCTGCTTAGAGTATTTGTGACTTACGTGGAATATCTAAAAGCACTATTGGAAAACTTGTACGCGGATTAGATGTTAATCTCTACAATTCGAGCTGTCCTTAATGCAAAGATAATGGGCCAGATTAGCTCTCAACAAAAACAAGAGAAATCTTGTAATTCTATTTTAATACTTGGTTTTGACATATAAAAGCCCTATTCAGGTATTTAATTCAAAGTGGATAATTTCAACGAGAAGCAAGCCTAACACAATGATAATGTCCATTATAATTTTTTCAAATCACATCAAGATGAATGAGTACAGCAGTTACAAAGGGTCCACCAGCGCCGGGGCATGTGCCTCCCTGCCACCACAGGGGACCAGCGGGCCCGCTTGCAAGGACACCACGTGCATCACACTACAAGTCGAGCTTCTTCGCAAGCTGCGCTGGGCCTTCCCCCCTACACTGTAGAAAAGACATGGATCAAATTTAAAAAAAAAAAAAAAAGAAAAAGCCCACAATAAATCAGGCTATTACATTAGGAAAACTGTGAATTAATGCTGCCTGCAGTGGTTCTTCCCACAGACCACCTGCCCGCGGGGCCCGAGCCAAGGAGGGGGTGGGGGTTACCACAGTGTCACCCTCACCAAATCCTAACCCCACTGTCACTGGCCCATCAGTGACACCGAGCCAGGCAGGGGGTGGGGGTTACCACACCGGCACCCTCATCAAATCCTAATGCCGCTGTCACCAGCCCGTCGGTGACAAAGGGCCAGGCAGGGGGTGCAGGTTACCACACCATTACCCTCATCAAATCCTAACGCCACTGTCACCGGCCCGTCCGTGACACCGGGCTAGGCAGGGGGTGCAGGTTACCACACCGGCACCCTCATCAGACCCTAACGCCACTGTCACCAGCCCACCAGTGCCACCATCCTAATGGCGCTGTCACCAGCCCATCCGTGACACCGGGCCAGGCAGGGGGTGGAGGTTACCACACTGGCACCCTCATCAAATCCTAACGCCGCTGTCACCAGCCCACCAGTGCCACCCGGCAGGGAGGAGGTGCAGGTTACCACACCGCCCACCCTCACCGAATCCTAACCCTACCGTAACCAGCCCGGCCGTGACACCGGCCCCAAACCGGTGACACCGGGGAGGGGGGGGGGAGAAACGGGACACACACGGACAACGGGAACCTACCCCCCTTCTCCCCCGCGACTACCTCAGTTTCCCTCCCAAGCCGTTACCCCGC